>NC_072433.2:68607803-68910833 GCF_028878055.3 Symphalangus syndactylus
ACACGGGCACATTTAGGATATCATTTTACCACATGTTATGGCACCAGTTCAGGGGAAGCTGCTACCGAGACCCAGTCTTGTTTTTGTCTGGTTGAGTTGAGGCCAGAGCATTTTCATAGTAGTTAAGTCTATGCTTATTTTATATGCAGTTTTCTACTTGAGTATGGAACTCTGGACACAAAAAATAACCTGATATTTCTTCTTTGTTTTCTTGTCCATATGAGTCCGTCATGGTTGATTTAGTTGTAGACACTAGGACAATCAAAGACTGACCTGGTTGATTGTGAATCCTTAGGGCTTGTTAGTTGAAAAGACAACTTTTCAATGTTTCATCTGCTAGAACATGGACTAAGCAAAGTATCAGCAGTTAGGAGATAGTCATGGCCTGGACATGGATCCAGTTGTATATCTTCCAAGGGTCTTCCCATCCTGGACTAAGCCTAATACCCACAGGACTTAGACTATGACATTTGGGAAGAAACGAGGAAGGTTCTCCAGAGATGTAGGGGGTAGACTTCAAGGGACTTTGTGACTATCTGGATTTGGACAGTGTTAGACTAGGGTGGCATCTAACACATCTCTCAGGCCCCTAGCTTGGATGGTGTCACTCCTTGGGAGAAGAAATGATGAATGAGGTTTGTGGGGCAAAGATGATAAGCATTGGCCAGGAAGCGTTGGGCGATTTCTGCTGGAAATTGGAAGAGTATGATTATTGCTGGGAAAGGAAGGCAACTGTGAGATACTGAATTGATCCCTTGGCATGTGGGGTATGAGAGAATGAGTATCCAGGGGGCTGATAGAGAAGTAAGGTGTATCCTGAGGAGAGAGGAGAGTTTGGGTTTCTACCAAGGTGGAGGGATTGGAAAAACAGATATTGAGAATGTTGAGCCTAGCACAGAGCACTGTTGAATGTGTGTAGCTTTGCACACCCTGCAGATGGCTTGTGTGTCCTGTGTTTGAGACTGTCCCGCTATCTTTTGCCTGCTTTCCGATTTCTTCAGCTGGACCTGCTCAAATCCCCACCTCGATTCTCTTGCCTCCCCTCAGGGTGTATCTTGTGCAGGTGGATCTCAGGTTATCCTTTAAGCGCAGAGCACACAAAAGGAAAAAAGAATGACAAAAAGGAATATGTTTCCACTCCATAAAGCTCATGGTCACATGGCGTTTGGCAAGGGCCTGACCTAACCCTTTCTTTCACCCTGTCAGTCTCCAACTTCACAAGCGGAGAGACTTTATCTTCCAGTTAAACCTTTCAATTAAGACTTATCCTCTTTTCCAGTAAAGAAAGCTGTAATGCAGCCTGTTGGATCTGTTTTTAATGTTTAGTCTTTTTGATTATATGTGTCTGAGACAGCTGTTGTTCATTCTCTCTCTCCCTTAAAATACACACACATACACACACACACACAGTGTGGTAGCTGCACCAAACACCCAGCACCTAATGCTTGTGGCCTCATCCTTGGAAAAGGGCTTAATTTGCTGCAAAGTATATGGTATAAAAATCTGTACAGCACTAAAGGCCGCTGTGTATGTCATATCATCCCCCTAAAATCAGCTCTTTAGAGAATGCACACAGAGAGAAATCCCTCACAAATCGGAGAAGAGTGATGACATAGAAAAGCTGAAAATGTTTCATGTGTCACAGCAACATCACAGGACTAGAAAAATTAGAGATGGGCAGTGATGTTATAGCCTAAAGCAATCCAACACCATAATTTGTATTCTTCTTGTAACAGTAAAACTGTCACTACTTTAAAGATGAAAATGTGGATTTTGTTCATTTAAGGTATTATTGTTATTATTATTTGCTAAGAAATTCTGTCAGGGCTTTGCCTTCATATTTGCCACAGTGAAAGATAATTCAACATTTTTTTTCTCTTACAGCCTACAAAGTGCAACATGAAAGAGAAGGGATACTACTAAACTACTAAACTGTGAAATATTTCACTTGATTTGATGGTTACAATTGTTTTCTATAGGGAAAAGTTGGGCTTGAATTTTCTTATTTTAATACTTTGTTAATACTTTTGTCAGCTGTCTTTCCTACTTGTCAGTGTTTTTGTTTCAAGTGCTTGTCTTGCACGTTTAGCATCCAGCTGACAAGGCAGTCAGACCTTCTGCCTACACTCACCGGGCAGGTGCCCTGTTCTCATGTGCACACCATCTCACCTGCAGGAGGGAGCCATCCTCATGATTCTCTTTGCCTGCTCCAGGAGAACCATCTCCGGTTCAAGACAAATTTCTACCTTGAGCTCTGTCTCTGATTTCTTGATCCATTACTTATTCCATTTCTCTCTTATATTTCCAGTCTATTTACTCTTCGCTCCTTAGCTTTTTTTCCTGTATTTTTTTGGATCTCCTAAAAACTCTCCTGTCTTAAAAGAGAAATGAAAGCCTTTTCTTGGCACTGAATAGTCCTCTAGCTACTGTCTTCTCTTGCACATGCAGCCCGGCTTCTTGAAGAAATGGTTCAGTTGCTCTCCTAGGCACGCAGCTCTTCCTCTCTCCAGCTCTTTCTGGTGGGTTTTGTCCCTACTCTACTGTAACTGTTGTCACCTGGGTCAACAATGAATTTCCAAAGCTTTTATTTCCTTATATAACTTCAACTTTCTGTTCATATTTAATACTTACTTTTGAATTACACCGGTAATACGTAAAAGCAAGTTCCCTAAAAAAAAAAAAGAAAGAAAATTCAGACAATACAAAAAAGTTATAGTTCCACCCCCTCCCCGTTTATTTCCCCAAGCCCATTTACTTCCTCAGAAGTATTTACTGGTAACAGTTTGGAGTGCATACTTCCAGATTTTTCTATATATTTGCATATGGATAGATAGGTAGAATGATATAATTACAGACTTTTTATTTGCTATTCACATTATTTGCCATCTTTTTATGCTAATTTGGAGGGTTTCTTTTAACATTAGTTTATAGGGACCTAAGTCTTATCTCGAAATTTTCATTCCTTTTGTTTACGATGTCTCTCCCTCCTGATTCTCCCTCTATTCCTTTGACAATTTCTTCTTGTCCTATTTCACTACTCCTTGTGTTCTGTCCCTTTCTTTACTGTGGCTGCTGTGTAGGGCTTTGCTCTTGCTCTTCCTGTCTCCTCACTTGGATCCACTCCCCAGACTTAGGCCGTGTAGATAGAGCTGCTCTTTCTCAGTACTTTCTCTGCTAAATACCATGCTATGTGCACGATATCCCATGAAGTAGCTGGCACTATCCCCAGTGAATCTGAGTATTGGAGAGATGAAATGACCTCCTGAGGGCCACCAATCTGGTAAACTATAGAGCTGGAATCAAGTCCTGGGCAGGCTGACTCCAAAGCCTATGCACTTAGCCACAAAGATATATAGCCTCCATTATATGTAGAAATTCACCAACATGTATTTCTCTATGTTGAACTATCTATATATCATCTCTCCCTGGGTGCTCAGAATTACCTGATACTAAGCAAGACAAACCCAAACTCATGTATTTCTCTAGGCAGCTTCACGTTCCTTTCCTGGATGGGAGTGTAAGGCATAGTCTCCTATACACTCAGTCACTCAAACCAGCAGGATATCATCCCCTGACCCCAGCCTAACTGCTCACTCCAGTCACCGCTTGTGGATTTCTCCCCAGAACATCACTGGTCTCCGTTCCTCCACGTGTCTGCAGCATTGCCCTGGTGCAGGCCACCAACACCGATTGCCTGGACTATTGCTCTGCCACCTCGCCTGTCTCTTCCAGGTTGGCTTCCTTCCCATCCATTCTCTACAGTTACTAGAGTGCCCTTTCTAAGCAAACATCTGATCTGCTGAAGGAATTCCGGGGTTCCCAGTTGCTTTTAGTTATTATAATTCAATTTACTTCTTATTGTAGAAAATTTTAAATATATACAGAGAAAGAGAGATAACAGTCCTCCATGTTGCTTTAAGAAGAGAAAATATTCATTATTTCACTGATATTTATTGCTTCCCTACCCAATGCTAGGCTTTGCTCTGAGTTCTGGGATGGAGTGAGCCAGTCCAAGCGAGGCCCCTCTGAGCTGACCTCTGCAAACTCCTCATGCCACCCCTCCCCTTATGTCCTGGGCTCCAGCTGGAGCCACCACATACAGGATTTTTAATGTGTGGGAATGTCTCTTCCAGTCTGACTTACACCAACACATCTTTCAGGATGGAGCCCTTAGCAGCTTGCATCTTTCCTGGTCTTCTTCCTCTGCCAGCAGGAAGACCTGACCATTCCCTTCTTTGAGCCCTCACTGTAACTTCTTATTTCGCTCAAAGCACCTAAGAGATTATTGCATTGATTTGTTTATGTGTCTGTATCTCTCTGTCAGCCTGAATTCCTTCAACTCAAATTGTGTACTACTCATCTTTTGTGCCCTGCCCCAGCATAGTGCCAAATTGCTTTTCAGAAATGCATGTACTGATTTAATTTCTCTCCATTAGGGTAGAAGTAAGCTGGAATCATTTTTTAAAATATTTACTATATCAATGGGTTAAAAATGATATATTGGTATAATAAGCATTTTCTTGATTATTGATAAGATTCTGTTTTGCTATCGCTAATATCTGTCTATATTTACTATATAAATTATCATCTCATATCCTTTTCCCATTTTTTGGTATTGGTGTTTTTCTAGAAGTTTTTAAATAAGCTCTTTGTATGACAAAAATATATTCATCTTTTATGTTTGTTCAAATCACCCTGCATCATTTTTTTGTCTTGTAGTTATACCTATGGAATTTTTTTGACATTAGAGTTTTTGAATTAAAATGCAATCAAAGTATATTACTTTTGGAGGGAAGTTGTTCTATTGCTTTTTAAAAATATTTTTTAAAATCAAGATATACTTCATATACCATGAAGTTTATCATTGTAAAGTGTATAATTCAGTGTTTTTCTAGTATAGTCACAAGATAGTACAACCATCACCACTAATTTCAGAGCATTTTCAATACCACAAAAGAAACCCCATATCCGATAGCTGTCACTCTCAATTCCCCACTTCCCCTAGCTCTAGCCAACCACTAATCTCCTTTCTGTGTTTATGGATTTGCTCATTCTGGACATTTCATATAGATGGAATCCTACAAACATTTTGTGTCTGATTTCTTTCACTTAGCATAATGTTTCCAAGCTTCGTTAACGTTGTAGCATATATTAGTACTTCATTCCTTTTAATGGCTGAATTCTATTCCACTCTATGGATATACCACATTTTATTTATCTACTCCTCAGTTGATGGCCATTTAGGTTGTTCCCACTTTTTGCTAGTATGAATAATGCTGCTATGAATATTTGTGTGCATTTGTACGTGAACATATGTTATCAACCCTCTTGGGTATATGCCCAGGAGTGGAATTGCCAGGTCATTTGGTAACTCTATGTTTAACTTTTTGAGGAGATGCCAAACTGTTTTCTACAGTGGCTGCACCATTTTACATTCCCACCAGCAATGTATTGAGGGTGCCAGTTTCTTCACATCCTTACCAACACTTAATTTCGTTGCTTTTTTGCTTAGAGTCTTTATACGTTCTCATATATAAACCCCTTTAATCAATTCTTGTTGAATTAACATAGTTGTATATGTATTCTTGCTAAAGAATTTTCTGTGATGATAAAGATAATTCTACCAATACCTACTTATGCACATGGAACAGAAATGAAGGTCTCAGTGTTAGGAAAGAATCATTAGTATCTATAGTGATATAAAACATTTTCATCAGCTTCATAATATAGTACTATAAAAGATACTCACTTTTAGAAGCACTCCTTAAAATTTCTCTGTTCCAAGGTAATAATTTTACCATTAGTGATGTTCTGTTGTGTTTCCTAGTAACAATATTTTGCCTGCTTTTATATTTAATTGTGCTTTAGAAAGGATTATTGACAACTTTCCACATGTCCCAAAGTTTAGTGAAATGTTTAAGTAATGAACTGTGACTGTGAACAGGAAAGAAGGAGCAATGTTTAGAAGAGGGGTTTTTAGTCTTTAATTTTTTTTCTCTTTTTGATCTCTCTTAACTAAGTTGCTTGTGTTTCCATTTACTGTAGAGCAGACAGCTTAGGAGGGAAGAGCCTGTCAGTAGAGAGAAGGCATTGGTGGAGGTGACAGTGTTAGGACCTCATTTAATGAGATATCTAAAAAATATTAATTAGCCAATGAAGTGGAGATACTGACATGAGAGAACTTGAGAACCAGAAACAGTATGTGACAGTAATGCCGAAGGGGTGTGAGTAAAGATAGAGAAGCTGGCCTTGCTTAGGTAAGGCCAAAGCAAATGTTGCTTTGATAGGAGCTGTACTATTGTCATCCATGCTTGGATTTTCTCCACTCCCAAAGGCATCATGATTCTCCTGACATGAGGAATGCTGATTCCAAACAGTTTTCTGGATAAAATTTAGCATAACCCTGGAGATAGGTGGAGTTTTTCTTTTTCTTTTTTTATTCTAAGTAGTCTTTATTCTCTGTGCACATTTATACAAACAAACCACAGAGATATCTCTCCCCATAAATTAGATTCTTAAGTAACTTTTACATTAAACAAATATTAAGAAAGTATGATAATTACTTGAGTTGTGTTAAATTCTTCCTTTAATTAAGAAATAAAGCCCACAATGGATAATTCTTTTCTTTTTTTTATTATACTTTAAGTTATAGGGTACATGTGCACAACCTGCAGGTTTGTTACATATGTATACATGTGCCATATTGGTGTGCTGCACCCATTAACTCATCATTTACATTAGGTATATCTCCTAATGTTTTCCCTCCCCCGTCTCCCCACCCGACGACAGGCCCCGGTGTGTGATGTCCCCCTTCCCATGTCCAAGTATTCTCATTGTTCAATTCCCACCTATGAGTGAGAACATGTGGTGTTTGGTTTTTTTGTTCTTGCGATAGTTTGCTGAGAATGATGGTTTCCACCTTCATCCATGTCCCTACAAAGGACATGAACTCATCCTTTTTTATGGCTGCATAGTGTTCCATGGTGTTTATGTGCCAGATTTTCTTAATCCAGTCTATCATTGTTGGACATTTGGGTTGGTTCCAAGTCTTTGCTATTGTGAATAGTGCTGCAATAAACATACATCTGCATGTGTCTTTATAGCAGCATGATTTATAATCCTTTGGGTATATACCCAGTAATGGATGGCTGAGTCAAATGGTATTTCTAGTTCTATATCCCTGAGGAATCTCTACATTGTCTTCCCAGTGGTTGAACTAGTTTACAGTCCCACCAACAGTGTAAAAGTGTTCCTATTTCTCCACATCCTCTCCAGCACCTGTTGTTTTCTGACTTTTTAATGATGGCCATTCTAACTGGTGTGAGGTGGTATCTCATTGTGGTTTTGATTTGCATTTCTCTGATGGCCAGTGATGATGAGCATTTTTTCATGTGTCTATTGGCTGCATAAATGTCTTCTTTTGAGAAGTGTCTGTTCATATCCTTCACCCACTTGTTGATGGGGTTGTTTGTTTTTTTCTTGTAAATTTGTTTAAGTTCTTTGTAGATTCTGGATATTAGCCCTTTGTCAGATGAGTAGATTGTAAAAATTTTCTCCCATTCTGTAGGTTGCCTGTTCACTCTGATGGTAGTTTCTTTTGCTGTGCAGAAGTTCTTGAGTTTAATTAGATCCCATTTGTCAATTTTGGCTTTTGTTGCCATTGCTTTTGGTGTTTTAGACATGAAGTCCTTGCCCATGCCTGTGTCCTCAATGGTATTGCTTAGGTTTTCTTCTAGGGTTTTTATGGTTTTAGGCCTAACATTTAAGTCTTTAATCCATCGTGAATTAATTTTTGTATAAGGTATAAGGAAGGGATCCAGTTTCAGCTTTCTATATATGGCTAGCCAGTTTTCCCAGCACCATTTATTAAATAGGGAATCCATTCCTCATTTCTTGTTTTTGTCATGTTTGTCAAAGATCAGATGGTTGTAGATGTGTGGTATGATTTCTGAGGGCTCTGTTCTGTTCCATTGATCTATATCTCTGTTTCGGTACCAGTACCATGCTGTTTTGGTTACTGTAGACTTGTAGTATAGTTTGAAGTCCGGTAGCGTGATGCCTCCAGCTTTGCTCTTTTGGCTTAGGATTGTCTTGGCAGTGTGGGCTCTTTTTTGGTTCCATATGAACTTTAAAGTAGTTTTTTCCAATTCTGTGAAGAGAGTCATTGGTAGCTTGATGGGGATGGCATTGAATCTATAAATTACCTTGGGCAGTATGGCCATTTTCACAATATTGATTCTTCCTATCCATGAGCATGGAATGTTCTTCCATTTGTTTGCATCCTCTTTTATTTCATTGAGCAGTGGTTTGTAGTTCTCCTTGAAGAGGTCCTTCACATCCCTTGTAAGTTGAATTCCTAGGTATTTTATTCTCTTTGAAGCAATTGTGAATGGGAGTTCACTCATGATTTGGCTCTCTGTTTGCCTGTTATTGGTGTATAGGAATGCTTGTGATTTTTGCACATTGATTTTATGTCTTGAGACTTTGCTAAAGTTGCTTATCAGCTTAAGGAGATTTTGGGCTGAGACAATGGAGTTTTCTAAGTATACAATCATGTCATCTGCAAACAGGGACAATTTGACTTCCTCTTTTCCTAATTGAATACCCTTTATTTCTTTCTCCCGCCTGATTGCCCTGGCCAGAACTTCCAACACTGTGTTGAATAGGAGTGGTGAGAGAGGGCATCCCTGTCTTGTGCCCGTTTTCAAAGGGAATGCCTCCAGTTTTTGCCCATTCAGTATGATATTGGCTGTGGGTTTGTCATAAATAGCTCTTATTATTTTGAGATACGTCCCATCAATACCTAATTTATTGAGAGTTTTTAGCATGAAGGACTGTTGAATTTTGTCAAAGGCCTTTTCTGCATCTATTGAGATAATCATGTGGTTTTTGTCATTGATTCTGTTTATATGCTGGATTAAGTTTATTGATTTGCATATGTTGAACCAGCCTTGCATCCCAGGGATGAAGTCAACTTGATCATGGTGGATGAGCTTTTTGATGTGCTGCTGGATTCAGTTTGCCAGTATTTTATTGAGGATTTTTGCATCGATGTTCATCAGGGATATTGGTCTAAAATTCTCTTTTTTTTGTTGTGTCTCTGCCAGGCTTTGGTAACAAGATGATGCTGGCCTCATAAAATGAGTTAGGGGGATTCCCTCTTTTTCTATTTATTGGAATAGTTTCAGAAGGAATGGTACCAGCTCCTCCTTGTACCTCTGGTAGAATTCAGCTGTGAATCCACCTGGTCCTGGACTTTTTTTGGTTGGTAGGCTACTAATTATTGCCTCAACTTCAGAGCCTGTTATTGGTCTATTCAGGGATTCCACTTCTTCCTGGTTTAGTCTTGGGAGGGTGTGTGTTTCCAGGAATTTATATATTTCTTCTAGATTTTCTAGTTTATTTGCATAGAGGTGTTTATAATATTCTCTCGTGGTAGTTTGTATTTTCTGAGGGATCAGTGATATCCCCTTTGTCATTTTTTATTGTGTCTATTTGATTATTCTCTCTTTTCTTCTTTATTAGTCTTGCTAGTGGTCTATCGATTTTGTTGATCTTTTCAGAAAACCAGCTCCTGGATTCATTGCTTTTTTGAAGGGTTTTTTGTGTCTCTATCTTCTTCAGTTCTGCTCTGATCTTAGTTATTTCTTGCCTTCTGCTAGCTTTCGAATGTATTTGCTCTTGCTTCTCTAGTTCTTTTAATTGTGATGTTAGGGTGTCAATTTTAGATCTTTCCTGCTTTCTCTTCTGGACATTTAGTGCTATAAATTTCCCTTTACACACTGCTTTGAATGTGTCCCAGAGATTCTGGTATGTTGTGTCTTTGTTCTCATTGGTTTCAAAGAACATCTTTATTTCTGCCTTCATTTCCCTATGTACCCAGTAGTCATTCAGGAGCAGGTTGTTCATTTTTCATGTAGTTGCGTGGTTTTGAGTGAGTTTCTTAATCCTGAGTTCTCGTTTGAGTGCACTGTGGTCTGAGAGACGGTTTGTTATAAGTTCTGTTCTTTTACATTTGCTAAGGAGTGCTTTCCTTCCAACTATGTGGTCAATTTTGGAATAAGTGCGATGTGGTGCTGAGAAGAAGGTATATTCTGTTGATTTAGGGTGGAGAGTTCTGTAGATGTCTATTAGGTCCGCTTGGTGCAGAGCTGATTTCAATTCCTGGATATCCTTGTTAACTTTCTGTCTTGTTGATCTGTCTAATGTTGACAGTGGGGTGTTAATGTCTCCCATTATTATTGTGTGGGAATCTAAGTCTCTTTGTAGGTCTCTAAGGACTTGCTTTATGAATCTGGGTGCTCCTGGATTGGGTGCATATATATTTAGGATAGTTAGCTCTTGTTGTTGAATTGATCCCTTTACCATTATGTAATGGCCTTCTTTGTCTCTTTTGATCTTTGTTGGTTTAAAGTCTGTTTTATCAGAGACTAGGATTGCAACCCCTGCCTTTTTTTGTTTTCCATTTTCTTGGTAGATCTTCCTCCAGCCCTTTATTTTGAGCCTGTGTGTGTCTCTGCACATGAGATGGGTCTCCTGAATACAGCACACTGATGGGTCTTGACTCTTTCTCCAATTTGCCAGTCTGTGTCTTTTAATTGGAGCATTTAACCCATTTACATTTAAGGTTAATATTGTTATGTGTGAATTTGATCCTGTCATTATGACGTTAGCTGGTTATTTTGCTCATTAGTTGATGCGGTTTCTTTCTAGCATCGATGGTCTTTACAATTTGGCATGTTTTTGCAGTGGCTGGTACCAGTTGTTCCTTTAGTGACCTGAGCTATGACATTTCATCTGGGCTTTGATCTTTCCTGCTTATACGTCCTCAGTCAAAATAAGTGGGGTGGAATTCTGGCCCAGCAACAACAACTTTTTGCTAAGCTAATATGATTTTTGCCCTTGTATAAAATAACTAAGGTCTGTAATTTCACACTGTGCCTCTGCTTTGGACTTTTCAACATTTTATTTGAATGTTCCCTTTTCTCCATATGGAGTGATGGTGGTTAGGATTTTTTATTTATTTTTATTTGTTCATTTATGATTGATACATGATTATTGTACATATTTATGAGGTACAAGGTGATGCTTCGGTACACGCATACATTGTATCATGATAAAATCAGGATAATTAGCATATTAATCAGCTTAAACATTTACTATTTCTTTGTGATGAGGACATTAAAAAACCTCTCTTTAGCAGGGCACAGTGGCTCGTGCCTATAATCCAAGCACTTTGGGAAGCCGAGGCCAGTGGATCACTTGAGCCCAGGAGTTCAAGACCAGCCTGGGGAACATAGTGATACCTCGTCTCCACAAAAAAATCAAAAAATTAGCCAGGCCTGGTGGTATGCACCTGTAGTCCCAGCTATTTGGCAGGCTGAGGCAGGAGGATGGCTTGATCCCAGGAGGTCGAGGCTGCAGTGATCTGTCATTGTACCACTGCACTTCAGCCTGGGCAACAGAACGAGAACCTGCCTCAAAAATAATTAATTAATTAAAAACCCTATTTTCCAGCTATTTTGAAATATATAACACATGATTATTAATTCTTATAAATACTAGACACTAATATTTTATTCCCATATATATCCTAATGTTGACATCTGTTTGTATTCAACAGCTGAATTTTGAGTTATGCTTTCACCATGTTGATTTATATGTCCTTTGGCAGGGGGATCCTTTTTTTGTTGTGGGAGCTGAACTAAAAAGCGAAAATACAAAATAAAAAAATAGCTAACCAAATGAAAATAATAAGGAGATTAGGCAAACATTTTAAAACTTGAGTACTACCTAGTAAATGGAAAACTTAATCACCTAAGATATGTATTGGCATTATAGTAGAATAGAAATGCCAGTGGTCTGAGAAATATTGAAGGGAAGCCCTGCATGTGTTTTCAGTTGATTTGATGCAATCCTGGAGCAGACATCCACTTACTAGTGGGATACGTAAAGAAAGTTTTGTGATGCAGAGTTGGGGGGATACCCCAGTAAGAGCAGAATAGGAGGAGTAAACCAGGGAGCCCTAATGAAATCAGTGGTGTGGCCTGAAAATTACAATGTGAAGAATAAGGAGCCATGCATCCTGGGCAACATAGTGAGACCTCATCTTACGAAACAAAAACAATTGGCCATGTGTGATAGCTTGCACCTGTAGTCCCAGCTACTTGGGAGGCTGAGGTGGGAGGGTTTTTTGAGCCTGAGAGGCCACTGTACTCCAGCCTGCGCAACAGAGCAACGCCCTGTATCAAACAAAAAAAAAAAACGTGTAAAATAAATCATATTAGATGAAATCAATCATATTAGATGATAAATCATATTAGGTCATATTAGATGATTTATTTCATTTGAATAATATAATTTATTTCATTTGACAATGACATTGAATCATTTGAATGACTATTCTGTGTCAAGTCCCCAGGCCTGGACTTGTCTTTAATCTTTTTGCCTGGATTATTATTGTAATAGTTCCAACTCTTCCCCCTTCTCCTCTTGTGCTCCACCCCTACCCTTCTTTCTCATCAGAACAGCCAGTGTGATCCTGTTAAAAACTGAAATCTTGGCTGGGTGCAGTGGCTCACGCCCATAATCCCAGCACTTCGGGAGGCGGAGGCCAGCAGATCACGAGGTCGGGAGATCCAGACCATCCTGGCTAACACGGTGAAACCCCCTGTCTACCAAAAAATATAACAAATTAGCCGGGCCTGGTGGCAGGCGCCTGTAGTCCCAGCTACTAGGGAGGCTGAGGCAGGATAATGGCGTGAACCCGGGAGGCGGAGGTTGCAGTGAGTTGATATCGCACCACTGCACTCCAGCCTGGGTGACAGAGCGATTCCGTCTCAAAAAAAAAAAAAAAAAAAAGAGTGAAATCTTGTAAGGCCTTTGATCAAAGCTTACACCTCACCAGACGGGGGGAAAACCTGAGACTTTCTATTGATCTACGTGCGTTAGAATCCTGTTCCCTCTTCTACCTCTTTCTTACTCCCTGTCTTAGGCCATTCTTGTATTGCTGTAAAGAAATACCTGGGCTGGGCGTGGTGGCTCACACTTGTAATCCCAGCACTTTGGGAGGCTAAGGCGGGTGGATCACGAGGTCAGGAGTTCAAGACCAGCCTGGACAAGGTGGTGAAACCCTGTCCCTACTAAAAATACAAAAATTAGCCAGGCACAGTGGCGGGCACCTGTAATCCCAGCTACTCAGGAGGCTGAGGCAGAGAATTGCTTGAACCCAGGAGGCGGAGGTTGCAGTAAGCTGAGATCTCGCCACTCCACTCCAGCCTGGGCAACAGAGGGAGACTCCACCAAAAAACAAAAAAACCAAAACCAAAAAAAAAAACAACCTGCGGCCAGGTAATTTATAAAGAAAATAGGTTTAATTGGCTCACAGTTCTGCAGGCTGTAGAAGCACGGTACTGGCATCTGCCCCACTTCTGGAGAGACCACAGGAAGCTTTTACTCATGGCAGAAGGCGAAGGAGGAGCAAGTGGGTCATACAGCAAGAGCAGGAACGAGAGATAGAGAAGATGCTACACACTTTTAAACAATCAGATCTCATGAGAACTCATTCACTGTCTCGAGAACAGCCTGAAGCCATGAGGGATCTGTCCCCATGACCCACACATGACCCACACACCTCCCAGTAGGCCCCACCTCCAACAGTGGAGATTACATCTCAATGTGAGATTTGGGTGTGACACAGATCTAAACCATATCGTTCCCCTTGAGGAAACTCACCACTTTGTCATTCCCTAGACAGGCTATGCCCACTCCCACTGCAGGGCTTTTGCACATACTGTTCCCTGGGCCTGGATGCTGTTCCATCAGCTAGCCACACGGCTCCCTGCTTCAAGTCGTTTCTCCAGTACCATTTCTCCATGAAAGCAGCCCTCACCACTTGGTTAAAATTGTAATCTCTGCCCTCCTACTTCCTATTCTCCTCTTACTGTTTTTCCTCTACAGTACTCATCACCAGGTGACATATGATAGATTTGTCTTATTAATGTTGTCTTTCTCTCTCTACTGCTGTATAAGCTTCATAAAGACACAGATTTTTTTTCCTACTGTGTTTACTCCTGTGCCCAGTGCTTTGAACAGTTCCCAAATATACAACACTCAGTAAATATTTGTTGACTCAAAGAATCAATTTGGACTCACAGGAACCTAGGAAGAAGGAAATCATGTTACTTATAATCCCAATGCATGAAGTAAATAACGACCATTAGGATTTTATGTATTTTCTCTTTTCTCCCCACTTAATATTGCAGAAATATTGGAAGGTATGGAAAAGCACAAAAGAAGTAACTCAAGTAATTAAAAATCACCCATAATTGCTCCAGCCAAAGAAAGCTCCCTTTAAGTTTTGATGTGTGTCTCTCATTAGAGTACCTTTCTCTCTGTCTCTCTCTTCCCTTCTCTTCTGCTTATGTCTGTGTATATACTTAATTTTCTCCCTCTATATATGAACATATATACATGTACATGTACATATAATGTTTATCTCAATTTCTTGTTTTTTTTCTGTTTATTAATAAATCTTAGGTATGTGCCATTATGTTATGACTATTTTTTAAAAAAGTGTTTTAAATGGCTTGTTATCATTCCATTATGTAGACATATTATTACTTATTTAACCAATCCCATATTATAAATGTGTATATTTAGATTGTCTCCATTTTCTTATATTTGTTTTTAATGAATGAACATTTTGTTTCTTTTGTATCTCGTTGTCAAGTATCAGATTATTCTTCTTGAGTGATATTATTAGAAGTGAAATTATGAAGGCAAAGGATATAACCATTTTGACTTGTTTTGATACATATTGTGATATTGGCTTCTACAATGACTCACTTCAGTGGTACTATATGACAATATCTATTTACTATATCTTTGTTAGCCCTGAGTACTATTTTTTCTAAAAATCTTAACCAGTTTTGGTAAATAATTTGTACTTCTTTGATTAAGAAGGACTTTTTTTTTTTCGAGACAGGATCTCTCCCTGTTTCCCATGCTGGAGTGTGGTGGTGCGATCATAGCTCACTGCAGCTTCAAACTCCTGGGCTCAAGTGATCCTCCTGCCTCAGCCTCCTTGAGTAGCTGGGACTATAGGTGTATGCTACCACACCCAGCTAATTTATTTCCTTCCTTCCTTCCTTCCTTCCTTCCTTCCTTTCTGAGATAGGGTCTCATTTTGTCACCCAACCTGGAGTGCAGTGGCATGAATACCGTCATTGCAGCCTTGATCTCCCAGGCTCAAGTGACCCTCCCGCCTTGGCCCCCCAAGTAGCTGGGGCTACAGGTGCATGCCACCACACCCAGCTTATTTTTGTATTTATTTTGTAGAGATAGGGTTTCACCATGTTGCCCAGGCTGGTCTCAAACTCCTGAGCTAAAGTGATCCACCTGCCTCAGTCTCCCAAAGTGCTGGGATTACAGGCATGAGCCACCACAACTGATCCCAGCTGACAAAAAAAAAAAATTGTAGAGATGAGATCTTACTATGTTGCTCAGGTTGATCACTCCTGGCCTCAAGCTGTCCTCCCACCTCAGCTTCCCAAAGTGTTGGGATTGTAAGCATAGGCCACTGTGCCCAGCAAGAAGGACCCTTTTTCATGCATTTATTGGTCATTTGTTTATTATGTTCTGTGAAGCCCTTTTGTCTATTTCTTGACTTAATAATTTTAGCCAGTGTGATTGATTCTCTGGCATAAAAATGAAAAATTTAACATCCTTACAATATCTCTTATGTCCCCTGTCTTTTGTTCCCTCTGTTTTTGTTACTTACATATTTTTGGATCTTAAATTAGTTGACTTCATGTCTTAAAATAATATAATTAAACCTCTATTGATTTATCAACTTTAGACAGTATGTATTGACTCTGCTAAGAAAAAATAAGTATAATAAGTTAAGACATTTAATGTGTTTTCATTGCTTTTTCTTTTCTAATCCTGAGGTTTTATTACTTTCATTATTATTTATTCTCACTTTATAAACTTTTAGACATATTCTGTTCTCTAAATTGTTCCTCTGTGTTTTGTCATAGGCTGATTCTGAAAATTAAAAACCAATAAAGAACATTTCCATAGTGGTTATAACAAATATTGTGTCCCAAACTATCAAGGTTGGTGTTTGGTCCCACAGAGAATGAAATGTACCGTATGTCATTGAATATTTGCTCCTTGAAGGAGAACCTTGCGTGTGTCAACTTCTAGTTTCTTTCTACCTTCCTTTACTTCATCTGGCTTGTTTTCTTGCATTCAATGTCATTTTATTGTCTTTGATTTCTGTTTTGTTTGGCTGGAAAACCTCCTCATAATTTTTTCCTGCAGTAAGTGTGTGGGGATAGTAAGTTTTTCCTGTCTTGTCTTGGTACTTCGTCAGTGATTGGTTGTCTGTGTATTGTTTATTGTTTTAGAAATTGTTAAGCAGGCTCAAAATATTTTCTCCACAATTCTCTGTTGCCACCTAGAATTCCAAGTTAATGATAAAAAGTATGACAGAAAAAAAAAAACTATGACAGCATGATTCTCATTTCCTTTTGCTACCTGTTGTTTCTCTTTGGAAGCTTTTATAATTTTTCTCTATCCTTAGAATTCTGATATTTTACCAGGATGTATCAGAGTATGAAATGTTTTCATTTATCTTGTCTGGTATTTGGATTATTCTATTTGAACTGTGCTATGCTCAGTTCAGGGAAAGTTTCTTCCATTTCTGTTTTTAATTTTTTAGATGGAGTCTCACTTTGTTGCCCAGGCTGGAGTGCAGTGGTGTGATCTCGGCTCACTGCAACCTCTGTCTCCCGGGTTCAAATGATTCTCCTGCCCCAGCCTCCCAAGTAGCTGTGATTATAGATGCCCGCCACCACACCTGGCTAACTTTTTGTATTTTAGTAAAGACAGAGTTTCACCCTGTTGGCCAGGCTGGTCTCAAACTCCTGACCTCAGGTGATCTGCCTGCCTCAGCATCCCAAAGTGCTAGGATTATAGGTGTGAGCCACTGTGCCCAGCTCTCATTTCTTTGTTATTAATATTTTTTCCCTGTTGCAGTCTAACTTTTTCCTTTCTGGAACTCCCACAAGACAGATATTAGACTTCTTGGATCTATACTCTAGGTTACTCAGTTTTCCTTTTATATTTCCAGTCTCTTTATATTTTTGTTTAATGTTCTTTATTTGACCTCTCTGACCACCCAGCTTAGTTTTTAGCCATGTCTGGGTTATTGGCTAGTAATTCCATTGAGCTATAAAATTTTAGTAATTATCTTTTTTTTCCAAGAACTCTTTTTTAAAAAATTCTGATTACTCCTTTTCCATGGCAGCCTCTTTTTGCTTTATGTCTAATATCCTTCCATATCTTTCTGAAGGTAGTAAGTACCTTTTTGCCTGAATTAGCCTTGTTTCTTTTAATGTCTTTTCTGTTTGTTCATTTGGGGATGTATTTGTTATCTCTTGCTGCTTAACAATTTTTAGAACAATAAACAATTTATTGTTATACACAGTTTCTGTGGGTAAGCAACCCAGGCATAGCTTAGCTGGGTGCCTCTGCCCAAAGGTGTCTCACAAGGCTACAATCAAGGTGTTGGCCAGGTCTGTATTCTCATCTGGATGCGCAACTGGGGAAGGATCCACTTCCAAGTTCACTCACTCTGCTGTTGGCTAGATTTGCTTCCTTACCAGTTGTTGGCTTGAGCTCAGTTCCTAAACAACTCTTGGCCAGAGGCCTCCTACAGTGTCTACTTTATTCATGGGCCTCTCTGTAGAGTGGCTCAGAACCTGGCAGCTGAATTCCCTCAAAGCAAACCAGCAAGACAGCAAGAGAAGGCAAGTGAGATGGAAGCCAGAGTCTTATAAACTGATCATGGAATTGCCATCCCATCACTCCTGCCATGTTGTATTCTTTATAAGTGAGTCACTTAGGTCCAGCCCACACTCAAAAGGAAGGCCCTTTTACCTAAGGGGGTGAGTACTAGAAGCCGGCGATCATTGGGGGCCATCTTAGATGCTGCCTACTATAGGGGCCTTGTGTGGCGAGAGGGGAGGCTGGTTTTCATGAGTGTCTGCTATTCCTTGTTTCTAAATGAAGGATCTTGTGGGACATTACGGGTAGTTGGTCTGGGCTTACTCTGACTGTGAATGCTGCATCGTGTAACATGTGTCAGCTTCCTTTTCAGATATGTGGGCAGACAGTAGGAAGGTGGGTTGGAAATTCTTCCTTGTATAATTCTATACCCTTTAGCCCACACAGCTGGAACCTGTTACTTGCTACTCTACCCACTAAAATATGGAAACATGATGGGATAGTGACATCCTTGATTAGGTTATGTTATATGGCAAAGGAAAACGGTTACTGAAGATACTATTACAGTCTTAAATCAGTTAATATTGAGTTAATAAAAAAGGTCCTTAGTGGGACTGATTTAATCAGATGAAAGACCTTACAGAGCAGGTGAGAAATGTTCTCCCACTGGCTTTGAAGAAGGAAGCTGCTACGAGTTCTATAGCAGCAAGCAAATGAACTTTTCTAACAGCCTGAATGAACTTGGAATAGGATTCTTGCCCAGTCAAGCCTCAAGATGATAATGCATCTTGATTGACACCGTGATCATAGCCTCGTGACATCCTGACCTAAAGGTCTAGCTAAACTGAGCCTAGACTCCTAACCCGCAGAAACTATGAGATAATAAATATATGTTGATTTAAGAGCCTGGAAGTAAAATACACTGTATTCATTTTCTATTCTGTAACAAATTATCACCAAACTTAGTGGCTTAAGTTCTGTTGTTACAGAATAGAAAATGAATACGGTGTATTTTATTTCCGGGCTCTCTTAAAGCCTTTCCCTTCTTGGTTCCCCCTTGTGTCCACGGTGAATGTCTGGAGTAAACCCAAGCTCTGTTCTCAGAGTCCAGCTCCTTCATTAGAGGTCTTCTTTAGGAAGGTGCCACCCTTTTCTAGAGAAAGCAGACCTTGCACTGTCAGCTGGGGACATGTCGCTGCTGCCAGCTGTGCCTTTTATTTCTTATTTTTGAGGGGTGTGAAGAGGAGGAGCCTAACTTCAGATATTCTAAAGGTACTTGTTTAATGGAAGATCATAACAATTGCCCTTGCCTACCCTCTGTTGTTTACATTTGTTGCTTCCGAGCTTGGAGACTCTCTGGGCCACTCTTGGTGAGAAGCGTGCTTATGCAAGGTATCTGTATCTGTGGTTTCCTCTACTCTCATTTCCCCACCAAGCTAATTCTGCTTGCCTAGTTTTTCTCTTCATGGAATTTTACAAATTCCATTAGATAGGTGCTGAGGATGTCTGGTCTATTGATGGCATATTTTCCTGTTTTTATCATGCTCTTATGGTTTCGTTCTTTAAACAGAAAACAATTTTCCTAGCAAAGACCTTGGAAGCGCAGGGAGGCAGACGTTGGTGATGAGTCTGTGTGAAGTCAGCCTTGCATTCCAAACTGGACCTGCCTTTTTCTTTTTCTTTTTCTTTTTTAAGAGAAAAGAAAATACTGCTTTGCTACCTAACACTGATGTAATATATTTGTAACCAATTTGGCATATTTCTAATAAAACTGATGAGAAAGGCAGAATTTTTATAGCAATTGCTTTTTTAATGCTCTATTATTATTTTTCTCCCTTAAGTTCTCCCATAGCATATTCCTATCAAGACTCTTCTATCTTTTCTTCTTCTTTTCCCTTCCTGTCACTTGTAATTTCATAGCCTCCCTTTCTATTCTCTTTGGGTAATTTCTCAGAATGAGTGACTTGAAAATATTGCTGACATGGTTCTTTTCTAACCCTAACAACACACACGATACAGATGCTGAGGATGTTGACATAATTGACCTAAAACTGTGATTTTAGAAGTGTCTTAAGACTTTTAGTTCCAAGCAACATAAACCAAGTAACCTAAACCTCAAACCAGTTTAGGTTAAAAGAAAGAATTTATTAGCAGGACACTGCAGTATCTCCCTGAACCCCAGGCTAAAATTGTATTCCAGTGTCATGAGGGCCTGGCACCAGGAACTAGAAAGCTACAGGAGCCCAGGTAGCCATTAACTTTCTGTCTCAGACTTTCTGTCTCTCTTGTCTTTGCTTTTCTGAACATCTGCTTATTCTTTTCTCTCCCGTCGGACTCACTTTGACTGTTTTGGCACGGATGTGGCCAAATATGGCTGCCCAAAAATGGCAACTAGAATTTCCAAGTTAATATTGCAGTTCAAGCAAATAAAGCGAGGTACAATCCCAGATTCCAAGGGGAAAGAATCCATTTGGTTTAGCTTGCACCAGTTATCTCTTTTTAGGCTGGTTTAATGTGGTCATGAGGGCAGCTTTTGTGGTGTAAACATGGCTTGCCATGGCCCAAGTTCCCAAAGAGGAGGTAAGTGTGTGGAAGATTGGGCAGGTATCTCAAAACACTTCTGCTGCAACATTCTTGTTTATGTCCAGCGTGCACTTTCTCATGAGAGAGGCAGTTTAGCTGGTGTTTAAGAACATGGACTTCGGGTCAGACATACCTTAATTTGAATCCCAGCCCTGCTACCTACTAGCTGTGTGATCTGAGGTCAGTACTTTGCCTCTGTGAAGATCAAATTCCTTCTCTGGGCAACTGGGATCACAAATCTCCTGGGGTTGCTGGGATTATGAGATGAAATAATGTATACTATATCCTATGCACTCAATAAATAGTAACTATCATGAATTATTACTATCATACCATTGGGGAAAGATGATATGCATGGAAGAATATCCATTTCATCATCCTGAATGATGCAAGAAGATCTGGAGGCAAAATTTTAGATACCACAGAATTATATCATCAGTAAAAATCTAAGAGTAAGTTTTGTTTTACCATACTTGACCCAACACATAGATACAGGCTAGGCTGCAGGAGTTAGGGCCCAAATAATCTAAACTTATTTCTAGAATATAATTTCTATTTCTGTTGGCTTTAGAAATACAGTAGTCAATGATTTTGCAATCTTAAAGAGAGCCCAGCAGAGCTGGTGGTCACTAATACAGACATAATAGCTAGCTTTTTTCCAGTTAGTGCCTGTTGTAATGGTGTCTGCATTCATTCTGTTTGGGAGCAGGTTTATTTTGGTTGGCTAATATCTTACCCGGTGAAATATTTTGAATAGCATCCCTGGAAACCATGTGCCAGAATTCAAAAGACCTCAGTTTTTTTGTTAAAGAAGACACACTACTTTCTTTTTAAAATTATTACAATTTCTTTTGTACTTTTCCCACTTCTATGTAAGATTCTTTGGGTAGCAAGTATCATTAAATGAATTCTTAGTAAAGGATATGTAAAATGATTATTTAAATTCTTCATCGTTGAAGGATACCAAATGTAAGCTGAAAGTTAACTTTAATGTCAAGTAGAGATAGCTGAACAAACAATGCTTATAACTTCTTTTTCAAATGTAGCATATTATATTCTATGTGGAACTATATATAACAGAACAATATCTCAATGACTAACTGTGTAATTTTCTCTCAAGTTATGCAGACATTTTGATTGAGAGGGAAGTATTAATGCAGAAGTACATTCATCTAGTTCAGATCGTAGAGACAGAAAAAATTGCAGCTAACCAACTCCGACATCAACTTGAAGATCAAGACACAGAAATCGAAAGGCTTAAATCAGAGGTATTTCCCAGTCGATAGATTCCTTCTCATTGTTTCACGTTTACCATCATTTCCTCATGATTACTTAAGGCCTATTCAGGGTACCATTTCAATCCCAGGCTGACTTCCTCTGACATCAACACATACGTGGCTGGGCCTGACCTAGACATTAATCTAATGTCTATATTAGAATTAGGTAGGTAAATGTGCTGTAGGAATTTGTGCTTTTTTTTTTGGTGAGAGGTGGTTATTTGTTCTCCTGATACCCTTCATTAGCTCAGAAATTCAAGAATTGACTATAGCATTTAACTGTTTTCAGACACCCTACAGTAATGCTAATTATGAGTCTGCCATAGATTCAATTAAAGTCTAAAACGACAACTAAGGGAGGACCAGTAATGAATTCAGAAATACTTTACTCTTTTAGATTTGAAGGATTCCAACCTTCTCCCCTCCACAGTTTTGAAAAGAACATTTGGATTAAACTATAAGACATTTGCTAGGGTGCATTTTTCCCTGGAGTTGGAATTCCTGCTTCCCTCTCCCTCCCTCAGAGTGTGAACTTCTCAGGCCTTGCATCCCCAGATAGTGAGGCTGATGCCCAGTGTGAGCAGAGGCGGTTTTAGAGTCCACAGCCATGGTGTGTGCCTGGGTCCTCCCTCCCTCCCAGGCCTCAGTCTAGATAGAGAATCCTGAATGTACCTTTCCCACTGTCCTATCCTTCCTCATGGGCAGTAAGCAATCACTGAAGAATGGGAGAGGAATGCAGATAATGAGATTTCCTCCCTCTTTCTGCCCAGGGATGCATTAGTATCTTCTGAGATTCAAAGAAGGGAATAGGACACAATGAAACCTACTAGTAATTGTATCCTCATTGACAGAAACAGTTTAGGCTCGTCAGTTTTGGCAATGTTCTTGTCATCTTTATTGTCATCAGATAACATTTTCCTTTTTGTGTCTCGCACCTTCCTCTGAGACACACCCTGTGAAACCTAGGTGGGGTTTTCGCCTTCTGCCCCCTGCACACATTACCTCCGGTGTTGAGAGCACGGGTACAAGCTTCCTGCAACGGGGATGTGGCAGCTTCTCTGATGATGACAACTTGCAGATGGTGTTCACCATATTATTACAGTTGTTAACTTCCCAATTTGACCCTGATATCTGATATAGTGAAAACAGCAACAGAAAACTTAACAAACCTGCATTTTAAAAGACTATATCAGGCACTGTTATTTAAAACAAAATTATTGTGTTCTTTCTTTGCCACTGTAAGCTAGAGCAGATGCTTGTCTGCTCAGTGAAAGAGGTTGGTATTTACTCCACGAGAGAAGCTCAACACCAGGCAATGTTCCTCAATATTTGTGTGTGTTTGTCTGCCTTCACTATGTTCTATTTTAGTCTGAATGTAGATTGCAGCAAAAAACTGTCAGTTGCAGGTATGTCTTCTCTGGTCTCTTGACAGGAGCCATAATTTATTTCCTACTCCCTTTCTTTTCCCAACTCCTTGCCAGAAAATGGCAGAGGGGTGTATTTGGTACTGGGGACAAAATATAAAGACAGGCTAGAGAGGGGCAATTATGATCTCTTAACTTTTAAGATATTGCTGGCTAGTAGGTCTGTATAGGTTCTTAAGCTTGTAAGAGCCTGCCGTTGAGTGCTGGTCTAGAGAATTTTACTGCTATGTGTAGTTGAGAGGCCACCCAGTCTTGAAATGCCCCTCACAGGTCACAGAACTGAGCTGGAGATATAAAGAGATCCCAGGTTATTTTGATCCTTTTTACCTTTTCTGAGGAATTCTCTTGGTTGGCTTGGACCAGCCCCAGGGCTCTGAAGTTCCCTTTACAGTTGCCATTTTCCTAAGGATGTCTGTGAGTCTGGGGTGCCATGTGCTTTGGAAGACTACAGGCCAATGGCCAGAACCAGGGACTCTGAGCTGAGTGTCACTGCATGTGGGGACCACAGGGCATTGCAGGCAGCCACCTTCAGGCGAGGGGACGGACATATCGCTGGGCTCCTGACAAGGTCTTGGCCTGCTCACCACCGGCAGCTGGGGCTGAGTTTTGAGCTAACATTTCTGCTAGCCCAGATTCCAGGTCACACTTTACACAGCCACTTCTTATAAACACTTTTGTTGGTGATAACTTGCTTGGAGTAAAGTTTATGTTTCCCCCATCTCAGCACCAAAGGAAGAGAGGGTGCATAAAAAGTGGATGTTTCCTGAGGATCTCATTGGACCACCTTTGTAGGCAGAGCTTCCTGTGTGTTATGGCTATAATCCAGCATTTCCCAAATCATGAAATGGACCAACTTTGTGTTCCAGATTATTGCTCTTAATAAAACCAAAGAACGAATGCGACCTTACCAAAGCAACCAAGAAGATGAAGATCCAGACATCAAGAAAATTAAAAAGGTAGGGCCTGGAGGTTTCCAGCTTTGCAGGAGCATGCTGACCAGTCGTCTGTTCTATGATGGTATCTTTGCCACCCTGTGCATGAGCCGGGAGCAGCCTTGGTGTTTCTGGGCCGTGGCTCCCAGACTTGCCCTGCAGAGTGATCCAGACATGGCTGCTCTAGAGAATTTCTGCTTGAGATTTCTTTACACTGTCTAGGAAGGATGCCCAAACCAGGCATTAAGACAATACTATTCTCCAGTGGGGTTAATTAAGTGCTGTTCAACCTCTTGATTTTGCGTGGCTTTCATATTTGGGGGGAATATTTTTTAAATTACATTTCAAAAATATTTCTTTTAGCTTTAATCTTTAGTGCTATTTAAGAAAGATTTTTTTGTGCATGTGTGAAGATTGAGTAAATCAGCACATCCGCTTATATTTCTGTTTTATTATTGTTTCTTGTTTAACATCCACACAATCAGCAGATTTTTCCCTCTTACTGCCATTTATAATTGCACAACTTTTGCAATGAACCAAACGCTGGCTCTCACTCTAGTCCACTGTGTTTTGATTTGTCATTTAGGTTTTGATCCCATGATCTTGATTGTCTTATATAAAGCACTTACTCAGCTTTGTTAATAGTAAGTAAAAAGCATCATATTTGAGGAAATTTCCCTGGATATTCATCTTCAAATCTTATTTCTTTTTAATTTGTTATTATTCCTCTTATTTTATACTAATAATCTTTCCCCTTTCACTGTAGCAAAACTTAATGTGCCCAGCATTTACCTGGGCATTTTAAAGATGATCAGTAAATGTTTGTTGATTGGCTAAAACACACAGGCCACTGCACTTTCTCAGGCTTGCCTATTATTTTTCACATCATCCCTATGGAATTCAGATCAATTTTAGAGACTATCGTGTTTTCTGCAAAATTGATTTTAAATTACATTTTATATTCTTTTTTACAACTTTAAATATTGCTCAGAATTTGAAATAGAAATGATTCTTATGATTAAGTCAAATGTTTTCAGTTTTCCAGAAATAAAAAAGTAAAATAACACTATTCATTTCTTAGAAATTAATTTTTTTTGAATCAGGCTTATGCTATTGTGTTATAAGATTAATTAGTTTTTTAAAAAAAATTCCCATCTAGTCAGTCTGGAAACAAGATTAATTCTATTGCCTTTCCTTTAATAGTATGCAGTCGCATATAAAGAAAAAATTAATAAAATTCAATTTTCAGGTGTGTGGTAGAAACTGGTCTATTATTAAATAACTGAAGCATCTATTGGTCAGCAAGCACCCCCTGCCCAAGTGAATAGAAAGGTTTTACTTAACACAAAATCCAATTAAGTTGATTTTTTAAAATATTTCTGTTAAATGAAAGAATACTGATAAAATTTTAAAAATATTTTTCTACCTTCTTGTTTCTTAATTTTTTAAACCAATTTTTATACTTGTTAAATAGGTTTTGAGATTAATTTTTTGTTCTTTATGTCCCATTTCAAAATAATGTCTGCATGGAAAAAAGTGTTAACAATGAATGAATCGTTTCTCTATTTTGGTCTTGGCAAATATCAACATAATTTTTTTTACCTTAATAGACTAAAACTTAAAATTGGTTATAATTCATGGAAATTTTTGTTAGATTTCTTCAAATAATCTGAATATCATTTTCCCACATAATTGTGTTAAAATGTGGTTAATTTTTATTGACGTAGAGTGACTTTAATGCCTGTATAAAAACTGATAACATGGTGACAACACTGGTAGGCAAACCAGAGAATTTTAGACATTGCAAAAGAAGGGTCGTTGTTTAATACGTGATAATTTAGAACATAGTGTGGAAAAAATAAAAAGTGTAAGGATGTGTTAAATAGATAATAATGATACTTTGGTAGTGATTTAATACTTTCAATTATATGCAAATTTACAACCTACTTTGTTGCTGAATCTGCCACATCTAAAGTGAGAAACCCTAATTATCATAAAACAAATCCTATTTAATTATGTTATAATTTTTTATATTTAGAAAGGACTTTAGATTTTTTTGTTAATCATTTTATTTTAATTTCATGAAAAATGAAAGCAGTCTGGTAACATGAGATTAAAAACAGAGAAACACGAGATGGGGTCTTGCTGTGTTGCCCAGGATAGACTGGAACTCTTGGGCTCAAGTGATCCTCTCACCTTAGCCTCCCAAATAACTGGGACTACAGGCCTGTGCATGTCCAGCTCTGTCAGTTATTTTATAGATGAAGAAACAGAGAATCAGAGGTCAAGGTGGTTGCGGGTGATGGCAGAGCCTCTGAGTTAAAGGTTATAATATGCTTGACTGCTCAGTACCCAGCATTTACCTGGGCATTTTAAAGATGATCAGTAAATGTTTGTTGATTGGCTGAAACACACAGGCCAGTGCACTTTCTCAGGCTTGCCTGTTATTTTTCACATCATCTCTAGGGAATCCTGATCAATTTTAGAGGTTATCATGTTTTCTGCAAAATTGATTTTTAATTATATTTCATGTTCTTTTCCATAAATAAATCACCATTGCAACTAGTCAGATTCCTTTTTGATTTTTTGTTCTGTAGGTTCAGAGCTTCATGCGAGGATGGTTGTGCAGAAGGAAATGGAAGACCATCGTACAGGATTACATTTGTTCTCCTCATGCTGAAAGTATGAGGAAGAGAAACCAGATTGTGTTCACCATGGTGGAGGCAGAGTCAGAGTACGTTCACCAGCTGTACATCCTGGTCAACGGCTTTCTCCGGCCCCTGCGTATGGCCGCCAGCTCCAAGAAGCCCCCCATCAGCCATGACGACGTCAGCAGTATTTTTCTCAACAGGTTTGACATTGCATAAATCAAAGAGTTATGAGAAAAACCCCTTTGTATTTCCGACAAGAATTTTTACTTAATCTTTAAAAAGGTCTCATAAATTCATCTCTATGAGTTTATGATAGTAAAAATAAGAAAGTTATTATTTGTGTTCCATTGTTATTTTATTTTATTTTATTTATTTATTTTTTTGAGATGGAGTCTTGCTCTGTCACCCAGGCTGGAGTGCAGTGGCGTGATCTCGGCTCACTGCAAGCTCCGCCTCCTGGGTTCACGCCATTCTCCTGCCTCAGCCTCCCGAGTAGCTGGGACTACAGGCGCCCGCCATCATGTCCGGCTAATTTTTTGTATTTTTAGTAGAGACGGGGTTTCACCGTGTTAGCCAGGATGGTCCCGATCTCCTGACCTTGTGATCTTCCCGCCTTGGCCTCCCAAAGTGCTGGGATTACAGGCGTGAGCCATCGCGCCCGGCCATTTTATTTTTATTTATTTATGTATTTTGAGACGGAGTCTCGCTCTGTCCCCAGGCTGGAGTGAAGCGGCGCTATCTTGGCTCACTGCAAGCTCTGCCTCCCAGGTTCACGCCATCTTCCTGCCTCAGCCTCCCAAGTAGCTGGGACTACAGGTGCCCGCACCATACCCGACTAATTTTTGTATTTTTAGTACAGATGGGGTTTCACCGTGTTAGCCAGGATGGTCTGGATCTCCTGACCTCGTGATCCGCCTGCCTTGGCCTCCCAAAGTGCTGGGATTACGGGCGTGAGCCACCACGCCCAGCCTGCATTGTTATTTTTGTATCTTTACTTGAATCTTGGCTTCCAATGTTCTTAATTTTTTCTTCTCTCTTTGACCTACGTTGTCTTATCGCGTAGAGATGTGTGTTGGGGAATGTAATCACTCATAAACTGAAGAAAATGGATTGATTTGTGGGTTTTTACATGTTAATTATACACAAGTATTTTAGGAAGAGCAGAAGCTAAGACAGGGCCTGAGAAGCTCTGGTGAATTTATTTGCTCAATAAATCTTTAGTTTCCTTACTGCTGAGGATTAATTAGTGAAAAATCAGAAAATGCCTGCCTTTATGGAACCTAAATTTTGATGCAGGAAGACAGACAACGAACAGCGTTAGTGAAATAGATAGTATATTATATGGCAATTAGAGCTGTGGAGAAGAATAAAGAAGGGAATGGGAGAAGGGGGTCAAGGGAGTGTTTAGTGTTTTACTTAGAATTTTAGCTATTTGTTTTTGAGTAGATAGTACACTCACATGGTTCAAAAGTCAAAATAACATGAAAACAACAGTTAGTAGTTGCACTCTCACCCTGTCTCTGTCCACCCGATTCCCCCCACCTTCTATACATAATATCTGTACTAGTTTCTTACCTATCCTTTCAGTGTTTCTCAATTTTGATCTAAGAAACTATGACTATAGAGTCTTATTTTCCCTCTTCTTACACAAAGGCAATGTACTTTTAACATATACTTCATTGTTTCACTTAGCATTATTTTCTGAAGATCTTTCCATATTGATACCTAAAGAGCATTCCATTAAAAAAAATCACGACATGGTATTACAATCTGTGAATGTACCATAGTTTTTTTATAGCAGGTTTTCAGAGAAGTTTCAAGGATAAGGTGACATTCGAGCAAAGGCTTGAAGTTCCTGGAGGAAGAGTGAGGCAAGCAGAGGGAGCTGTGTGTTCAGGGGACATGGGGCTTTCATATGCCCGGCAGGCCAGCTTGAGGACCTGCCCTGCTCAGTGTCAGTAAAGGGAAGAGTCAGGGAGTTATCAAGGTGGGACATGGTACAGCCATTAACTTTTACTCTAAATGAGATGGGGGAGACATTGGTCAGGTTTTGAGCAGAGAAGGGGTGTGATGTGACTTCTGTTTTGAAAGGCTCCCTCTGGCTTCTCTGCTGAGAATAGTCTGTAGGGAGATCAATTAGGTGGCTATTTCAATAAACGAAGTGAGAGATGAGACACCTGTTAGGTAGCTATTTCAGTAATCCAAGTAAGAGATGATTATAATGGAGGCAGTGATAAGTAGTTGGATTCTGGGTGTATTTTTAAGTCAGAGCCAGTAGGTGTCACGGATGTGACTAGCTGGGGCCGGTGTCATGGAATTTACCAAAACAGTTGTAGATAAAACAAGGCAGATTTGTTAGAGAATGTGTGAAAACATGTTGCAAGGGTGCAATGGGCAGCACAGCAGAGAAGGGGCTGTCTGCAGAGAGGCAGGGGCTGGAGGGAAGTTTTACAGGGTTGCGCAAGAGGGGGCTAGGTGTGGAAAGGTCATTCCTTGTGCTAGCGGGTTGTGTTTCTCAGAACAATTATTCATTCTTCTCCCCTACCTGGAGCCTTCCCCCATCGGAGGCCCCTTCCTTGTTGCTTACTTATCCATCAGGACTCAACAGTTGGGATTTGTTGATGGGTTTGATGTGGGTTTTAAGAGAAAGCAAAAAGACAGGTAAGATTGCAACGTTTTTTGGTCTGGACAACTAGAAGGATGGAGTTACTGTTTACTAAATGGTAAAGATTGAGTGAAGAACAGGCTGAGGGGAAAAGATGAACTGTTTTCTCTTGGATCTGTTGAGCGTGAGATGCTATTAGCCATCTAAGTGGAGATGTCAAGTGAGTAGGGATCGGATATTTGTTTGGAGTTCAGAGGAAGATTCTGGGCCGAAGATAGAAATTTGGGAGTCCTCTAGCATACAGATAGTATTTAAAGCTGCTAGTCTGAATGGTATTACCAAGCAAGTGAATACAGATGGATAAGAAAAGAGGAGCATGGATATTCCAACATCTAGAGGTCAGGAAGATAAACAGGAGCCAGCAAAGAAGAGTGAAGAGGATCCGTTGAGTTGTCAGTGAAAACCAGAAGAGTGAGTTGTCCTGGAAACGAAAGCAAGAGGGAACCAACAAAGATGCCAAAAAAGTCAAATGAGCAATAACAGAATTGACCATGGGTTTAACAACTCGAAGTTTAATGGTAACTTTGATTAGAGACCAAAGAAAATTCTTTTGAGAAGGGCTGCTGTAAAGAGGAGAAGAGAAACAGGGTGGTACCTAGAGGCAAATGAAGAGGGTAAAAGAAGGATGGAGGAGAGAGGGAATTGCTGACCAGTAAACTTACAAAGGCGAAAGTGGACAGAATGTACTGCACAGGTCAAGAGATTGTCATTAGCTGGGAGCACAGCAGGGAGGGAATAGTACATGGACACTTCTGCAGTTAGGAGGCAAGGACATCCGCTGATGGGGCAGATGGGGGGGAAGTGTCGGAGTTGGAAAAGAGAGAAAGAGGTGTGGAATAGTGATAACTAGGACAGGGGAGTAAATGGATTCAGGAATGTTGTATTAAAGCTGGGCAGCACTGAGAGCTTGTGTTAGCTTATTAGGCTAGTGGTTGTGACTTTCCAGTGAGATCAGTCAGGATGGTTGCATGGTTTTCTTTAGCCACTTTCAGCTGCATGGATGCAGGTGCAGAGTGGGTGGAGGATTGGGATTAATTAGGATTGGTGTTGTGGCTGCTGTGATGAAGTGAGAAAAGAATAAGGAAGTTGAAGCTGTATACAAGGAAGAGATTATAATAATGAGCCATGGAATCTAAACTGAGGAAAGAAAGTAATGCTGGTATGAGAGGTTTTTGCCAATTAAAAGGTGGTGGGATCTGGGGATTTGGGTCGTGATAGTGTGAAAGAATTTTGGAGTCAGGGTTCTAAAGGCAGTGAAGTGCAAGATTAGAAGTAGTCACTCATAGGTGGGAATTGAACAATGAGAACTCATGGACACAGGAAGGGGAACATCACACTCTAGGGACTGTTGTGGGGTTGGGGGAGTGGGGAGGGACAGCATTAGGAGATATACCTAATGCTAAATGACGAGTTAATGGGTGCAGGAAATCAATGTGGCACATGGATACATATGTAACAAACCTGCACATTGTGCACATGTACCCTAAAACCTAAAGTATAATTAAAAACAAAAAAAAAAGAAGTAGTCAGAGAATGTTGTGCTTGAAACTGAGACAGGGAAGGGATACAGCTATTGACAATGACAAGGTCTAGAGTACAATCAAGGGGATGTTGACTGAGGTCAGTGGAGGACAAGATCTTTGGAGGAAGAGTTCAAGGTCCTGGGAGGCCAGGATATTGAAATGTTGTTTGTGTGCATATTGGAATCCCCAAGAATTATGATAAGAGTAGTGTTGTAGAAAAGAGCAACTGTGAGCTGAGAGCTCAGATCTCAAGGCATCAGGAAGAGCCACTGGCGTGTCTGTAGATCAGTGCAGAAAGGAAGGGTGATGAGTGGTAGTCTGATAATATGAGATTAAAATCTAGGCTTTCTTTTGTTAAAAGGAAGGAGGGAGATTTCCCCACCTTGCTGGCAATGGCTCCTCTCAAGTGTGTGAGACATCCAAAGGAGCCTGGGGGTAGCCCTTCATCCTCAGGCAGTACAGCATTCTGGTGATACTTCAGTCACCAAGTGTGCAGTTTCAACAGGTCTGATGGCAGTGGATGGGACTGTGTACCGAACTCTGATAATGAGAGGAACTGGAGAGGGTAGGTATTGAAAACTCTTTTGAGGAGAGCTGCTATAAAGAGGAACAGAGAAACAGGGTGGTACCTAGAGGTAAATAAAGAGGCTGTGCCACATTCGTTTAGGTTGCCTCTGGCTCTTTGTTTCCACCGGATTGCTTGATCTGAAACAGGAAAGGCCAGGTTTATCATATTGTTTAAATTCAGAGTCAAGATATGCCTCTCTTTGGAAGGTAAAGCCATAAGCTCTTCATATAGACTAGCAATTATTTACCACATCTAGACTTAGATGGAGATTTGGAAAGATATTTTTAAAACATTTTTATTTTTAATTTTTATGGATACATTTTATGGTTATATAATACATATACGTAATATGAAATGGATATATAATAGCTGTACATATTTATGAGGTATATGTTATAGTTTGATATAAGCATATGATGTAAAATGATCAAATCTGGGTAATTGAGATATCCATCACCTCAAACATTTATCATTTATTTTGTGTTGGGAACAGTCTAAATTTCCTAGATATTTTGAAATAAATTATTGTTAACTATAGCTGCCCTATTGTGCTATCAAATAATAGAAGTTATTCCTTCTATCTAACTGTACTGTTGTACCCATTCACCAAACCCTCTCTTCATCCTCCCCTTCTCCACTACCCTTCCTAGCCTCTAGTAACCACCATTCTATTCACTACCTCCATGAGATTAACTTTTTTGGCTTTCAAATATGAGTGAGAACACGTGATACTTGTCTTTCTGTACCTGGCTTATTTCACTTAACATAATGTGAAGAGGTGTGTTTTTAAAGGTGAGGCTTAAAGAAGTTTTATATCATTACTGTTGTTTAACTAGATTCCCTTTACATGCCTTTGAAATTAAGCCCTAGGCAGCTCAATAATTTTGAGTTTCAACACAGGTTTATAGTTAAGAAAATGTAATCTTCCTATTTATATACAGAATTGTTTCATCTGTTTTCTAACCATCCAGGTATCAAAATATGAAGGTAGATGTATCAATTAGTTTGTGTTCAACATAGAACAGAGAAATCCCTCTCTGAGTGGAGGGAATTCACTGCTTACAGAATCTGTTGGAAAGGCTAGGGGAGTAAAGTCAGGGAGCGGCCCTTAAACTGTTGACTTTCAGAGAACATAGATGTGATCCAGAGGTTAGGAAACCACTGCCACCACCGCTGCTGCCACAGATGCCTCTCAGATTCTGGAAGCTGGTTCCCAGAAACTAGAATCCTAAGGCTGGGTGCTGACATTGCCCCAAAGCACTCACATCTCCATGACTGACTTTCAGCAACAGGAAGATGGCCCCTACTTCCACCTTCCTTGTCTTTCCAAGTGCATCTATTAGTGGAACTGAATTTACATCCAGAACCATAGCTGCAAGGGAGTCTGGGAAATGTAGTTTTAGTTCTACCCCTCTCCACCTAGAAGGAGGATGGAATACAGATTGAATGACTAATCTATAATACCTGCCAAACTAGATTTGGTTGAAATCCTTGAACAACAAACACTACTTCGTTAAAATTGTTATAAAAGAAAAATAAATTAGAATCTCATGGAGCCATTTCTGTTTTATTTCATGGACCATTTGAAATTGTAAGGACTTCTTGATGTCTGTTGTAATGGAACTTGACTAATAACAAGCCAAGGGATCTCACTGAGATGAACAGTTCTGTATTTGATTGTGTCACTATGTTAGTTCAGAAAAGGCTTCAAAGGCTCATTGCAGTAGGTTAATTGCAATGAGGAGAAAGCAAATGATGTTTTGACTTTGGTAATTACCCTTCTTGGCCCTTTTAGGAATTTAGATCCCTAATTTATACATCATCGTTATTTTAATATCTCTGTGTAGGCTTCACTCTTTGCAGAAGATTCTTTTGCATTTCTGTCTTGGGTATCTTGGGAGTGGTTATAGTGGAGTTCTGTCAAAATTTTTGCTCTAGATTTTTTTTCATCCTCTCTCCTTCTGTCAAAACTCATTTTGCTGACAGAGAAACTTTCTCCTGAGTTATCTAGAATCACATATGAAAAGAAAAACGGTCATAACTTTAATTTTCTGATTATTGATTGAAGTACTGCATTCTAATAGTGGAAAGCTCACTTAAAAATTGATGAAGAAGGGTTATGTGACAATGATTTGGTGCTTTCTGTCCTCTAATATTTGAATGTTATATCAGGGTTTGCTGAGGCTGTCATAATTGCTTGATAGAGGATAGTATATCCATGTTATTATTGGGTATAGTTTGGAGGCCCTATGGAACATATGTATTATGTATATATTAAGGCTTTAAGGACTCTGGATTTTAAACAAAATAAACACATTATAGCAACTAAATTATATTATTTTTCCATTTTTTATAGTGAAACAATCATGTTTCTTCATGAAATATTTCATCAAGGACTAAAGGCAAGGATAGCAAACTGGCCCACTTTAATTTTAGGTAAGTGCATTCTTTAAAGATGTAAGATTTTCTTTTAGAGTGGCCGCAATTGGAGTAAAATAGCTCCAACATTATTCAGCCTAAACTGTTTGCATCACCCTGTTGACCTGGGAGCTTCCGTACCCCAGGACCCTGTCTCCTTGCCTTTTGGGTACTTTGGGCCCTGCCTCATTAGTTACCTTTTGACTCTTTCCACTGGCCTGTCATAGTTAATTTGGGGCCGGAGTCAAGTGCTGCCCACGAGTACATTCTACCAGATCATCATTCAGGCATCAGGGTTGTGGCTCCATGCATGTGTGACACCTGGTGCTGGGACCCACTCTTTGCCATTCCTGCCCAGGGTAGGTAATTTACCAAGCAACAAGGGAAACAGCCATGTTTACTGTTTCTTTCCAGCTGATCTGTTTGATATTTTGCTCCCCATGCTGAACATTTATCAAGAATTTGTGCGTAATCACCAGTACAGCCTGCAAGTTCTCGCCAATTGTAAGCAAAACAGAGATTTTGACAAACTCTTAAAACAGTACGAAGCCAATCCAGCCTGTGAGGGGAGGATGCTGGAGACATTCTTGACCTATCCCATGTTTCAGGTAAGTCACTTGGGATGCATTTTGTAAGTCAGAGGTTCCAGCTCAATGTCACGGATACCTAGCATGACCAGTGTGAGATGCGTAAGTGTGCCCTGGGAGGAATTATGGTACAGATGCATCATCTGTTGCTGTCTTGAGCTTGACCCTGAGATAAACAAATATTGTGCCACACATTCTCTGTGTCTCATGGATTTAAGAAAACCAGGCATTTTTGAAGCAAAGAATTCAAGAATGATTTTTTGAAACGCTGCACAATTTTCTCTTTACAGAAAGATTCCACACAGACCTCTTTCATGGAGTCTCCTCCTCCAGCATGTTTAAAAATATTATTTGGTTTACAGAAATAGGATTCTGTGCAAATGTTCCAGTTTATGCTAGTTGCATAAAAGATTCTTGGGGATGGAGTGACTGCTGGGAAGGTTTCTGTTTTCCGGCCCATCCTCCCTTCCTGTCGCGGTTGCTGTTGAGTCTCCCTTGGCCGGAGCCCTGGAGAACAAAAGGAGGACCTCCCTGGTCACAGAGGCTGTGGAGACTTAGGAAACAGAAGGCACGGGTGGGACCTGAGGACTCTTGGCAACTAGTCAGGTGGCTGCAGGGGCTCCCTTTTGGGGACTAGAGGAATCCAAGGGGTCAAGAACACTTGCATTCTTTCCTGGATCTAGGACTTTACTGTTAAGAGCCCAGAAGTGAGAACCAGGGAGGCCAAAATGTGCACTGAATCTCCTGTTCTTTTGAAAAGTGTCGATTCTGTTCTTTTGGAAGAGCATTGAGTGTTCCCATTGCGGAATTTAGATGGCTTCTGGCCAGGCCTCCAAATGGTCATGCGGTAAACCGATTCTACTAATCATGTGTGTTATGGTTACTTGGAGCGCTTTGTCCTCCTGAGCAGGCATCTCTGACCCTGGCTAATCATTTTGCAACCTCAGAAAGACATGTGGCTGCGGTGCACAATTGTTTGCCTTGAAGTTTGTCAGTCCCGCTCGAAATCCTGGAAGTTGCCATAGAAGTTTAGTCAGATTTTTAACCAAAAGGATGCATTTAAAACCACTTAAGTATAGTGAAACTTTATAGTGTTTTTGTTTTTGTTTTCCTTTGGAACTGAATTGTTTGAACTCTTTGCCTCTCTGAGGAAATATTTCACAAGAAAGATTTCAGACTTTTAAGAAAACTATCTATGTAATTGGAATTTAAGATTTTATTTATAATGAAACATCTTATATAGAATAACATTCTTCTGAGATTCTATGTGAATTTTTGACAATTATCTTTAGGTTATGATTCAGTACCCCAAGTTGTGTCTGTTCAGTAACCCCAAGTCAGTTGAATATACAAAGATAGAGTCGTGAAAGACACGTGGGGCATTCAGAGAGGAACCAGCTCCCTACCTGACAGCCCCCTGATGTCTTTCTTCGTGCTATTTAATTCCCTCTTGGTGTGATTTTTTCAGTATTTTGAAATGGCAGAGCTGCACTTTCGCTGTAGATGAGGTGTCCAAATAAAGCGAATGTAGGGCCTTGGAAAGGTCTCTGGATTTCTTTAAAATGCTGGGATACTCGCCCACCACCCTGCCCTTCCTCTCCCGAAAACTATGCCTGATAGCAATGACTGAGCATTTTGATTGACCCCCGGGAATTTTTATAATGTCGTGAAAAGAACATTGGACTGGGAATCTTTAGGAGACCTGATGTCTCACTCATAGCATTGGGGAAAATAATTGAATCAAACTAAATAGCTATTTCATAATCTGTAAATTGAGGCAGCTGACCTCTAGTTATCTCCAGACTCTCAGCTCTCTGACGTGGTGATCCTAGGGTGACTACACTAGTTCTGATGTTTTGGATTGGGTAACTATGTGGTGTTTCAAGGAGCTTGGTGTTAGTCTAGGAGCCCCCTCCCCAAGGATGTGGTGACCTCAAACCTTAGAATGTTGGGTCAGATACTGAGGCTTTCTGGCTTTTGCCAGACAAGTCTAACCAGAGGCTTCAGCTTGTGGGAGCCTTTGATCTGGAAGAAGCCTCAAAGAATTGAGCCAGAATTGTCCAACTGCAAGAAACGAGCAAACTGAAAGAGCACAGAATTGTCTTTGTTTGCTTCCCCATAACTATTTTGAATAGACGAGGAGAAGTCATTAGAGTTCTCTGCCCAAGGGCCTCATGCTCCTTGGTGTCTCCCTTCTGTCTTCTTCACTTGATGCCTCACTCTTCATCCTTCTGTCTAGAAATAACCCTATAAAACACTTGGGGGAAATTGCCTTTTCTAGAAGCTGAAGCTGAGAGGTTTTTCCTTACTAAGCTCACTCTCTCCTTCTTGTTCCCTTGTAGTTCTTTCACTAATGAAGTGAAATAGTCATGGAGGTGTTTGAATCCCTTGGAGGGTCCGGTTATTTCTGCTTCTCTCTGTATTAGCAGTGGTACTTCTGCGTATTTGCCTTGCTCCCTTGTAAGGATGGACACCTCAGGATGAGGCTAGGGTTCTCACTTTTTTTTTTTTTTTTGCTGGAGGCCAACAATGGAAGCGGTGACCCTAGTTTATACTGCCAAGAGACCTCTGTCCAGACTTTCTTGAGCCCAGATATGGAGGCAGAAGTTAGTGTAGGGGAAGAGAGAGGAGGAGAGGCAATTGGAAACCTTTAGCTTGTATGTGTAGAAGAGAGAAGGTGATTGTCTTCCTCCTTCTGGGCCCTTTTTTGAGTTAGTCAGTTGCTGCTGTTATCAAGCTATGCTGAACTATGGAAACATGGAGAAATTGTAGAATTTGGATGATGCAGTAAAATTATCCCCAGTTGAACTATCAGAACAGTAAGTCCAAGTATTGCCAAGAAATTTGTTATGGAAAATAATGTTGTCATTAACATAACTTTTATTTATTAAAGACAGTGGCTTGGCTGGTACCATTTAAATTGGCGTCAGCTGCTCATGTATTTATTTGGATATGTATGTGTTGAAGTCCATTGGTAAGCCAATCGTGAAATCTGCTCCTGACAAGAACAGCAGTGTTAGATATTCTCCAGAAAGTAGCTACTTGCTATTCTATCCACTTATTTGCTGTAATTGGAGAGCAAGCTAATTAATGTCTATAAAGTGACAAGTATTTGCTCCATAATTGAAAGCAGAATTATGATTCATTTAGACAGTTCCTGTGATTCTTGGTTTTGGGGGAAGAGATTTATAATCAGCTCTTGAAGTTACAGATGAGCCCTTTGGAGAGCTGACCACTTCTCTGCAGGACTTCGTTTGCCTGCTTTTTGGCAGTTTCAGTGCCTGTTTGTTCCTTCACCATAAGGCAGAAAGGGCCAGAGACTGAATTCAAATCCATCTACCTGAATCTTAGCCAGTGAGCACTTTAAAAGAAATTTGAGTAATGAGGAAGGATCATGAGAGTATTGACCAAACTCAGTTTTGTGGATTTTCAGTGCATTATAAGTACTCAAGCTTTCCTACACCTGTCCCGTTTGCTATGAAAAATTGAGTACATTAGCTATTGATTGCCTTGATTTTCTTGTGGAACTACTAATTAGAGGCTAACTTTTATCAGTCATGCAATTATGCCAGCGAAAAGGATATTTGAAAGCACACTTATCCCAGGAGACTTCATCAGGTGGGACAACCCTAAGGGCTGTATTAGTGAGAAGTTCATGGGAGAAGAAGCAGAAAATCTCCTCCATATATCCTACAAAGGGAGGGTTCTCCTGTGTCCCACCCTCCCACGATGAAGGGGGCCTGTTTGTGCTTCCTGAAGCCTTGATTTGATGAGATTCCTTAGGGTGCGATCCCAGAGCTGAAGTTCAATGTCTGTGCTAATGGTGGCCGTGTCTATGCATAGTGTGTAAATGGAGGCACTCAATAAATATTGGTAAGCAGCCCAATGAAGGCCACCACTTGCACAAGAGCCAACGCAGATCACCAGGTAGGGCCACCGACCCTTCAGGACAGAATGGAAGAAACCGCACACAGGGCCCTGGAAAGCCGTTGTAGTTTCTTCATTCTTAAAGATGCTTTCAAGTGCTGAGTAAGACCTCAGTCCCCGCAGACGAGAGCTCCCAGGGTGAGCTCTGAGAAAGGGCAGTTAGTGCACTGGTCAGAGCTGGGATTATAGTTGATGCTGCCATTTACTGTGAGGCCACCAATGGGGCAAGTTTGGGCAAGTTACCAAACTTCTTCCCACTTTAGTTCTCTATCTGTAAAAGCCTAAAACTTCTTCCCATTTTAGTTTTCTATCTATAAAATGGAGACATAATCCTTATGATGTTGGAGGACTGGACACATTGGCAAAGCCTGGAGCACCCAGTCTAACCCCCCAGTGGGTAATGTTGTGGTAGATGTTCATGCATGTTATTGTTAAAATTAAGCCCACAATAAATATGTTGTGTCACTAGAAATTAAGTTGAATCTCTATCATGGTTTATTAAGATCTTCCTCTGGTTGGTGGAGTTTCTGTCTTTGACGGAATTCAGATAGTCTGTTAATAAACAAAAGTACAAATAAATAACCTAAACAATACTTTTTACTGCAAGGAGGTGAATTGAGATAAAGTAGAAACAGAAAGTAATAAAGGTGAACATGTCTTCTCCCAAGTTTTAATTCTTAGGGAGAATAGTGCAGTGGGATTGTTGATTTAAAAACATTGCAAATGGACTAATATATCTAAAATACAGACTCAAGTGACTTGATGATAGCCATATCTGTTTCCCTCTGAACCAGTTTTCAAAAACTATGATTCAAAAGTGTATGAGTATGTAAAAAAAATTAAAGAAACAACCATCTCTTTGTACCTTCAATAATTTCCACCTTTTCATGTGTTCTTGGTGAAGTCTTTTTTTGTGTGCATGAAGTGCGAAGTGTAGTTCATTTTATTTGTATTTCTTTTTTTAAAAATGTGTAAAACAGTCAAAAGCAGGAGAGTAGAGACAAGCTTCTCGAAGCAATGATGGCCCTGTCACCCACCCTGATGTCTTGCTCACACTGGCCTCTGTTTGCATCTAGATCCCCAGATATATCATCACACTCCATGAGCTCCTCGCTCACACACCCCATGAGCATGTGGAAAGGAAAAGCCTGGAGTTTGCCAAATCAAAGCTAGAGGAACTGTCCAGGTACGCCAAGAACTTATAATAAAGGCTTGGGAGAGGAAAGCAGCAAGTTAGTCTGTCGTGGAAACCTCCTGTATATGTTCCAAGGAACAAGAAGCAAAGCAAATCCAGCTTCTCAGATTCACCTGGAAGTTAAATACTAGCTTGTGAGGTGATATTGAATCATCATTCACATTCATTGGAACCAAGAAAAATACGTATCTTGGAAAATGTTCTTATAGCATGTGAATTTATGTAATTCAGATTAGGTGTGTTTTGGTTTAAGTTTGGAAATGTTCATGTTTCTTTCAGCATTAAAAAAAAAAAAAATGAGGCCGGGCGCGGTGGCTCACGCTTGTAATCCCAGCACTTTGGGAGGCCGAGGCGGGCGGATCACGAGGTCAGGAGATCGAGACCACGGTGAAACCCCGTGTCTACTAAAAATACAAAAAATTAGCCGGGCGCGGTGGCGGGCGCCTGTAGTCCCAGCTACTCGGAGAGGCTGAGGCAGGAGAATGGCGTGAACCCGGGAGGCGGAGCTTGCAGTGAGCCGAGATTGCGCCACGGCACTCTAGCCTGGGCGACAGAGCGAGACTCCGTCTCAAAAAAAAAAAAAAAAAAAAATGATGGCCAGGTGTGGTGGTGTGCACCTGTAGTCCCAGCTACTCGGGAGGCTGAGACGAGGGTGCAAGGGGTGATGATTACTTGAGCCCAGGAATTTGAGACCAGCCTGGGCAACATAGCGAGACCCTGTCTCAACAAAAAAGACTTTCAGTTGCATTTTGTATTCATATTTGCTAAGAAGCTAGAGAATGTACAGTTTGCATTTCTCAGTGACTTTTCATTGTTACAAGCACTTATTTATGTCTGTGTTACTTTAGCTTATATGGGATAAATGGTCTAAAGGTCTCTTATTTAGTCTGCCTCCAAGAAATGGCCCCCTAATCTCAATGACGGGAACTGGCCACAAAATGACATGTTGCTTTCCTGTTGCACTTAGAAGCAGACATGCCCAGGGTGCTCGTAATTGCTGACCCATTTACTGTTTAGAATCATGAGGCACATTGGCTTTGCTTTCGGTCATGACCTGTTGAAGCCTGGAAAGATCCAGCCTGATTCCCCCAAACCCCCGGTTCAATCGATACAAGCTTGCAACCGAGCTTCTCAGATGGAGCTCTTCTTTGCCTACATGCTAGGGCAAGAGAAAATCTCTCTTACTGTGATCCTGTCTGTGTTGTGTCACAGAGTAATGCACGATGAAGTCAGCGACACTGAAAACATAAGGAAAAACCTTGCCATCGAAAGAATGATCGTGGAGGGCTGTGACATCTTGCTGGACACCAGCCAAACGTTCATCCGCCAAGGTAAGTCCTTGTGAAATGGACCCGCGACCTGATGCGCTGTGCGGCTGTCACATGATCTCGGCACACCCCGGAAGGCGTTCTGAGCAGGCGTGACTGGTGCGGTGCCCGCAGGACCCCCCGCGGCCTTCGCCGAGGCGGTGGTTGAGGCCCACCTTTGTGCTGTTTCTTTTCAGGGACCATGAAAAACAGCAACACAATCATAGTAAAGCACGAGTGGGGCAGGCAGTTACATTCTGACTGGACGCTCCTCCTCAGCGGCCCGGACATTCTCTGCAGCTCCAAGGAGGACCGGTCGGCCTGGCCCACGGCCGTGGCAGTGCCAAGTGCTGACGATACCCAGGCCAAGGCCCAGGAGAAACTTGCGTTGCTCAAAGCCCTTTCACATAAGACTGGGGACCATGTCCGAAGTGAAAACAGCTGTCTGTTGTTCCCATTTTTCATCAGCACTTCCGGATCCGCCCCACACGATATAATTTGATTCGACTGGTAACTCCCGTTGCCAGATGAAATGTCTCTGATGGACACTTGCCACGCTTTGGTACTGCGGAAGCTGTCGTGTTTGCGAAGGGTGCTTTGGGGGCATCACTCGATAAATTAAGCTTTTGAAGAGTTGAAGATATTTGTGCCGGAAACTGTGGAGAAGCAACAGCCTAACAGTGCATTTTCTCCTCGGCTGTGATTTCAAAATGCAAGATGTAAACCACATCCCAAGTTATTTTTTTAGTGCTTAGGTCCTCTGGAGGAGGGGAGAATGCCCCAGGCAATTGATTTGAGACAATATATTGCACACATTTATAATTTTGAATTTGGTGAGGAGTGGAACATAAATTTGGAACTCAAATTAATCGTTAATGTAGTTTCTGTTTATAATGTGCCAATATCATTTGAAGATATTTGTGTTGCCATTGCCTACCATAATATACTGCTTAAAATCTCTTTTTACCTCATCAAGAACAAGACAATGTTTTGTGCACATTAATTTTTGCACAGACTACTTTAAAAGTTTAATGCATGCCATTCTATTTTCCATTATTTATTTACAAGGAGAAACCACACATATGTTAAAGTTTGGGAGGGTATTTTAAGAAATGATTCCTTTTCTCATTTTTGGCTTTAGATATTCTTTTTTCTTTAAATAAGGGTGGAATATAATGCTAACAACATCAGGCCCTTGTAATGCCTCCTCTGTTCCTCTGCACAGACTGTGTCCCCACATTGGCTTCCTGCCTGCCAGCCTCTGTGCCTTTACTTGTGCTGTCCCCAGCCTGGGGGCTGGGAATGTCCTTATCCATTTCTTTTGTGCCTGCTGAAGGTCTGCTTGTCCCACCAGGCTCAGATCAGATACCTCGAAGGAGCCTTTTATAATTTCCTCTTCTTCCTCCTCCCCTTTCCTCCAGTTAGAATGGATTTACCTTCCGCTTGTTTCCAAGGCACTTTACTCCTGGTGCATATATTTCATCCTCTTGCTTGTATGCCTCTCTGTCCTGGTTACCGTAAACTCTGAAGGGCAGCACTTAGGAATTCTCTCTGCCTTGCCTTGTCTAGTATGATGCTTTCTGTTACAGATACCTGGAAAATGAGCGTTGAATTAAATTATTTACTGAATTGCAATTATGACTGTAAAGTATTTTATGTTGTATTTTTCTTATACTGGAGTTCGCTGAAAATGTCTACTAATTGACTTGTGCTTGATAGTGTGTGAGAATGGAGACAAAAGTTTCTATAGCGTACAATTTCTTAAAGGATTTTTGATTGGGAAGTATTATTACCCACAAACATACTATATTGCTAAAAAGCAAACTTTTTTAGGTCTGAGCTTGAAAAAATAATGAAAATGCGGGAAGGTCAAATACCGAATGTCATTTTTTTTTCATTGCAATTGGAGAGAGAACAATCATGAACAATTTCTCCCTCTATTCATGCCCATATGTTATTAATTCCTTGTTATGTACCACATGTTTAAGGCACTTCTGTCAGCTATAAATATTTCTGATATTACTATTGTGTTGATGTCAATATAATGATTTGCCTTTTAGCAGTATTTTTCTGCATGTGTGGTATGGTTAGTTGTTTAAGAGTTATACAGTAGAGTTGGTTTCTAAAATTCAGACCTTAATCTGAAATTAGGAAGTAATACAATCACAGACAACTTGGAAAGTTTTCATTGTTTTGCTTTGTTTACTCCTATTATCACTTTTGCATAACACCCTTAACGACTTTAAGACCCATTGAGGTATTTTCAAAAATTATTATTTAAAAAAAATTTAGAGGGATTCTTATTTTCTGTGAAATGGTCTACAATTTGTCTCTAAAGGTGTACTAATATTTGTGTTAATTACTTTTAGGGATGATATGTGGTCTATTTCTGTGTGTGTATGTGTGCATGTGTGCATGTGGTCTCCACCTTATGTGAATTTTTATTCATAAGAACTAGAAAAATACGTCATCCAGATCATCTGAAAGGTCACCTCAGAATAAAGGCATCAGCAACTCTTGAATGTTTTTTGATGAGGATTTAGTGATTGAAATAATGAAAGTTTTATTGTAAATGGTTTCCCATTATTAGTCTGATGGATAGGATACAGAAGACTATATTATAGAAATGGTCCGATATTATCATTGTTTTCTAAAATCTATTAATAGTTTGTTGAATAAATGTGTGGGTGTCTGAGGCAATGATAGGAAAACAGTCTAGCTGCATCACTGGAAGTCAAATCCTGTCTGCCCTACTTCCTTGCTGTGTGATATTGGGCAATTTACTTAACTTCTCTCTGCCTCAGTTTCTTCTCCTTAAATTGGAGTTAATAGTAGTAGCTATCTTTTCGGATTGTTGTAAAAATGAGCTAATGCTCACAGAAGCACCTAGACTAGTACCTGCAAGATTATGATAAACTTTAAAAGTCAAGATCCAGATTTTGGAATGACTTCCTATTTTCAATAATATGAAATATGTATGAATATTTAGTAGAAGATAAAGGCACTCAAAGTTGACATTTTGTACAAAATCTATTATGCATTGTGAACAGTGTTTTGTGGAAATGTAAATCAGGAAAATGAAATATAGGTGACTGAATACAGGACTAAGTGCCTTGAGAATAAGACATGGACCTTTCTCATATTTTAATCATTCCTGGACTCCAAGTCATGTGCTTTCAATGTACCAGTGTTCTCTGAAATTGTAACTTGGGGTCTAGAGACAGTTATATCTTCTCAAATGCCTAACCCAATAAGCTGGAAATGGCTCTTCATTCTTTTTCATTACTCAGTAGAATTAAGAATAAAGGGCATAGTCCTGAATGCCATTCTGTGGGAATGAAGTGATTGAAATAACAGAAATTTTGTTGGAAGTTGACCCCAATTATTAGAGAGACCAATGGCCAGGATGCAAAGAGTCATGCTATAGCAATGATCTGATGAATTACTAAATGAATACTAAGTATTTCTCTAATTTGTATTAGCTAGCGAGGAATCCTTTCTTCATATCTCATGGCCATGTTGAAACATCATGTCAAATGCAAGAGAAAATGTGAAAAAATCCACTTAAAATGCTTTTTCCAAATTGATTATTTCACAAACCATAGTGTTGCGATTTCTCACTTTTAATTCAGATGTATACATTGCTGTATGTAGCTAATGTACACAGTCTCCCACGTCTCCCTCCTACTTGGATATGAGGTAAACAATTATAGATTAAGCATATTAGTGTATGGTTGCCAAGGAAACATGTATTTTTTTTGTCTCATAGCTGAAATTCACAGTAATTGCTAATATATGAGCTAACAGTGTATTCTGTAATTTCTTTCTAAATTGTATTTATTTTTATGTATTCTGTAATTTCTGACATAGAAAATCACTAAATTGCTAGAAGCATTTACTAATGAACACATTATTATTGAATTTTCACAGCTTGCTTATAGCCTTTCTGAAAATGACTCCCAAAGCTATTTGTCCACCAAGATTATTTGTCCAAGCCTCAGTCTTACACTCAGCCCTAACTCATGGGCCTGATGACTCGTGGCCCCCATGGCAGAGCTAGAACTTACTCTCTTCCTATCTATCTTCTTTCCGAGTCTTATATTTTATGTGGCTGAATCCCCTGGCTACATCCCTCACTTCTCACTTAGGCATGACCTTAGGCGAGCTACTTAGCCTCAGACCTCAGTTTCTCCATCTGTGAAATGGGAGGCATTGAACCATGTCCTCTACAAGGCCTCTGGCTTTGATTGCATCCTGAGCCCTATGAGCCTAGCCTTCTGCTGCTATGACTTGCTCATAGACTTCCCTAACTTCTGCCTCCTGCTTTCCCCTGCCTCCAGTACTCTATGTCATTCCTTGCTGCCTGGGCTGCCAGCCAGTTTGCTCCCACCCACCTCACCTCCTTCATTCACTCTCCTCTTGCCCATCCCTTCGTGGGAGTCAAGCCGTCTCCTGGCCCATTGTTCCCCAATCCCACACCCTCACCCAGGACTTCTTCCTTGCCATTCTTTAGGCCCAGAATAGCTGCCTACTCTGTGTCTGTCAAGCATCCCACTGTAGCACTCACCAAAATAGACAGTGTGAGATCCAGGCGTGGAAACTTGGGTCTCTTGCCACCCTGTACACCTTTCAATCTCTGTTAAAAAGTAGATGCAATTTGCAACATTCATATGTTAATATGAACATTTTGTGACTCACAATCATAGTTTTACCAACTTACGTATATATATTATTTATATGAAGAACTTTAGTGGTGTTTTTCTGCTTATTGAAGTAATTTGTGCTCATTAAAAAAAATCAGGAAGCTAGAAAAATGTATGAAGAGGAAAATAAGGTTGTCTACAATCTCATCTCTTAGTGATGACTGCTGTCAATGTTCAAGGGTTGGATATGCACTTAATGATTCTTCTGAGGGTAATATGAGCCTGTGGAAGGCTGCATTTGGGGTAGGTGGTAGGTTAAATAAATGTAAGAAATATGACTATCTCAGGGCACTTCAGAAGTCAGAATCAAGAGGGTGGCAAGAATCTTTGTTAGTACTTTTTGGTTTGATATTTAACTTAGATTGGAATTTTATTTTTGGGGTAGGGGGAGGTCGCTGTAAGGGTGAAATCTAGAAACAATCAAAGGTAATGTTGGTATTATAAAGTCTGTGTATAGCTTCTCACATTAAATGGAAGGGAGTTTTGCCTATAGGAGTATACTGGGTATAGATTTTATGTGATTTACTTTCCGTTTAGATTCTACAAATAATTTTTATCTCACATAATTTAAATGTAACTTGAAATAGGTGTCCTTTAAGAACAGTTCTTAGCTAAATTTCACTGAATTATATAATTTATATAATTTTATAATATACATGTACATTCTATTTTTAAAATACAAGGTAAACTGTATTAATATGCTATTTATCTACCTTCTGTGCTTCAGGAAGAATACATTGCATTTGCTTTTTATTATATTATTCTATATAATTACGTAATATATATGTTATTATTAAATACATAAATTGATTGGATCAGATCACTAAGGACAGATGGCAGAAGTGCTTCATTCTTTGAATTCAATTTTGCCATCTTTCCAACTTATTTTCCAGTTTATAGATGAAGAATCAAGTCTAAAGTGTTTCACAAAAATATTAGGAACAGTTCAGCCCTTAAAATACAATGCATTGTTTCTTCTGCTCAGACTGGAAGAGAGTTACTTGTTCTGATGATGTGTCACATAAATCAATCCCTGGTATTTTGGGAAACAGACCTTAGTGTTTATTGCCATGGACATGGTCCTCACTTGACAGAATTTTAATTGCTGTGTATTCTTCGTTTTTGTAATCGCCAGGTTCTCTTATTCAAGTACCTTCCGTTGAGAGGGGGAAACTTAGTAAAGTTCGCCTGGGTTCGTTGTCTTTGAAAAAGGAAGGAGAGAGACAATGCTTCTTATTTACAAAACACTTTTTAATATGTACAAGAAGTTCAGGAGGGAAGCTTCATCTGCTCAAGGTACTGGTTTTCCATAACTGTTCCATTTATCTTCCAAGCACTTACAAGTTGTTGAAGTTAACTCACTTGAGACTTTCCCGTGCTTGGAATTACCATAAGACAGATTGTCTTGATTGCATAATGAGTGAGGTAATGTACCGTTACCAACTCTGCCATTTAATTCGTTGTCATTTGAATTCAAAGTAATGGAAATGTATTTTAAGTATGCATCACCATAAAGAAATACAATTAAAATCGTAACCTGGACAAAATTGTGTATTGTACTGTATCTGTATAATCATATACAAAGTTATATACTAGTTGACAACTACTGAGCTACAAAAATCTTCTCAAATCACTACAATGTACCAGTGCAATATTTGCTAAATGCTATTTTATCTTGCTCTGTACTAGGAGTCAGCAAACTCTGGCCCATGGCTTAGAGCCTGTTTTTGTTAATAAAATTTTTGGTTTTGTTTTTTTTTTGTTGAGATGGGATCTCGCTCTGTTTCCCAGGCTGGAGTGCAGCGGCGTGATCATAGCTCACTGCAGCCTCGAACTCCTAGGCTCAAGCAGTCCTCCTGCCTCAGCTTCCCAAGCTGCTGGGACTACAGACATGCACTGCCATGCCCATCTAATCTTTAAAAAATTTTTAGTAGAGACAATGTCTTGCTATGTTACTCAGGCTGGTCTTGAACTCCTGGCATCAAGTGATCCTCCTGCCTTGGCCTCCCAAAGTGCTAGTGTGAGCCACTGTGCCTGGCCTGTTAATAAAGTTTTACTGGAACACAGCCACGCTCATGTCTTTGTGTCTGTGGCTGCTTTTATGCTAAAGTGGCAGATCTGAGTAGTTGTGACAGAGATCGTATGACTTGCAGAGCCTAAAATATTTACTATCTGACCCTTTACGGAAAAAGTTTGCCTATCTATCCCCTTTTTTATTATTGCTTATGAATATTATTCAACACCATGATGACAGCTTTCTACTGCTTAAGCCACTTCCTGGTTGGTGAGTTCAGCCCTTTGCTAAGGTGCATTACTCTCTAAAGCCACTGTGGTACCGTCTAAGTCTCCCATCAGCCGACTTGCTAAATTTTATAAACAACTGAGTGAGAGTGGGTTGAAAGGGAAGGATTTTACTGAAGTTAAATGAGTTCACTTCCTCTTGCACATCTATGTTTAATTTTGGGCTCTGTGAAAAATTATTTATGATGCAGAATTGCTATGCTTTCTTCCATGGCAACTTGAATATAGTGTTTACAAATCAGAGCTTCCCAATCTACACAAGATCTTCAGCGTCTTAGTGAAAAATTGGTTTGTTTCCAGACAGGTGGGGTTCTGTCTCTGATAGACTGCACATTGATTGAGGAGCCAGATGCAAGCGATGATGACTGTAAGTCACATTCGATCACTTAGGATTCTATGAGAATTAGAGGCGAGAGACAGAGGCTGAGGATAAACTCCCTAAAGTCATTTATATACGAAAAATTGAACCATTTAGCCCATGAGCCTTGTTAAACCATCTTTGGGAATTCACATTTTACTGAATTTGTTTTGTGATAGTGACTATTCAGTGGCAGATAGAGAAGAAGGAAGAGTTGAATTAGAGTGTTGGAATTCTATAAATCATGGGAATTAAAAAAACAAAACAAAACTATGAAATCAGAAGGAAACCAGGACTCTAGTCTCAAGTAACCTACTGACCTCAGCTTCTTCATCTGCTTATGCGCTTAATAAAGCCCTCTTCATGCCTGAGAAGTACGATATTGCTGAAATGAGAGTCTCGATTTGAGTGCAAATGGATTGTATAAATAGAATAATGTGAAGGCAGCTATCACTCCCTTTTTTTTTTTTTGTATTTTCGTCTAATTGTTTGGTTTACATGTGTTCAAGCTAAAGGTTCTGGGCAAGTGTTTGGGCACCTGGATTTTAAAATAGTGGTGGAGCCTCCCGACGCTGCCGCCTTCACTGTTGTCTTGTTAGCGCCCTCACGCCAGGAGAAAGCTGCCTGGATGAGTGACATCAGTCAGGTAAGCAAGTGGCTTTTGCCAAATTTTTGTTTTTTAAATTTCACAACTCAAACTTTTGGAGATAGTTTTTAGAGGTTTTTTATCTTTATTAAAAAATTACACTGAGTTGCTATGGTCACTGCCATAATCACTACGTATCTTGATAAGCTGTGATCATTATCATTTTTGTTGTTGTTGTTTTTCTTCTTAAGGTTAAAATTTGCCTGAAATACAGTAATTGGATTTTAGTTCCTGGGCATTTTACACCAGCAGCAAATGTAATCATTTGTGTTGAACAGTATTGAAATTGCCCTGTTAGTAATAAATTAATGACTCCACTCGATATTTTGCTTATTTGTTTCTGAAGTAGAATAATGGTGAAAGATACAAAAATAGCCAACAAGGGCTATGGCAGGAAATCATGAATTAAAGAATCGAAAGAGACACCGTCTCTAGTATGAAACCTGAAAATGAGCTCCTGTATTTCATATATTAGAAAATTAGGGAACAGAATTGTTTACCTTTCCTTGATCAGCAGCGCCAGTTAGGGAATTACTCCATTTATTTAGGAAATAATATGATTTAGAATATGTCAAAACTAGTCATGATTGGACTTGGGCATTCTTATTCAAGCTCCATATGAATTTCAGCTCTGTAGGAGAAAAGTGTGCTATGTAAGAAAAATATTTTTTAAGGACCTGATAATTATTTTCAAAGTTGTTAACTCAAAGAAACTGGGACACATGAAAAAGGTATATATTGTAGTTTTCATGCTTTTTTTTTGGAAGAGTTCATAGTAATTTATATATAAGATTTAAGTGGAAACATGAATTCTGTCATAGTTATTTGGAACTTAATTCTTTTTTTTGAGTGACTGAAAATTGAGGTGAAATAGAAAATGAATGTCAATAGTAATCATTTTTGTTTGTCAAAGAAGTTTTACAGACTTAATCTTATTTGACTCTTACAATAGTATTCTGAAGGTAAGCAGAGAGAAATTAGTCTCATTTCACAGGTGAGAAAACTGAGGTCTGCAAAGTTAAGCATTTATCAAAAGCGGCTCAGCTGCATTGAGTCAGAATGTAAACCTAATCTGGGTCTTTTTTTCTGTTTAGCACCTAAACATCCTCTACAAGAGTGCCTTATGCTGGACTTTTACTTATATACCCTCAGGATGGCTTCGATGGCAAATAAATAGCTAGAAGAGAAGCCATTTCTTTTCTGCCTGACAAGGAAATGAAAATATGGGATCTTCCATTTTTGTGGAATTGCATCCTTGTGGATGCAATTCATACTTTCGTTAGCTCTATGCTATATCAATTAATAGCATATTAAGTCTCTCTCTATTTGTAACACATCTCTTACTTTATGAAATTCGGGATCATTCATTGACTCTAGGAACATCTATTGAGGAATAGATGTGCTGTCAGGTATTGTGCAGGTACCAGGAATACGACCATGGTTCTTGCTCTCGGGGAGAATAGGGAGGCTCATAGGGAGCAAAAGGAAGTAAACAGCTAAATGCAACAAAATTGTGTGGGTGTTGTGAAGCCAAGATATGTAGGAAGAATGGGGAGAATAGGAGTAGGCAAAGGTGTTTTTCCACCTGCTTCTACCTTCTACCTTATGATATAATTAGGGCTCCTAAGATACAGACTTGATAAAAGCTCAGGTGACCTTTCTTAGCGTGACTGGGGAGGCATTGTTAAGAGAGAAAGACCCTTGGAGTGCGTGAATGATTCTGTGCCTGGTCCTTTAAAGAAAGGCACCCAGTGCTTTCCCTGTCATTAGCAAAGGTCTAAGTGAGTCTTTCCCTCTGCTTAGACTAGACGTTAAGGTAGAAATATACAACTTCCTCCTCATTTCTCCAAGATGCTATGGCTATTATGCTGCTTAGCAAAAAAAATTGTACTAGATTATATCTTCAGTGGAAGGCTAACCAAAAGTTATATATATATATATATACACACATATATATATATATTTTTTTAAGATGGAATCTCGCTCTGTCGCCCAGGCTGGAGTGTAGTGGCATGATCTCGGCTCACTACAACCTCCACCTCCCAGGTTCAAGTGATTCTCCTGCCTCAGCTTCCCGAGCAGCTGGGATTACAGGTGTGCACCACCACACCGAGCTAATTTTGTATTTTTAGTAGAGGTGGGGGTTTCACCATGTTGGCCAGGGTGGTCTCAAACTTCTGACCTCAAGTGATCCTCCCACCTCGGCCTCCCAAAGTGCTGGGATTACAGGTGTGAGCCATTGCACCCGGCCAAGTTATATCTTTTTTAGTGATGGGGATACCATCACACGAAATGACTATGGCATTTTGTGGCTTTGACACTTGTGGTTTCATTCATTCAACAAATATATTTATGCAGTGATATATGCCTGGCACTGTTCTAGAGATTTGTGACATATGAAGAAAAGAGACAACAACAACAAAATTTTCTTAACCTTTTGTAATTTCCATTCTAATGTGGGGAAGACCAAAAATAAATAAAGGTGATAACTAAGTGTATACTATTTTATATTAGAAGGTAATAGGGCAAGGTAAGAAGGATTGGGCTGCTGAAGGTGGGTGGGTTGGTAGAGTTTTTAAATGGTGGTCACCTCATTCTGAAGGAGACATTTAAACAAAGGCTGTAGTAGGTGATGGAGATACCGTGTGAATATGTGATGGCATGTGAGAGGGAACAGCAATTGCAAAGATTGTAAAGTAGGGGGATGCTGCATGTTTCAAGGAATACCATGAAAGGCAGTGTGGCTGGAGTAGGGTATGCGAGAGGGAGAATAGAAAAAAAAAGAGTCAACGAGGTAACAGGGGCCAGATCAAGAATGCCTTTCTAAGCCAATGAAAGGGGCTTTGGCTTATACTCAGTCAGATGAAAGCTATTAAAGGATTTCAGCAAAGGAATGCCATGAACTGTCTTAGGTTTGGAAAGGATTGCTGTGGCTGCTGTGTTGAGGATGGGCTGAGGGCAGGGGGTGGGAGTGGAAGCAGGGAGGTGAGTGAGCAGGCTGCTGCAGTAGTCCAGGCGAGAGATGTTGAGAGCCCAGGCCAGCATGGCAGGAGTGGAGTTGGAGATTAGGGATCTGAGTCTGGATTCATTTTGAAGGTAGAAGCAGCAGAGTTTTATTGTGGATTAGAGCTGGGATGTGGGAGAAAAAGGGTGAAGGATGACCTCAGAGGTTTTGGCCTGAGCAACTGGAAGGATGGAGTTGTCAATACCTGAGATGGAGATATCTGCTGGGAAAAGAGATTTGGGGGTGAAAAGCAGAAATTTACTTTTGACTATATTGAGTCTCAGAAGTCTGCTAGATATTTGAGTGGATTTGGTAAATAAGCAGTGGGATATAGAAGTCCAGCATTTAGAGAGAGATCTGGATAGGAGATACCGCATCATTTGGGTGGTATTTAAGGCTGTGAGACTGTTGAGATCGCCAAGGGAGTATGCATAGGTAGAAGAGGGCTGCAGACTGAGAGAGGGGTCAGGTCAGGGAGAATAGTGAAGAGGGCCAAGAAGGAACCACCAGTGCAGCTGGAGGATAGCCAAGAGGACATGGTGTCTTAGCAGCCGAGTGAAGAAAACGTGTCAAGGAGGAGGGAGTGGTCACATGTCAACTACTGCCAAAGGCTGAGTGAAGTAGTGATTGTTCTAGTATAGTTAGTGATTTTGCTGCTGTGGGGTTTGAATGGTGGGTGGGTAGGTGGTAGGGACAGAGTGCTGTGCTCTTGACTGAGCCTAGCCTGCTGCCCAGCAGCCTGTATCTCAGCTGGCTTTGTTCTCTGCTTCAGGCATTTTCCTTTTTTAGGAGAGATTACATATCCATTCATGGAATTAGTCTCTCAAGTGTATCTCTGGACATATCCATTATTATTAAGATAAGCTTACTGAATGCTTGAAATGTACTATTTAATATTTTATTGTGTATATGTGAAAATATGGACACAAAAATGAACTAGAAATATTCCCAACACCCAACACACTAAAATGTTTATCAAAATACCTTCCACAGATAACCTATATTAGAATTACATGAGGACTGTTTTTTTTTTTTTTTTTTTTTTTTTTTTTTTTTTTTTGGAGATGGAGTCTCGCTCTGTTGCCCAGGCTGGAGTGCAGTGGTGCAATCTCGGCTCACTGCAAGCTCCGCCTCTCGGGTTCACACCATTCTCCTGCCTCAGCCTCTCCGAGTAGCTGGGACTACAGGCGCCCGCCACCACGCCCGGCTAATTTTTATTTTTGTATTTTTAGTAGAGACGGGGTTTCACCGTGGTCTTGATCTCCTGACCTTCTGATCCGCCCGCCTCGGCCTCCCAAAGTGCTGGGATTACAAGCGTGAGCCACCGCGCCCGGCCCATGAGGACTGTTTTAAATGCAGATTCCTTAACCCACATTCCAGATGCCATTATAAACTCCATAAGCTCCATAGATCACTTCTGCACAATTAAAGAACCTCTGTCCTGAAAAATGAACTGTTTCCATCTCTAAAGTCTCCACAATCTTGCCATATAGAAATAATTGTACAGTTTGCCTCTCAGTGGATACATACATCATGTTTGCTTTTTACCTCATTTACTTCTTTCTATATTCCTATAAACTCTTCATATTCGTACTGGCTATCTATTATTCATCTGCATTATATTAAATATATTCAGCTGCATCAATTTACTGCTTTTATAGCTTTTTCTGAATAATTGAGCATTGAATGTATGAGCTGTTTCCAAGTTTGAGGATTAATATATAATGAGGTGCTAAACACCTTCGTGCGGGAGTTTTCCCCTTCTTTTAAAGTCCCTTGTTGGTGTATAGTTAGACTATAAGGCTGGTGTAAAAAGCCTGATCACTGTCCTTATTTCACGATTCCTAGTGTGACAGACTGCCACAATTCCTTCAAGAAATATGTAAGTTATAATTTCACTACATCATCAACAAGGTGTCTGTGTAACTCTCTTCTAAGTCTTGCCAATGTTGAATTTGTCACATTTATCACATTTTTCTATTTCATGGAAAAGTGTTTTTGCCTTCTAGTGGTTTTAATTTACATTTCTGTAATTATCAATGAGATTAACATTTTCTACTATTTCTGTTTGTCTTTTTATACTAGATAGACAGTAATTCACTGGCACTACCCATATAGACTAGGGAAGTGAACATTTTCTATTTAGATTATGAATATATTCTCCATTATTTTGTCTTTTTAATTTTTGTCACTATTTTTCTTTCTTTATTTTTTTTTTTTTAAGACAGAGTCTCGCCCTGTTGCCCAGGCTAGAGTGCAGTGGCACGATCTCAGCTCACTGCAAGCTCTGCCTCCCAGGTTCACGCCATTCTCCTGCGTCAGCCTCCTGAGTAGCTGGGACTACAGGCGCCCGCTACCACGCCCAGCTAATTTTTTATATGTTTAGTAGAGATGAGGTTTCACTGTGTTAGCCAGGATGGTCTCAATCTCCTGACCTCGTGATCCACCCGCCTCGGCCTCCCAAAGTGCTGGGATTACAGGTGTGAGCCACCGCGCCCGGCCGCTATTTTTCTAAATCTTACTTTTTCTGGCTTGATTTGAAGCCACCTTGCTAAGCTACTGTATCGTATTATACTAATCATAGGTAGCTCTTTTTTTTTTAAGATGATAAAGTGGTTCCTGAGTATTGCTACAATCCCAGTTTCCCATAAGAAACTACAAAACTTAAGACTTTCAGCTTTGCCAGGTCTCTCTCTCTCTGAAGCTGTAATTTTTAGAAGGAACGATTGCTTGAATGATTAATCACACTCTTAGTTACACCAGTAAGGCCATAATTAACTGTTGGCGCCTCCAGCAAAAAGTGCAAGTGGCTAATGGTCTCAACCAATAATTCTTCCCCTTTTTCATCTATTTATAGGGAACGATTTGAGGCTGAAGATTTGACTATTTATTTCAATAAAGCACATTCATTTGTGCTTGTCTCACTGTCATACATAATGGTTTATTAACAGATCCACTGTAATTATGGCTATTAACTAAAATGCAGAATTAAAATTTATCTCTGAGCTTCTTGGTTTGGATAGATGTCCCAAAATGTAGACCTATATAGACAAATTTGTAGCACACTGGACATGCCTTCTCCCTAAAAATAGCTTCTCAGAAGTCAAGAGGGAATTTTCTACTTTAACATAAAAAGGTGAATTAAAAAAATTGACTCTAACCTTTCTTCCCAGTACTTAGAAGTATCAAGAAGGTGGAAAATATGATAACACAGTAGACCACTGGTCTTTAAATAGGTACTGCCTTAGGTAAGACCCTGAAAAACCCTTGGTGGAGAAGTCACTCTCAACGCTTGTCCAAAGACCAGCTGCTTCAAAATCACTTGGGGCTTTTGTGAACATACATATTCCCAGATCCCATCCCAGCCGTTACAAACTGAACTAGACTATGTGTGATCTAGGAATCTAATTTTGTTATCCTGTTAATTTCAAGGTTTATTGTAATTCACATAAATTCAAGATGACATTAAAGATATCTGAAACCCTGCTTATTTGAATATATTTCTTCTTAACTAAGTGAACTGTATACAGGCACCACTTCTTTCCAACAACCAGGGTACATGCTTATATAACCATAAATATATACCACACCTTCCTCTGTAAGTCTGTTCATGTACACACTCACATATACCAATTCTATTATAGTTTACCTTTTTTTCTAGAACAGAACTCTTTCTTCATTGCAGCATTACTCCAAGTCCCAAATGGAAGTAAGATAAAAGCAAAATTCTCTGATTGAAATAAAATGGGTAGACCTAGAGACTCCAGGAGCCATTTTTTTTTTCACTCTCCTGTTTGTGAAGCCTGGGGATGTCCCTGAAGTCTGGGGATGGGAACTCATTTTGAAAACCATTCCCCTATTATAAATATATCATAATAAGATCGATCTATCTATCATCTCTCTGTCTCTCTTTCTTTCTCTCTGTCTCTCTCTCCATCCATGCATCTATCCATCCATCCATCTCACGGATAGATTAAAGGTTGTGTACCAATTATCAAAGACCTTTTTATATAATTTAAAGTATGACTGTTCATTATATGGCCTTTTGAAGTATGGTTTGGATTGAATATATATTTTGTTCTCCTGAAACTTGAATGAAAGTGAAAATTTCCTTTTATTCCTAAAATAATTTTGATGCTTGACAATGACTCAGAAAGATTTATGAATGAGACTTGACACTGGATAATGAGATGTGCAGAAATGGTCACATAAATCTCCTCTTTTGAATTTAAAACGTTTATCTCAAGTTCCAATTCTGGTAGTATGGAGGACTGAGCTGATTTAGGTCCCCTCTAGCTATAAAAACAGAAATGTTTAACATGTAAAATCAGTCAAATGAAAAAAATTTTAATGCGTAGGTATATTTACAGATAGGAAGGGAAATCTTTTGTTGCCAGAAACAAGGGAATTTAAAGCCATAGCAGAAAGCTTGTAAGCTAAAGACTTACAGACTTGGGAATGATTTTAGACTAGATATTAGTTCCACGTCCTAGGAGTATTAACATATAAAGAGGGCAAGAGTTGGCCTAAGGCCCATTAATCAAGTTCTCTATTTAAAGCCTGGGCATTGAAAGGGTGTTCTCTTTGTGAAACAAGAACCTAAAAAACTGTACCCATCGACCCAAGGAAAGAAATAAAGAAGTTTGTCTTTGTCTTGGGTTCTGAATTTTTTAAAAATCTTCTGTTTAAAAATGAATGTGGCCAGACACGGTGGCTCATGCCTGTAATCCCAGCACTTTGGGAGGCTGAGGCGGGTGGATCACTTGAGGTCAGGAGTTTGAGACCAGCCTGGCCAACATGATGACACCCCATCTCTACTAAATGTACAAAAATTAGCCAGGCGTGGCGGCACATGCCTGTAGTCCCAGCTACTCAGGAGGCTGAGGCAGGAGAATCACTTGAGCCCAGGAGGTGGAGGTTGCAGTGAGCCAAGATCATGCCACTGCATTCCAGCCTGGGCGACAGAGTGAGACTCTGTCTCACAAAAAAAAAAAAAAAGAAAAAAAAAAAAGAATGTGTCTGTGGCCTACAGATTTGAAATCAGACTTATTCACATGGTGTAAAGTGCCAAACTGAGAAATTGTTATAAAAATAACTTTTGAGTGTTGAAATCCCAAGCATGCTTGCAGCCCGAAACACAAAGCCACTCCATTAGCAACACTTCTACAATCTGGGGCTCGTGACATGTGCTCAAATTAAAAATTACAAATCTTATGAGTAAATTATGTGTCATGAGTGAGACTCAGCAGGCATGGAGAGCAGTAGAATTAGCGCTACAAGAACCTCAAGTAATAGGGTGACAACTTGGAAAAGACCATAAAATAACAAGGCTTAAAGTATAATAAAACTATAAAAGAAAGAAATAAACCATAAGGAAAGAAGAGATCACTATGCAAAAAATCCAGGCTGACCTGTCAAAGAACCACATAGAAAAATCTAAAACTAGAAACTGTAGGACCACAACATTACATACTCATTAGAAATTCATTGAAAATTCATTAAAGACAGTGAGTCAACCACAGCTAGTGAGATGATTAAGAACCAGGTTATATATATAGGTATGTGGTTCTATACCTATATATAGGTATAGAATATAGGTATAGCTATATTCTATATAGCTATAGATAGATATAAATATAGCTATAGTATATATTCTATATACCTATAGAATATAGATTCTATATTCTAGGAAATTACCTCAAATACAGCGAAGAGAGATAAAGTGATGGCAAATATGAGAAATCCAGATGGAAAATAGAGTTAGAAGACCCAATATACATTCCTGGAATGAGAATTGCAGAAAGAAAGATTTGAGGGAATAGAAAAGATGCAGTCTCCGAAGAGAAAATGAGTAGGAATTTTAAAAGTGGATGAAAGGTATGAATCCTCATACTGAAGAAACATACCAAATTCCAAGCTGCATAAACTCAGATAAAAACTTCATCTAGACACATCGAGGTAAAACTATAGAATATAAAGCACAAAAAGAAAAATCTCAAAAGGTAAAAAGACAGATTGCCTTTGAAAAATTAAAAGATAAGAAAAAAACTTTTTCACAAGGAGAAATTTGTAATAGTCACTGTATCTTTGTTATAGCAGAAAATGAAAACCTCTTAAATGTATACATATATGAGATTGACTAAATAAACTGTAATTTATGTTTATATAGTGGGATATATAGCAGTTAATATGAATGAACGTACTATGCATATAAATATGAACAAATCTTAAAAGCAGTGTTGTGTGAGAAAAATACAAGCATCTATATAAAAAATTTTAATGCAAATAAAATTGTACTTTATGATGGACAGATACACAAATACATAGTAAAATAAGAAAAGAGGAATGAAAGAAGGACAAGTGGATACCCATCAGCTTCAAGATAGTCATTACTTCCAGAGTGGAAAGAGTCTATTGGAATGGAAAAAAAGGAGGATTTAACTGTGTTTATAGTGTTTTACATCCTTAACAGAAAAATGATGATCTGTAGAAAATATGGCAAAGTGTTAAAAGTAGTTAAGTCTAGTGGCTGGTATGTGGATGGCTCATTCTTTTAATGATATTTGAATTATTTGAATTATTTCATAATAATTTGAATTATATTTGAATTATTTCATAATAATGAATATTTGAATTATTTCATAATAAAAAATAAAAACATTAAGATGAAAAATAAGTCTTTATTCATTTTTGCCTATATCTCTTAAATTTCAAACTATAAAGTCCTATATTCATGAAGAGAGAGAGATGAGAAAAAATTGAAGACCTCTTCTTTCCTATTTTATAAATGAATAATTTATTTAAAAAATAAATAGTTTAATAGTAATAAAATTCTTTACTCTTCATTTTTCATCATTTTTATGATAATTTTTAGTGTATTATTTCCCCTTTCCAATTCTCTTTGCTATAATTACATGGTTTTTCAAGTTAAATATTATTCCATCCAAAGTAGTATGTGTATTCATATTAGGTATGAAAAGCCAGATATATTTTATATTTTCTCTCTCAAATTTTATGCAGTATTCTGACTAAGTTGTTTATATGTAACACTGTAGCTGATCAAAAATGTCTCAGTGTGTCTCTTCTGTTTTTCTCCACAAAGCCTTTCCAGACCTGGAAAACAGAAGAGACACACAGCTAAACCCTGGATTGGCACCATAGATGAAGGATGGAGGAGGGGAAAGCACTTGCTTGTTTTGTTGGGAACAGGAGAAAAAGTTCTATTTCAGCTCCCTGGAGTGGGCTCATCTCTGACTCCTTGGCACTTGGGTCACACGTCATGGCTTCTGTTGTGGACTGTGGAAGCTGACTGTCTTCCCTACCCCTACTTTTAACCCTGCAGAGTTTCCTGGGCAAGTGAACTAGGCAGATTGGTCTTGAGACCCCCTTCCTCTTGGTTCCCTCTTTCAAAAAGCAAAAACTGCTTCCCTTCTGATCTCTAAGAGGAGGGTGGATAAAGTCAGCCCCCAGAGAACTGCAGCTTAAGATACCCTGATTTTGGGTATCTTGTAGCTTTGATGGGCTGCCAGGTAGCTCTGCCCTTCCATTCTCTGACTGTTAGTGTAGGTAGGATGACAGGCCCTTTGAACTCATCTCCAGTGGTGCGTTTCCTGGATTTTCAGACCCAATTCCTGTATTCCCCAGGGGTTTGGACTATGAATCCTGAAGAAACGGGTTAAATCTCTGCCTTCTGACCCCCTGTCCAGGACGAGACAGAGATGCTTCTTTATTACCCAGGTCTGTGACTCTGGCCACCTCCAGTGCCCGTCCCCACCTTGTCTGGGCTCCACTTAAACAGTGTGGTTGTCTCTGGAGCTGTGTGGGAGCTCTGGGCTGAGTTTAAGTGGTCTCCCCATTACCTCACCTCTGTTCTTGATGGTGCAGTCATTCTAAGGCTGTTGTCTCAGTAACTATGCCGTTTGCTTAGAATATTAAAGGAAATTGAAGGAACATTGTTCATTTCCCACACCATGTCTACTTTCCCACTTCCTGTGTTGGTTACCCAAAGGGCTTCCTCATTGTGATTCAGAAACACTGAGAGTGAAAAGAAGTCTAAGGAATAGCTAGAAAGGTCTCTGGGTGAAGGAGCACTTACCCTTGTCAGTGTGCAACCCCTCTCCCCATCCAATCCTTTTCCTCATTACCCAACCCCCGGACCCTGCCACATAGCTTGGGAAGAACAGGGATGATGTTAATCCGTTTTGTCCCCATCGGGATTAGTAAAGTGAATTTGAAGTGACTTGCCTTATTCATCTTCAAAGCTCTTTCATATATTACTTTTCTTCTCTTTATCCTCATTTCCCAGTACTTAGCCCCGTGTCTTCACATAGTAAGTACTTGATAAATGCAGATGTAAGACAGCCATTTAGTAAAATCCCAATGCTGTGTAATCAATGCATCTTCTTGGTGCTCTTGAGAATTCAAAACATAGACTATCTAACTTTGTTTAAACTCTGGGTGATTCGAAAGACATTTGGCTATGTTTTTTTCCTTTTAAATATATTTGCATCCGAAAATTTAAAATTGCCTTATAACCGTGGCCATCTTTGATTTTATCTTGTTTTTTTCTCTTGCTTTTATTCAGTAATTCATCAATTTTTATTTTTCCTTTCTTCAAAATACTTATGTCCACCCTTTCCTCTTCATTCCCACAGTCTGCCTTAGGGGAGGTATGAATCATTTCATCTACTGACTCAATATTATTCTGATCATCCCTTGGGTCTCCATTCATTCTCCCCTCTTTTCCATTGAATGAATACCACCATGAGGTCAGTTTAGATCTTTCAGCATAAGTGAGCTGCTTAGACACCCTCAGTGGCTTCCCATCTGCCTATAGGATAAAATTAAAATAAAGACTCCCTTCTCCATAGCCTGCCTCCTACTGATTTCTCTGTCCTCTCTCTTACTTTCTTCTCCATTATGAATGCATGCACCAGCCAGCCCTGTCTCTTCATTCTTCCATGTATGTTCCCACTTTGAAACAGGGCCCTTGATGTGTATTTTCATCAGGCCCTGACAGAGCTTTCCCACAGAGAGGTAGTGCGGCCTTTCTTGGGGCACAAGAGGATATCCCACTTACTGGCAGCTTGGCTTGCTGGTTGAAACACTGACTCTATATAACTGGACACACAGGAGGCAGCAGTTTCAGGATTTGTGGGAAAACACTATTTCCAACTTCTTGATACTCGAGACTTACACAAACTAGGATAAGAGAAGCAGCATTTCTTCAGTGTGAAGAAGAGCAGCCCATGCTCTTTTCTAGAGAGTGTGAAGCCTGTGCTTGCAATCAGACCAGCAGAGGAAGGATGAGCCTCTGGGTCACATTCTTTGGGGTCCACCACAGGGTTGTGTGTTTGGAATTGTACTTTCAACTGTTTATACAAAACAGTTTGCCAAAACTTGTAGTTATTTAAAGATATTGTTGGCCAGGTGCAGTGGCTCACACCTGTAATCCCAGCATTTTGGAGGTGAAGATGGGAGGATCACTTGAGCCCAGGAGTTCAAGGCCAGCCTGGGTAACATAGCATGGACCTGTCTCTACCAAAAAAAAAAAAAATCTCAGTGTGGTAGCACACACCTGTAGTCCTAGCTACTCAGGAGGCTGAGGCGGGAGGATCACTTGATCCTAGGAGTTTGAGGTTACAGTGAGCTATGATTGTGTCACTGCGTTCTAGCCTAGGCAACAGAATGAACAGAATGACAGTGTCTCTAAAAAATAATAATAATAACAAGATATTGTTGAGGACATTGTTCACTACATTATTCAATATTTCTCTTGATGAGAACCCATGAGATAATCGTCCTGTCTGGTCCTAGACCGGGATTAATTGACCTTCTACTAAACTGTGAATTTTGTAGCTAACACTGAGTCCCTCTTTGAGTTGACTACTCCATAGCCCTGCTAATTTTGAGGCCCACTTCTGGCAAGTGCTCTCAACATAAAGTATGTGTGGTGGCTTCATTTCAGGCTTTGTCTTATTGTTTGCCATCCTTTATCTAAATCATCTCTGATTTTCTCACTTATCTTGACTTTGTCTTATTGTATGTGTTTTTATAATCCCCTTGTGGGATAAGGTGGAGCATAAATTCACATATAAGCAAAAACGGCCAAATTTATAGGTAGATGATCATAATTATTTATATGAAAATATAACTCCAAATCACTTCCAGATGCTGTAGCTTAAGGAAATAGATTGAAGGGCAACTTAAAAATATTCTACTTTCTTCCCGCAAGTGGTATCCTTTATGCTTTGTAGTTGAAATAATGGCATAAGATGTGAGGAAAACAAAGTTTTAAGGAAAAATAAGTACGAAAATGGCTGAAATACTAAGTAGACTGAATAGTCAGAATTCCAGTGATCTAAAGTTTCTTACTTGCATTTTCACTCTTTTACTAAAACATTGACGTTTAGGGTAGATCCTGAGTTCAGGACCTATGTGAGGTCACGTTGCAATCAGCTTCACTGCACTATTTAATTATAGCCACAAAGCACTATATAGTATCATAGTGACTAAAAGCAATTTTTTATTTTAAAAATTGATGATTTTTTTTATATTCCTGTTTTGTTCAAAAGGAATATGTATAATTCAAAATAAATTCTTCTCTAACCCAAAATAATTGCAGAGAGAAAATTTAAATTGATAAGGCATAGATTACATAATGAAGGCAGAGAAAATTAGCAGAGCTTCCTGAACTCTTCTCTTGGAAAAGAGAAAAAGATGATACAAGGCTTTAAGCATGCCAGAGACAGGAGAAATTACACACTGTCCCTTCACCAACCAGCATTAGTATCAATAGGGGCTGCCAGAGGTACTAGTAAAATGTGGGAATCTATTGGCAAAGAATACCTGAGAAGCAGAGGCAGAGCTTACTAGTGACACAGAAGATGAATCCCATCCTAGGAAGCCACTGTTTCTAATCTGACTACTCCATACCACCCCTTGGTTGCAGAAAATGAATATAGCAAGAGCAATCATGGTCAGGTCCCAATCACCTCTCAAATAGTGTTGGAGCTGCCAAAGAATTGTGACAAAGTGACACTGTGGTCAGAATTCTTGGGAAATACATTCAGGGAAAGTAGAGCTGTTGTATCTGTCCTCGGGTATTTGTCAGGCATTTAGTTGGTACAGTTTTGATATCTGAATACTGAATCTGTTCATCAGTGTATAATATTTACCTACTCTGTGTGTGTGTGTGTGTGTGTGTAAGAGACAGGCAGAGAGAAATTGCATGGACTCTCTTAGCTATAAACAATTGTGGGAATATATGATCTGCCTAGGCTTTCATGTGGGTTGTAATTGTCAACTTTTTATTTCACAGTGTGTGGACAATATACGATGTAATGGTTTAATGACTATAGTGTTTGAAGAGAATTCCAAAGTCACTGTGCCACATATGATTAAGTAAGTGTGAGAATCCTTTCCTTTACATTTTAATCAAGATTAAATTGGCAGAACATGTAAAACCTTGAATAAAATACTGCGTCAATAGAATTCTGCTTCTTATTGAGAATATGTTTCTTGACAGGAATGCAGTGGTTCATATGATTCCATTATAAATAAGACTATCAAAATGGTTTTTCACATTCACAGTTTATTAACTCATAGCATAGAAAAATTGTTTTTTATACTGCTACATATGTCTTCACTCAGGACAAAATCCTAAGATGTTCAAGTTCCATATAAAAATTAAAATAATAGGCCAGGTGCGGTGGCTCACGCCTGTAATCCCAGCACTTCGGAGGCCAAGGCGGGTGGATTACCTGAGTTCAGGAGTTTGCGAACAGCCTGGCCATCCTGGCCAACATGGTGAAACCCCATCTCTACTAAAAATACAAAAAATTAGCCAGGCATGGTGGCGGGCGCCTGTAATCCCAGCTACTCAGGAGGCTGAGGCAGGAGAATCACTTGAACCCAGGAGGCAGAGGTTGCAGTGAGCCCAGATCACAACACTGCACTCTAGCCTGGGCAACAAGAGCAAAACTCCATCTCAAATAATCATCATCATCGTCATCATTAAAATAGTGACACCCAGATGTGCCAAGGTCAGAGGCTGGACCAAGGTGCAGCTGCCCCACTGGGCCTGAATCCTCCCATTGGGTATGAATATTACCCAGATTTGGCCATTCTGATATGTTCACATTTAGATAACATGAATCAAGTGGCTTTGCTGTCTACCCACTCCCTATTTATGCTTTGCCCCAGAAGCTATTTGCCTAGGGCTGCCATCCTGCTCTAGCTGTTTTTAACAAAGTAAATCTTATAATTTTCCACTAGGGAAGCTCTAGTTTAAAATGAAAAGTTATGAGTAACTGTGTGCTAGAGCTGTCTGTATTCATGCTTTTGTCTCCATATACTTTTTTGTTTTCAAATTCAGAAATTGTCTTGGGAGTATTTTGAAATTAATCACATTTTTCATTACTCTCATTTTCTCAGTTATTTGCATTCCAAATTCTAAGAGTAAAAAATATATATATATATATATATATATATATATATATATTTTTTTTTTTTTTTTTTTTTTTTTTTTTTTTGAGACGGAGTCTCGCTCTGTCGCCCAGGCTGGAGTGCAGTGGTGCAATCTCGGCTCACTGCAAGCTCCGCCTCCTGGGTTCATGCCATTCTCCTGCCTCAGCCTCTCCTTGTAGCTGGGACTACAGGCGCCCGCCACCACGCCCGGCTAATTTTTTGTATTTTTTTTTTTAGTAGAGACGGGGTTTCACCGTGGTCTCGATCTCCTGACCTCGTGATCCGCCCACCTCAGCCTCCCAAAGTGCTGGGATTACAAGCGTGAGCCACCGCGCCCGGCCTAAAATATATTTTTAAAAGCAATTCTATGTTTATAAAAGAAGTTACTTGAAACTAAAAAAAGTTTGTCTTTTATGCCTTTTTATGTAGATATTTTGAAGTCTGAACTGTTTATGCTGAGGCAATAAGTAACGTTAACTTTAGAAGGAAGACTTTCCTATTCTGGCAGATATTAACTACAGTTAGCATCATCCCAGTGGTACAAGTTTTAAAACTTACTAATCATTGTATCACATGAAGGCAGAGTACGTAATACTAGTGCCATCCATGCTACAAAAAAATATAAATGATAAAAGGATGATAGTGTTTTACATTACTAGTCAAATTTAAAAATATTTTGGGTAGGCCGGGCGCGGTGGCTCACGCTTGTAATCCCAGCACTTTGGGAGGCCGAGGTGGGCGGATCACGAGGTCAGGAGATCGAGACCACGGTGAAACCCCGTCTCTACTAAAAGTACAAAAAAAAAAATTAGCCGGGCGTGGTGGCAGGCGCCTGTAGTCCCAGCTACTCGGGAGGCTGAGGCAGGAGAATGGCGTGAACCCAGGAGGCGGAGCTTGCAGTCAGCCGAGATTGCGCCACTGCACTCCAGCCTGGGTGACAGAGCGAGACTCCGTCTCAAAAAAAAAAAAAAAAAAAAAAAAAAAAAAATATTTTGGGTAGGGCCATTTTAAATTCTAGGGCAAAATTCATTTTGCATTCAATTTTCTAGGCTTTAAATTTAGTATAATATTTGAAACCAGGTTAGTAAAAATGTTACGATGTTAAGATAAAGAATATAGTATATTAAGTCAAAAAGTCCAAACTACGACTTAATTTTTGAATTCACATCCTTGGGTTAGAGTTTTCTTATTAATTTTCTATCATAGAATTTTAATTTTAATATTTTCCAAAAGGATATATGGCGAAAGCACTTTCTTGGAGGTTATACAACCATGAAAGTCCACCTGCTTTGGAATTAGAATGTGTAAGTGAAAAAGTATAGACAAGTTCTAAGCCACTAAACCCTAGGGCAGCTGTATGCCCACTACACATACATTTTGTTGACATTAAAAATTAATACTGGCTGGGCACGGTGGCTCACACCTGTAATCCCAACACTTTGCGAGGCTGAGGCAGGCAGATCACAAAGTCAGGAGTTCGAGACCAGCCTGGCCAACATAGTGAAACCCCGTCTCTACTAAAAAATACAAAAAAATTAGCCGGGCGTGGTGGCTGGTGCCTGTAATCCCAGCTACTTGGGAGGCTGAGGCAGGAAAATCGCATGAACCCAGGAGGCAGAGGTTGCAGTGAGCCGAGATCACGCCATTGCACTCCAGCCTGGACAACAGTGCAAGACTCCATTTAAAAAAAAATAATAATACTAACGAAGACTTCAGTTTTATGCCTGATCAGTTGTTGCTGGCACCCAAATGCATCTTTTGTCCCCCACCGTGGCAGTTTACCAGTGTCCACGTCCAATCTCATTTGTGTAACCACTTACATACAGACCAGGACTTTTCTGCCTTTGGGTGCACAGAGGTGACACTTAATGAATTGGAATTGTTCTCCTGTTAGGACAGAAACCTGTATCTTGGACTGTAAAGATTTTCTATTAAATCCAACATATCTATAATACACTAGATTTATTCCCAAGGCAGAGTGAAGTTTTATGTATATACTACTATTTTTTCCCAGCCGTATTTGAGCCTGATTATCCTCAATCAGAGGAAAGAGATTTTTGCAATCTCTGTTCCTTCTGATGGCTCTATTCTACCCTGAAGTTTGTATTCCTCCCTATGTATCTATTTCCCTATCTATAAACTGTGAAGAAAAACCCCAACGTTTCTCAGAGTTAAAAGAAAAAAATTATCCTATTGTAACTGTGTCTTGTTACTGACAGGGCGTCACTTTGTAAGCACTCACTTCCTTTTAAAACTTAACCAATTATAATAGATGATTTGGGTTTGATCTCTCAAGATGGCTTTTTAAGTGTTTACCAAAACCAAGTTGCTGTTATCATAGGAGACTTCAGTAATGTATTATATTTTTCTTGAGAGTCTCTTAGGAAATAAAGTACGATTCTACTCAGTGTAATAAAAGAAAGCTAAATAATTTCATAATATTTAATTTCTTTACTTAAAATGAAAATGTAGTCACGATTTTGAAGGAAAGTAGTGTAATTAGTCAGTTTTATTTTAATTTCATGCTGGCTTCAACACATTTTTTGTCCTAGTGTTTCAAATAAGCTAATTATAGTCAAAAGATGCAAAGCTCAAAACTACGAATAGAATGTGAAAATCATGACGCTTATTAGGTGAAAATATCCCTTTATAGGGTATGTAGACTATGACTTTCTTTTAATAATATTTGATCTCAACTTTCTTAGAAAATAGAGATTTTTTGGTGGAAAATTATGGGATAACAAGTGATTATCTAGCTCAGCCATCTTCTGGGCAGGCTGATGGATTCATAAAATTTTCTCAGTTCTTTTTACTAATGAGCAAATTAAGAACCAGAAAAATAAAGTTGGTTGAGGGACACATAGTGAGTGGAAGAAAGAGCTTTGTTATTTTCAAAAATCTCAAAAGATGCGCTTGGGCATTTCAAGATCAGTAATGTAACTCAAGCTAACGGGCCACCCCAGTCAGTTCCTTGGCAGGGGGAAGCTGCTCATTGAAAATGCTCTTTCAGGCCTGCAGATGAAGTACTTCCATCTGCCCTGAGCATACTTTGGGCTGGGACGTTTCTAAGAGCAAGCTAAGAAAGCAGTTGATTCCTTTTTACCCGAAAGAAAATAAATATATAATTTCGAATCCCTCAAAGCGCTGAAAGGGCTACTTAAGGGCACTCACAACTGATTCTCAGCCAACAGATTCTTAGCAAGCAATTGGCTCACTGAATGTCACTGACCCTGTAGCATATCCTTTAATCAAGTGGTGAAATTCAAGACTTCATTGATCGCCGGTCCTGAAATGCTGCAGTGAAGGTGAACAAGGGATCTCAGAAGGGGAAGTGAAAGCTACTGGCGGTCCTCGTTGTCCACTTGGAGAGGCTGCCAGTGCAATGGTCTGAAGGTGAGGGGTTAGGGGCAGCCAGATGGGAGGTTTTACAGAATGACAAAAGCAGTGGATTACAGGGTGGCAGTGGTAGGTGCTATTCAGGGGAATATCTTTCACCCATTACTTTTTTTTAAGTGAAGATATTTTTAATACCACAGAATTTTGAAAACATAATAAAAACATAACATTTCACACTTGCAACTTATGGATTACACAGTATTCAGAAAATAGATATCCTTAAAAAGCCTTAATAAGCCAGGAAGAATGAAATAAATGAATTAGGCACTCAAATCAAGAACTTAGAAAAAGAATGAGAGACTAAACTGTAGGAAAATGTAGGAAGGAGATAAGAACAGACATTAATACAATATAAAAAGCAGTAGAAGGGGTAAATAAAAAGAGCTGATTCTAGAGAGCAAAATACCTAACCCTATATCCATCAGTTTAATCGGAAAAAAAAGGGGGGGAGGGGTGAGGAAAGCACAAATGTACAAAATTAAAAGTCAGGAAAAAGAAATAACTGCAGATGTAGCAGTGATATCTGTGTCCCCCTGTTGTGGGAGGTGTCACCTACTACTTTTTATGCACGCTTTTGATATTTTGCCTTAAGGGCATAAGCAATGCTTTCCCCCACTCCTAAAGAGGGCTTTTGGCTTCATCTTCCTAATAAAACATGACTGAATTAGAGAGAAGGAATCCACAGAGTGAGACAAATTATTATTTACCTCCTCCATTATTAATTCTGGCTTTCCAAAAACTTGATATTTTCATAGCCCTGCCTATGCCTATATGTCTATATGTCATATAGACATACACAATCGGTCCTCTACCTGCCAGTCAACCTCAGATCCAAAATATTTGGAAGAAAGAAAAACAAAAAATAGCTATACAACAATAAAAAATAATACAAATTTTTAAAATACAGGATAACAACGTTTTACATAATATTCACATTGTTTTAAGTATTGTAATCTAGAGATGATTTAAAGTATACAGGAGGATGTGCATAGGTTATGTGGAAATACTATACCATTTCATATCAGGGACTTGAGCATCTGTGGATTTTAATATGGTGGGGGAATCAAGGCACCAGTCCCTCAAGAATACTGAGGGACAACTGTACAATTATCTGTCTCCTATCAAATGCAGTGAGAAGCCCGCTCCTGAGTGTGTGATTACAAATGCTGAAATACTCAGTGGCCGAGGGGGAAGCCTCCTCCTGGTTTTACCATCATGTTCCTGCCTTTGCACGTAGGTCTGATGCCCGTCTTCATAAAGACGACACTGACATTTGCTTCAGTAAAACACTCAACTCCTGCAAAGTGCCCCAGATCCGTTACGCCAGCGTGGAGCGCCTCTTGGAACGACTGACAGACTTGCGGTTTCTTAGTATCGATTTCCTCAACACCTTTCTGCACACCTATCGTATTTTCACTACTGCCGCTGTGGTGCTGGGGAAACTCTCCGACATATACAAGAGGCCTTTCACCTCCATCCCCGTCAGGTACACCTGTCGCTAGAGATTTGCCTGTCATTAGCATATGGCCCTCTTCGTTCCGGAGTCACCATTCAGATAAGCAGGCCAGCTCTGCATAGCAGCTCCTAGGGTGTACTAGCTTGCCTCTGAACGTACCGTGCCCCTCCAGCAGAAGGCCATATGTAAAGGTCACACAGAGTTCCCCAGGCACGAAGTTGAAAACCTGAAATTTCCAACTGGCCTTTGCTTGTTCTGTGATTATTTGTAAATAAACTCCATTGCTTTTGGCTTTTCTTTTTTCTTTCTTTCTTTCTTTTTTTTTTGACAATTATGATTTTAAGACTTTAATATGCATAAGAATCAGCTTGCGTGTGGTGGGGGAAGGGTGTCTTGTTAAATTGCTGCCTCTGATTCAGCAGGCCTGGAGTGGAGCCTGAGTTCTGAGTGTCTAACAAGCTCCCCAGAGATCTCAATGCTGGTGTTTGGACCACAGTTTAGTAGCAAGGGATTAGACGATGCCTAATAAGTGTCTGTGCTTCTTTGGCAGGGAGGGTATACATGTAGAATTTAGATTAAGGAAAGTCCAGCAATAGAAGTGCAATGAGATCGTGGCCTATAAATGAAGGGAACATGTTCTTGAATGACATCTGGGAATTCATTTCACTTGGCTACAATCTCTTAGGCACTTTTGCTCTTATTTTTAGGTCATTGGAATTGTTTTTTGCTACCAGCCAGAACAACAGAGGTGAACATTTGGTGGATGGCAAATCCCCACGTTTGTGTCGCAAATTCTCTTCCCCGCCACCACTGGCTGTGTCCAGAACATCTTCCCCAGTGAGGGCCAGAAAGCTGTCTTTGACTTCTCCCTTAAACTCAAAGATAGGAGCATTGGACCTGACGACTTCCAGCAGTCCCACCACCACCACCCAGAGCCCCGCTGCGTCTCCACCACCACACACTGGTCAAATACCACTGGATCTCAGCAGAGGCCTCTCTTCTCCAGAGCAAAGCCCGGGATCGGTAGAAGAGAATGTCGATAACCCGCGCGTGGATCTGTGTAACAAGCTAAAACGAAGTATTCAAAAAGGTATTATCTAGCACATTTGCATAATTACACCCCACATTTGCTGGCCGCCTGCCACCTCACCCTTCCTTTTGGAACCCTGGTTCCCTTTCTTCACAACTTTAATACTTCTGCATAGAAAGTAGAATGAGCTCAATGGTTAGTTAGAAGAGAAAATTCCTGTAGATTCTTCTGGCCCTTCTGGAACAGAAAGCAAGATTAGTTGTCATTATGCCCCTGTAGTAAAAGGCTTATTGTGGTCAGTTGTCTATGGGAGAATAGCATATCTGAATGGTATTACTAGAGAGTTCTTGGAATTTGGTTAAGACTGGTTGGCTAAAGAGCCTAGCACAGTGCTTTGCACACCGGGAGGTTGTGGGTACCCTCACCCGCGAGCTCAGGCTGCAAAGCTTTCTCCTCCTCCCTGATTTGCCTTAGGTTCCTGTGTACCTCCGGCCTTTCCCTGCTGAGGATGAGCTAGGCTAGAAGTACCACGATGGCTTCTTTAATTTAGTTATGAGGACAGTGCTTCATGTTATAGCAGAGGTATAGGAGAGAAATCAAATTGGGGACAGTGTTAATTGCTTGTGACGTAGCCAAAATAGTTTTTTAAAAATGTTGATTAGATCATAGGGTTTCTGGCTTCAATTCTCTACTGACTTCCTGTCACACTTACAGTAAAGTACATTCTCCCTGCCAGGGCCTTCAGGTCTGTGAGACATGGATCCTGTCTCCCTCTCCAGCCCCTGATCCTACCACGCACCCTCATCCACTAGACTACTGTCACATTGATTTCCTTTTTGTGTCAGAAACATTTTGGTCTTTCCTGCCCCAGGGTCCTTGCACTTGTTCTTTCCTCTGCTTGGTCACTTTTGCCACGTAAGCTCCATGAGATCAGCAGTCTATCTTACTCACCTCTGTACCCTCAGTGTCTTGGCCAGTGCCTGACAAGTAGTAAATTTTTGTTAAATGAATGAATGAAATAAAGTATACAGTGAACTGATCGAGGGTCCTCTCTCCCATCACTTTAGCTTTCTCAGCTTGGTACAGTGTAGAGTTGGAAGAGGTGATTCTTGTTGCTTTTAAAGTCGAATGTTTCTGTAATGAAAATAAAAATGATTCACAGTGAAATTACAAACAGCTTTTAAAAAACTGTATAAGAACTGACTTATTGATAATATAACAAAAATTGGGCAATAAATCAGACAAAGTGTCCAATTTCAAGGTGGATTGCCCAGATAGATGCATAGATGCTTGCCTTTCTACCTGCTTGAAGCTTCTATATGCATCTAGCTCAGATCATTTAAATAAGCTTCCTGAGTGAAGTAGTTAATGGAATTTTAACTGGAGTGGTTGTCATCATCAAAAGTTGCACTCTTTTAAAGTCTTTAAATTGACAAGTTAGCAACTAAGGAGGAGGAAAGGGAGAAGATAATTAAAAAGTCATTAGAACAACAAGCTTAAGCAAAATTATGATGGATTCTTCTCAGGAATAATGAGGCAGTGCACAAGCTGACAAGTGCATTCAGGGTTGCACCCAGCGCCAGTGCTTGGGAAACCCTGTGGAGGGAATGACTGGAATGGGGCATGGGGGTCTGGGAAGTACAGGAGCTTTCAGATCATGGCAAGTTTTTTCACCTTCTTTATTGCACTGTGGTAGATAGGAGAGGAGAAATCTGGAGGTAAGTCGGGATTCTCTGTCTCTCTCTCTCTCTTTTTTTTTTTGAGGAAAGCTTTAGGAACAAACATTTCAGTGTCCAACACCAGTGGCTTGGAGGCTATGGTTTGATTGCTCCTGGGGTTGGGATGAGGATACAGTAAAGTCTGTTCAAGAATCATTGAGTGAGCCTCTTCTCTGTGCAGGATACTGTGTGTGCTAGAGCCCACAATGGTAAATAGCACCTTCACTGTCATACTGTAGTTACGTGGATAATAGAGACACAACATAACTATATGGGCAAGTGGTATAAGAGGTGTAGATAGAGTGCTCTGGAAGCTGAAGAGCAGGGAGATCACATCTGGTTGAGCAGAATTAAGAAGTGTCTTTGACATGAGCCGAAACATATGTGGGTTGTAAAGAGGAGATGGGAGAACTTCTGGGCAAAGAAAATATATAAGTAAAGGTGTGGTGGTAATCACTAGTGGTGAATGCCATTTCTTTTTTTTTTTTTTTTTTTGAGATGGAGTCTCAGTCTGTCTCCCAGGCTGGAGTGCAGTGGCATAATCTTGGCCCACTGCAACCTCTGCCTCCCAGGTTCAAGCTATTCTCCTGCCTCAGCCTCCCAAGTAGCTGGGACTACAGGCACATGCCATCACGCCTGGCTAATTTTTGTATTTTTAGTAGAGACAGGCCTTCACCATGTTGGCCAGGCTGGTCTTGAACTTCTGACCTCAGGTGTTCCACCCACCTCAGCCTCCCAAAGTGCTGGGATTATAGGCATGAGCCACCGTACCCAGCCAGTGAATGCCATTTCTGTGAGCATCACAAGTATCACTGCTTCTGAAGGGACAGGCTTTATCCTGTTTTGACAGCATGCGCAGCCCCGTAGAGCAGACCTTGTTAGTAGTCCTCTTAGGGCTTTCTAGCACTGAGTAAACTTCAAAACAACAACTCTCCTAGAGAATCTTTCTTCTTCTCCTTCTTCTTCTTACCATCTTAACCATCTTTAAGTGTATAGCTCAATAGTATTGTTGAACGACAGATCTCTATAACTTTTTCATCGTGCAAAACCGAAACTCTATAATCATTGAATAATACTCCATTTTCTTCTCCCCCTGGCCCCTGGCAACCAGCTTTCTACTTTCTGTCTCTACAAATTTGACTACTTTAAGTACTTCATATATGTGGAATCATTCAATATTTGTCCTTTTTTGAATGGCTTAGTTCACTTAGTGTAATGTCCTCAAGGTTCAACCATATGATAGCATGTGATAGAATTTCGTTTTTTAGTAGGCGGAATAATAGGAAAATGCAGTGTGCAGATACTACATTTTCTTTGTGCATTTATCCATCAATAGACATTTTGGTTGCTTCCACCTCTTGGCTATTTGAATAACGGTACAATGAATTTAGTGTGCAAATATCTATTTGATATCAGCATGATTAAGTGTTCCACTTTAACTTGTTGTGCAGGGAATGTTCCACTTTGATCACCAACTTCCCTAGTTTTAGTCTTCAAGGTGATGATCCAATATCTTATCATGAAAGCTGCTTGAGCTACTGTCTAGGACAAAGTAGAAATCAATAGTTTTTTTCCCTGGAACAATAAGCTGGAAAAAAGTTAGACTTGGGTTATCTTACTCTGTTTTGGGCTGTTATAGCAGGATATCTGAAACTAGATAATTGTACATGAATAGAAATCTATTTCTCACAATTCTGGAGGTTGGGAAGTTCAAGATCAAGGTGCTGACATCTTGTGAGGCCCTTCTTGCTCTGTTATAACATGGTGGAAGGCAACACATAGACGTGAAAGAGAGGAGAGGGGGCCAAACTTATGCTTTTATAAGGAACCCAGTACTGCAATAATGGCATTAATCCATTTATGTGTGTAGAGGCCTCATGATATAATCGCCTCTTAGAGGTCTCACCTCTCAGCACTGTTGCATTGGGAATTAAGTTTTTAACATGAGAACTTTGGGGGAAACATTCAAACCATAACATTCTGTCCCTTTTCCCCCAAATTTATGTCCTTCTCACATGCAAAATATATTCATTCCATCCTAATAGCCCCCAAAGTCTTAATTTGTTTTGGCATCAACTGATAAGTCCAAAGTCCAGAGACTTATCTGAATCAGATATGGGTGAGACTCAAGACATGATTCATCCTGAGGCAAATTCCCTTCTAGCTGTAATATGGTGGTGGGACAGGAATAGGATAGACATTCCCATTGTGAAAGGGAAAAATAGGCAAGAAGAAAGGAATAACATGCCTCAAGTAAGTCCAAAGCCCAATGGGGCAGACGTTAACTCTTAAGACTCCAGACTAATCTTTCACTCCATGTACTGCCTCCTGAGTACACTGGGGTGGGGTTGGGTGCCTAAAGCCTCAGGCAGGCCCACTGCCATGGCTTTTCTGGGCTCAGCCCACATTTCAGCTCTCATAGATTAAAGCCTCTTGTCTGCAGCTCTCTCAGGCTGGTGTTGCATGCTGGCAGTTCTAGGATTTCTGCAATGGCCTCACTCTCTAGGCATTGCCCCAGTGAGGACTCTTCAGTGTCTCCATCCCTGCAATAGGTCTCTGCCTGGGACCCTAGGCTGTCTGCAGCATCCTTTGAAATCTAGGTGAAGGAAGCTGTGCCTTCACAGCTTGTGCATTCTGTGCACCTGCAGAATTAGCACCACATGGATGCCACCAGTGCTTTCCATGTGCACCCTCTGGTGTGGTGGCCCAAGCCGCACCTGGGTTTGCCTGGGCCACAGCTAGTGTGGCCGAGGAGCACTGCACAGGAATGTGGGGAGCAGCCCTGGGCAGCAAATGCTGTGGTCCCTTATACTCCTCTCTGTCAACCTGGCCCTCAAGGTCCTATCTTGTCTGAAAGATCTCTGAAATACCTTTGGAGTCTTTCTCCCATTGTCTTAATGAATAATACCTGGCTCTCTTTTAGCCATACTCTCTTTAGTACTTATCTTTTTAGCAAGTGGTCACTCGGCCACAGCCTTGGTTTGCACTCTGAAAAATGCCTTTTCACTCTTTACATGGCTGAGCTGCAAATTTTCCAAGTCTTTCTGCTCTGTTTCCCTTTTAATTATAAATTCTGCCTTTAAACCATTTCTTTCCTCTTGTATATATTTAAAAGTAGCCATGCAGCTTCTTAATATTTTGCTTATAAATTTCTTCCACCAGGTATCCTAGTTCATCACTCTGAAGTTCTGCCTTCCATAAAGCCCTTGGGCATAAACACAATTCACTCAAGTTCTTTGCTACTTTGTAACAAAGATGGCTTTTATGCCAGTTTTCAACACTTTGTTTCCCATTTCCATCTGAGACCTCACCAGAATTCCCTTTACTGTTCATATTTCTACCAACATTCTATCATGACCACCTAAGTAATCTCTAAGGAGATCCAGACTCTTGAAAGCTCTTCTTTTCTTCTGAGCACTGACTATTAATAGCATCATCCTTAACACTCCGTTCATGGCAATACAGGCTTTCTCTAGCCCATTCCTTCAAACTCTTCCAGCATCTGTCCATTACCCAGTTCCAAAGCCACTTCCACATTTTCAGGTATTCGTTATAGCAGCAATCTCACTTCTCAGTACTAATTTTCTGTCTTTGTTTTGTGCTACCTGAGACTAGGTGATTTATAATGAACAGAAATGTATCTCTCACAGTTCTAGAGGCTGGCATCTGGTGAGGGCCTTCTTGCTGCATTATAATATAGTGGAAAGTATCATGTGGGTGGGAAAGAGAGTGACGTAGGCCAAACTCATTCTATTCCCAAGATAAAGGCATTCATTCATTCATGAGTGCAGAGTACTCATGATGTAATCACCTCTTAGAGGTCTCACCTCTCAACACTGTTGCATTGGAGATTAAGTTTCCAACGTATGAACTTTAGGGGACATATCAAATCATAGCATGGGGAGACCAAGATAAATAAGAAAGAGCTGGATCAAGCTCTTAGGGAAGGACACTGACACAGGCTTCGAAGACCTGTCAGTACAGATATTGGACAGAGTGGGATCATGTGGACACAGCCAGTGGCTGCTGGAGAGCTTTGTCATGTGGCAGCACTGATCATTCATGGCCTGGGGCCAGCAGATGGAGGGAACCTGTGAATAACAGTATGGCCGAAATATTAGGCTCTTTCTCATATTAGAGAATTAAGTTGAAGGCTTCATGCCTTTGCTTCTCACTGGATTTCCCCAAAACAAGTGATTTAATGTGATATTTTTATCAGTCGATTTATCCAGATGGTTCATAGGTTAGAAATATCATTTTAGAGTTCCAGGTCATAGTTAAATGCTGAGCTCTTTCCACTCTGGGTAATGGAGAAAGTCCAAGATTGTATCTAGGAGGGGCCCATGGCACTTGGTGAAGCCCATAGAGCCAACCTTTACTCCAGAGCTGTCAGCTTCTCTGCTCCCCGGGCTTCTTAGTCACATTCACTGCCTAATGCATCCCCCTTAGCTCTCATTTTACTGTGACCCCTCCCTTAATCCTTCCATTATGCCACTTCTTTGCATCTTTATTTATTTTCCCTTTCTATAGCTGTCCTCTAATTTCTTTTTAATGCATTTATTTCCCATCTTATACTTAAAAATATTTAAGGTGGTCATTCAGAGAGATACAGAGTGCAACTACATTAAAATGAAATAGGTAGCTGGACATGGTGGCTCATGCCTGTAATGCCAGCACTTTGGGAGGCCGAGGCGGAAGGATCACTGGAGCCTAGGAATTCGAGACCAGCCTGGGCAACATAGTGAGACCTTGTCTCTACTAAAAATAAAAATAAAAAAAAATCGCCAGATGTGGCTGTGTGCACCTGTGGTCCCAGTTACTCAGGAGGCTGAAGCGGGAGGATCACCTGAGCCTAAGAGGTCAAGGCCGCAGTGAGCTCTGATCATGCCACTGCATTCCAGCCTGGGTCACAGAGTAAGACCCTGTCTCAAAAATACAAAAAAACAAAAAAAGACAAAAATAAAATAGGTAAGGAAATCAGACAATGGGGTAAAATGAATAAGTTGTGTGTGGCCAAGTGTATGGTTACTGAACAAATGAATACTGTGTGGTCTTCTGCAATTCCTAGAGTCTCCTGACTTTGGTTCCAAGCTCCTCTGCTGGCAGAGTAAAGACAAGAATATAATCAATTATTGTGATTCATATTGAAGGCTAGGAATAGATTGGTTGTGCAGGCACATGCTTGCTGGTTCTTGAGACTGAGAACAATTTATCCTGTGGATCCTTACAAAGGAAACACTCTAGGTAGAAAGTTCAGAATTAAGGCTCGGGTTGAGGTAGCTCTTTGGCATTTTTCTGAATAAGTGAAACAAATTACAGATTCAGTTGTAGGGTCTTTTGTTTTTGTTTTTTTGTATTGGTGTATGGGCAATACTGGTCATGAATAGTTTTAGGAAAGTCATGGATGAACACTACTTCAGCATGAGTCTGAAAGTTCTGTGTGTGTGTGTGTATGTATGTGTGTGTGTGTGTGTGTGTATGTGATGTCTGTAAGAGCCAAAAGTGCTGCTGTGTGAACCCTGCTGTCTAGTCTTAAAAATTTGAGTTGACAAAGAAAAAGGAGACATTGATCCATCTTTAATTTGAAAGATGTTTGCCTGTTTCACATAATGTTAACACTTAAAACAGTTGGCAAACTTGAATATGAATCCTGTGCCAAGAACTTACACATTTTCTGCTTTTCACTTAAGAATACAACCCCACACCACCTCATTGTATAATATCAGTTTTGCCAATTAGGTCCCTATTGATGCCATACGTCTCCCTCACTGCCATCCAGCTATTCATTTCAGGGCATGTTTTTTGAAAAGCGCTAGTGACCTTTGTCCATTTTTATTGTCATTGCAATGATAATGCCAGCCTTGCAATATTTTCTGGCAGGAGAACGTCAAACAATGTGAGGAGAAAGAAGCGAAATAGGAAATATCCTTTAAAATGAGTGAAGCAATGAACTTAGGGGGAAAAAAATTCAATTCAATTTCCCTCCAACTCATTCCTTACATCTGTTCCAGGCTCATCCAACATTCACTAGTACCCTCTCTTCTTATTACCAGGCAGTTTCTATCTTCTTCAACCCCAGGTGCTTCTACAAAACACAAATATCAGCCAGACTCAGATATCCAGATTCCACCCAGTGATGGGTTCTCAACAAAAACCAAACCAACAGCAGAAAAGAAAGGCAAGCCAAAGGGTCGCTCACTGTATTCAGACCCCATTACTCCCTCAGTGTTCACTTAGACCATGGCTGTGCAACTTAGCCACCTGTGTTGCTGCACAGCCCACAGCACTAGTGTCTGTTTCTGTGTTCTTAGTTTGAAAATTGCCTGCCTGTGGGCTGAAAGTGCTCCCGATTTTAGCATTTGTTTTGAGCCACATCTGCCCACTCGTCCTGCAGGCAAAGCTGTTTGCAAGGAGCCTGATCGAAAGTGAATATGCCAGAAGGAATTCTCCCCTCAGCCCCCAATGCTGGCATGGTTTCTTCTCTCTGTAGGTACCTGTTAGCTTACAGGATTCTTCTTTGCTTTCCTGTTCTTTCAGAACAGTCAGGGTCTGTCCAGCTTTTCTCATTGGGAAATTCCTGGGTTCAATGTAATTGCTGTCTAATGATTTTCTCATTTTCCTGAGATGACTGAATGATTGAATCAGACCAAGGACATGTATTTGATATTCTGCTCGTTCTTACAGAGCAGATGCCTTCCATTACTGAATTTTGGGGGAGTTATTTAGAAAATAATAAAACCGACAGCTAAGCACTGATTTTTTTTGTCTGCATCTTGCATCGTTGCCAACTTTACTGTAATTATGTCATTCAGAGAAAGATTCTAACCATTTCCTTTTCCTAGCCCCTTTGTGTTTCAAAAAAGCAAAATTGCGGCCATATTTCTAAGCGGATAAGTCACATGCAAGTATAAAAATGGCCTTATATGAAGTCATTAGAGATTTTTGAAAGTTTGTTGAGTAAAATCTTGAATGGAATGGCAAAGCAAAGTAGTTCTGCTGACAGGATTAATGTACAATTAGTGGAGGTGACACTAAGCTTTTATCAATGGGAATTAATGAAAAGCCCAAGAAGAATGGAAGAATTGTTGGAAATGTATTACATTTTTGTGATATTTTTCTCTGAAAGAACATACACAAAGTTGTAGTCTTACCTGCTCAGTAAATCAGTGGGAGGGGCATAGAAACATCATTAGTAATGGCCTAAGAATGACCCTAAAATGAGGTGTGTGTTATTCTTGGGATGTTAGCTGCAGCAAAGAAGCTCAAATGACCTTAAACCCTCCCAGTGGTTCATGTAAAAAATTTTCACTTGCTTCCTGCTGCTCTGTAGCTCTAGCTCAGAGACACCCAGTAGAATTTTCTGGGAGGATAGAAATGCTGTATATCTGGGCTGTTCAATACCATAGCCACTAGCCACATGTGGCTACTAAGCACTCAATGTAGTGCAAGTGGGAAGCCAAAATAATAATTTCACTTTAGTGAATATAAATTTACATAGCCACGTTTGGGTAGTGCTGTCATTTTGGACAACATAGCTTTAGATCCCTGGGAGACCCCAGAGATCCCTGGTGAGGGCCACATTATAGAGATTCAAACTTTGGTTGGTTTAGGAGGCAACACAGGCAAAGAACTGGTGAAGTTCTGATTTGTAATCCCGATCTGATTTTTGACCTGAAACAGTCATCTTTCCCCACTCTGAGAAAGCAAAAACATTTGGAAGGACAGGAGATCCACCACATACCCCTGTTTACTTTAACATCTGCTGCTGCATTTGACAGAAGGGGCTGGCCAGGGTCAGCCAGGGTCAGCCAGGCCCAACAGGGTCATCAAGACAGGGTTAGAGAAGATCCTTATTTAGATTTAGTGTCATTAGCTCTTGACTTGATTTCATATTAAAGCCCTTTAATGAAATGCTTATTATCTGTAATGAACTTTTGTTTCCATGCATGATACTGACAAGAAGCTCTTGAATTCATGGCCCAGTTGTTAAAATTCATGATGTTTTCAAGCAGCAGTCCTAGAGTCTGCACCAGCGGACCGAGCAGGAGTGGAAAGCTCCCCTGCAGCAGACACCACAGAACTTTCACCTTGCAGATCCCCCTCAACTCCCCGGCACCTCCGCTATCGTCAGCCTGGAGGTAAGAGCTCAAGAGGGACTCAGAAATAGAAACGTGAAAAATGATTTCTAGCTTCTGAACCTTTCCTTTGCCTAATTGTTTCACTGCCAAAATAATTTTTTTAGTCTCACTTATTGAAAATTAATTGGAAGCAAATACAGTCGGCCCTTTGTATCTGTGGGTTCCACATCCGTGAGTTTCATATCTGTGGATTCAACCAACCACCCATCAAAAACATTTGGCAGAAGAATAAAGCTTCTGCACTGACCATGTGTATACTTTTTTTCTTGTCATTATTCCCTAAACATTATAGTATGACAGCTATTTACATAGCATTTCCATTGTGTTAGTTATTATAAATAATCTACAGGTGATTTAAAATATACAGGAAACTATGCATAGATTATATTCAAATACTACACGATTTTATATCAGGGACTTAAACATCCATGGATTTTGGTACCTGAGGGAGATCCTAAAACCAATACCCTACAGATAACAAGGGATGACTGTAATGTTACTGTAGGACCAAGTGGTGGAAAAATAAATGATTAGAGAAGATGTCATTAGTCTAACCAACATTTGTTTAGTTCCATCATTGCATTGCATTTTGTGAGGAGTAACGTGAATCAAAAGGCTCTTCTTTAGATGTTAGCTAGCTGAAGAATCTCAGTGCTGGGTTTACCAAAATGTTCCCAGTCTCTGATATATTACCCTGAGTCCCAATGTAGTCTGTATAAGTGGACTCATCTGAGCATCACAATTTGGGGAGACCTTGTTAATAATATGATTTCATCTAAAATAAGGTCCAGGTACATGGGACCCCAGTCATCATTATTGCTAGTGGCAGAAACTGGCATATGTATTTTGATATATAGTTAAGAAAATTGTAAAGCATTACTCCATAATTTGTTTGGGAACACAATAAATGTCCTCTAATTGGAGAAAAAAAAATAATCAGAACAAAAGGTAGAAATATTTTAATTATCTCCCATTTTCCCCACTGCTCAAATAAATATATCCAAATAACAGTTGTTTTGAAATGTTTGCTTTTCTCTTCTTAAGCCAATTATTTCAAGTCAGAACAGAAAATTACACAATTATGAAACCAGATTCACCCCAAGTAACCCAAATGAAAAGGCTTCTTTTTTTTTTTTTTGGAGACAGAGTCTCACTCTGTCACCCAGGCTGGAGTACAGTGGTGCAATCTCAGCTCAGTGCAACCTCCCCCTCCCAGGTTCAAGTGATTCTCCTGCCTCAGCCTCCCCAGTAGCCAGGATTACAGCCACGGGCCACCACACCCAGCAGTTTTTATATTTTTAGTAGAAACGGGTTTTCACTTTGTTGGCAAGACTGGTCTCGAACTCCTGACCTCAGGTGATTCACCCTCCTCAGCCTCTGAAGGTGTTGAGATTACAGGAATAAGCCACTGTGCCCAGCCTGTAAAGGCATTTTTGACTCTCATAGGCATGCTTCAAATAGGGCATTTTAGCAAAAGGTCAAGTATATGGCTCCAAATGGTTACCGGTGGCCTTAGCAGCTTGGTAGAAGCTGTTGTCATTGCCATGAGCTCTGAGAGCAACTTAGGAGGGTCTGAGTCCGGCTGCTGTTAGATGTCTGCCTTCGTGGATATTAGCCCTTGGGGCTTTAAGGCTCCAAGTCAGTTATGGGTTATCCTGCCATTTGGGTGTTTCTGGTAAATGAAGGTGACAAATTAGACTTTCCTGGCTTGTCATAGTACTACTATGGAATTAGCCAGATCTCTCTATTCTTCTTAGAGCTTTGGTCAGTCCAGGTCTTGGCAACTTCCTTGACCGTTGCCACATAGGACAGAACCCTCTGACTTCATTGTAACCTGGAAGAGTTTGGGACCAAAACCTATGGAAGTAAGGCTCTACCAAGGCAAGAGTTAAACGCTGTTCAAGGCGTTACAATTATTAGAACTCTACTTTATATTCTCTTTTCATATGTTTATATTCACATATAGAATTTTTAATTCACATAAGGATTATCTGGAAATCCTCATCTTGTTTGTGGATTAACTAAGCCAAATCGTTTGTTTCTTCCCTGATATGACTAAATCATAGATACATAGAAACATGGGAAGGAGTCTGAAACCTGTGATAATATGGAGGACCCGAACGAGGACAGCATCACATATTTCTATCTAGCTGAAATTTTGCCTGTGTATCTGTCTACTTGCCACTTTGTTCCAAAATGCAATAAGTCTGTTGTGGAAAGAGAAGGTAGAGCTGTTTTATGCGTTTGTGCTTGGGCACATTAAGCAGCTCTTTGCTTCCCCTCTTATGTATGTATTTATTTTAGGCATGATTGTGAAACATTAGGGCCAAACTAATACAAGCCCTTCAGGTCAGAATCACAGTGGACTGTTTTCACTAAAAGCCTGAGCGAGGAGAAGCAGCGAGCTTGGCACCAGCACTGCCAAACGCTGTGTGTACAGTCTGAGGAGTGAAAGGGACTACAAGGTTGTTCAATACATCCTTTCGATTTTAAAAGGGCCACACTTAAACCGTCTGTACTGTTAAGGGTGTTCTGAGAAGGAAATTCTGTCAGAGGAAATTCTATCAGTAACATGATGTGGTATCTTTTTTAAGAATATTTTTATATTAAGATACAGTTTACATACCATAAAATTCACCTTTTTAACGTATATAGTTCAGTCTTTTTTCATTTAATATATTCGCAAGGTCAGGCAGCCATAACCACTGTTTAATTCTAGAACATTTTCGTCATCCAAAAAGAAACCCTATACGTATCAGCCATTCTATACTCATTAGCGGTCACTCTCCATTCCCCCTCCAACCCCAGCAGCCCTAGGCAACCACTAATCTACTTTCTCCCTCTATGGGTTCACCTCTGCTGGACATTTAACATAAAGGGAATCATATAATGTGTGACCTTTTGTGATTGGCTTCTTCTTTAACTTGGCATGTTTTCCAAGTTTATCCATGTTCTAGCATGCATTAGAACTTCATTCCTTTTTGTGGCTAAATAATATTCCCTTGTATTTTTCTGTTCATCAATTGGTGGACATTTGATTGTTTCTACTTTTTGGCTACTATGAGCAGTGGTGCTATGAATATTCATGTACACGTTTGTGCGTAGATGTATGCTTTCGTTTCTCTTGGTTATATATCCAGAGTGGAATTCCTGATGTGCAATCTTGTTATTTGCCCATTAACAGAGATGATACAGGGCATTTGGCCCAGTCCTTCATCCGGTGCAGGAATAAAAATGATGATTTTTGTTATAGAATATTGTCCATTTGCCTCACCATTCCATTTCCTTTCTTTTCAAATAACCAGGACAGACGGCGGACAGTGCCCACTGCTCTGTTTCACCGGCTTCTGCTTTTGCAATAGCTACAGCGGCAGCAGGACATGGGAGTCCACCAGGTGAGTAGGGGAGCAGATATGTGACCGTTTATATTAAGTCAGTGGCCCGTGTCTGCCAGCGTCTTGATGAGACACTTGGCAGCTCTCACACTGGAATCCCAGCACGTTGGGAAGCCAAAGCAGAAGGATTGCTTGAGACCAGTAGTTTAAGACTAGCCAGAGCAACATAGAGACCCCATCTCTATAAAAAATTTTTAAAATTAGCTGGGCATGGTGTTGCATGCCTGTAGTCCCAGTTACTCAAGACGCTGAGGCAGAAAAATCGCTTGAGGCCAGGAGGTTGAGGCTACAGTGAGCTGCGATCACACCACTGCACTCCAGCCAGGGTGATAAAGTGAGACCCTATCTCAACAAAACAAAACAAAATAAAATAATAATAATAAGAGAATGCACATTCCTAGCTCTTTCTGAGTCGGTGTTTCTGGGAAGAGACTGTCTTTTAAATAAGCATCTTCAGAAATCTCCTTATCTGGCCAGGCACAGTGGCTCACACCTGTAATCCTAGCACTTTGGGAGGCCGAGGCAGGTGGATCACCTGAGGTCAGGCATTCAAGACCAGCCTGGCCAACATGGTGAAACCCTGTGTCTACTAAGAATACAAAAATTAGCTGGGTATGGTGTCATGCATCTGTAATTCCAGCTACTCAGGAGGCTGAGGCAGGAGAATCATTTGAACCTGGGAGGTGGAGGTTGCACTAAGCCAAGATTGTGCCAATGCACCCCAGCCTGTGTGACAGAGCAAGACTCTGTCAAAAAAAAAAAAAAGAAAAGAAAAAAAAGAAATCCCACCATTTGCAACAATATGGATGAACCTGAAGGACATTATGTTACCTGAAATAAGCCAGGCACAGAAAGGCAGATACTGCATGATCTCACTTATATATGGAATCTAAAAAGTCAAACTCATAGAAGTAGAAAGTAGACTGGTGGTTACCAGGGGCTGGTGGGGAGGAAGGGAACTGGGGAGCTGTTTGGTCGAAGGATAAAAGGTTCAGTTACACAGGAAGAATAAGTCCTGGAGATCAATTGTACAGCATGGTGACTGGTTAAAAATGTACCGCATACTTGAAAATTGTTAAGAGACTTGATTTTAGATGCTGTCCCCGCAAAAAAATGGTAAGTAAGTGAGGTAACAGATGTTAGTCAGCTTGACTTAATCACTCTTCAATATATACGTACATCAAAACATCACATTGTACCCTGTAGGCATATACAATAAAAAATAATCAAATAAATAAATAATCATAAGCTCCTTCAGGTGAGTCTCACTCAGGCGGTCTGTGGGTTACAGCTCTGAGAAATTCTTTATCAGAGAAGGTTGTTATTCCTCCTGTGTTGTTTAACAGAGTTCTTCACCCTTTATAACTCAATTACTGAGAACACGTTTCCATTTTAATTGAGTACAATGCTAAAAGCATATGCAAGGTGGGAGGGAGGGCTTGTGGAGTGCGGGGAGCCGGTGGGGGTGCAGCTATTGCTTTAGCTGACTCATAATTCATTTCCAGTAGCTCCACGATTCTTTCTGAGTTGCTGTCAGTTAATTTTCAGGGTAAAGAAAAAGTACTTAAAATAAAAGCACAGTATTTTAATAGATAAAAATTATATTCATTATCTCTTTTCTCTCACGTGCAAGGAGGATATTATATTAAAATAAATCTGTAAGTGGTTTAGGGCTGGGCATGGTGGCTTACGCCTGTAATCCTAGCCCTTTGGGAGGCCAAGGTGGGAAGATCACCCAAGGTCAGGAGTTCAAGACCAGCCTGGCCAACATGATGAATCCCCATCTCTACTAAAAATACAAAAATCAGCTGGGCGTGGTGGCACACACCTGTAATCTCAGCTACTTGGGAGGCTGAGGCAGGAGAATCACTTGAACCTGGGAGGTAGAGTCTGCAGTGAGCCGAGATCATCCAGCCTGGATGACAGGGTGAGACTCTGTCTCAAAAGTAAATAAGTAAATTAATAAATAATAAATCCGTAAGTGGTTTAAATAGCCTTGTTGCTGTGTCTTCACCTAAACTAAACCTATGGGCCCCAATCATCATGATTTGTGGAAATATGAGAGTGGGCATATTTTGTTAATTAGCCATTTTTCACCTTTGTGGTAACGAAGGAGTCCTTTCCAAAGCTTCTGAACCAATATTCACAATAGTAACTAGTAGGTATTATCTGCGTGATTTTTTTCCCAAATTGAGGACCAAAAAAAGATGTTCTCTAATGGACGTTAACTACCATAGTAATTTATATATTATTTATTATTATTATATATATTTCTCTAAACAAACATTTTGCAGATTGACCACATTCTGTTTCTTCAGCATTTTGCCATACATGCTTCACTGGAGATACGGTCAGGCAAATTGGGATGTGCTTTGCCCCAAATATTCTTAAAGCCTTTCCCCAAAAGTCCCATCAGAATAACACAAAGCAGGCTATAATGGTCAAAATATCAATCTTGTCGATACAGTTGGCTTCTATGATTGATTACATTCTGTCACAGTGAACCTTTTGGGGGGAAATAAGGGAGGCTTTGCTAGGCTTTCAGCAGAGTTATTGTTGATTGTGATTTGCTAAGACCTTCTCCTGTCTTCTATTCTCACGAGCTAGTCTGCCTTTGGAAAAAGTGAAGGACAAGAACATCTCACAGATTTCCTAATTTAAATATGGTTTGTGAGGGAAAATAAATTTGGGGTTTATTTGAGATGAGCCCATTCCCCATTTGCTGGAGGGTAGCGGGAGGTCCTTTTTTCACCTGAGATTGCAATGAAGATTGAATCGTTCAAATGTGCTTTAGAGAATGGCTTTCTGACTAGCTTTCCCAGGCATATTGGGCCAAAAGGAAAAAGTAACCAGAACAGCCAGCTCTTTCTCCCTTTCTGAAAGCCTGCTGCTTTTCTGTTGCCTTTTTTCCTACTTCTCCCCTGCAGCTGAAATAGTCTTAGGAAGAAAACCCTTCTTCAGCGAGCTGACTCCTGGTGGTGCTTTCTGAGGAGGGCAGCTCGGACTTCTAACAGACTCAGTCAATGTTGCTAGGTGTTGGGGAGCCTGAACCCTGTGTGAGCAGACTGCTCTTTTATGACAGTGCTGTTGATGTTACCTATCATGCAGTCTGAAGCCACATGATTTGATTTGAGAAGTAGAGGCAATAAGGGATTTGATTCAACAGTGCCCATGGCTCTGCTGTGAAGGCAGCAGGTTGCACAGGGCTCAGTTTCAATGGCTAGTGATGGTAAGAAAGGGTGTCTCTTTTGGAGTGGAGACCAGTGCATTCCTGGGGCTCAGCCACTCAGAGGAACTGGTCCCTTAGCAGATTTCACCTGCCTGGGAGAACTGGGCAGAGAGCAGAAGTTGTACTCAGAGCAGAAACAGGGAAGGGCTAAGAAGATAATCTGGATTTATTGGCTAGCCAGGGAGAGCATGGCGTTGCCTGGGGAGGGCTAGACCTAGATACCTGGACAGGTGTTCAAAGGAAGAGAGTGCTGGATAACAGTCAACTCCCAAACAGACTGTATCCCCTCTGCGAATCAGGAATTGCCAGCCTGGATGCATCCAGAACCTGGTAAGTTGTAAAGGCAAGCAGAAAAAAGATTGCATAGACAAATAAACACCCCATGCTTTCATCAGTGTCTGCAGGCTTCCTGTCTGCTTATTTGGCTGTGATACAGATAGACTTGGGGATGCAGCTCTGCTGTGTCCTGGCTCCTAACAGGAAACAAGATATAGCCCAGCCAAGCCAGAGGTCTGCAGAGTTTCCATGTTTCAGGTTCCTCTGCAGATTCCCTCTTGCTTTAATACTCTCCCAGCCCTTCCCCTGACCCCATCTCCATCAACATATATAGGAATCTGGCACCTCTGGGTTATAAATGTCAATTAATTATTATGCTCTCAAACATTCTCTAGGCATTTGTATATTAAATCATTTCTCTTTAAGTATTGCTTAGAAAACTTTCTTACTGCATTAAAAGGAATTTCAAATGCAATACAAGGGAGGACAGCAATTTTTTTTTTGCAAGGAGGTCAACACAGGATGTTCCTGCCTGACCCCGGGGGCAAGGAAAACTGATTTTATTTGTGGATGGTGCCCTGTGATCTGTTTGGGATTGCCTACCCTGCTGCTGGGGTCTTAGCCTGCCTAATTTCCACATGGACTGGAAAAACCTGGTTTTCAATCTTTTTGCGGGGGTCGGGGGGACAAAGTCTCGCTTTATCACCCAGGCTGGAGTGCAGTGGCGTGATCTTGGCTCACTGAAACCTCCACCTCCCAGGTTCAAGCGATTCTTCTGTTTCAGCCTCCCAAGTAGCTGGGACTACAGGTGTGTGCCACCACGCCCAGCTAATTTTTGTATTTTTAGTAGAGACGGGGTTTTACCATGTTGGCCAGGTTAGTTTTGAACTCCTGGTTTTGGGTGATCTGTCTGCCTTGGCCTTCCAAAGTGCTAGGATTACAGGCATGAGCCACTGTGCCTGGCCTCAATCTCTTTATCTTCCTTTGAAAAAAAAAAAAAAAAAAAGATCTAGAGCCTTCCCTTCCCAAAATTGGATGAGTCTTTTCCTTCCATATCATGCTTCCTTTGTTTACCTGAGTCACCACCATCCAGAGAACCCATATCCTGCCCCTCAAAACTCGAGATTTGGATTTTATGCTTTCTGTGAATGTAGTAACCTTTCAGGGAATTTTTAATGGATTTTTATGTAGACCCATAGGTGATACCCAGGATTGTAGTGTTGTGCTTTTACTATTACTTCTCTCTCTGTTTATAGTGTTTCTCTGACAAAGAAACACATTGCAGGAATGCAGCTTTTAGCAGAAGCATTATTGTCTCACGTTTCCTGTTAATTTCAACTCCCTACCAACACTTGCTTTGTTTTTTTCCTCAACACTTATCACTATTTGACACACTATTTGTTTTACTAATTTATCTTGCTTTATTATCCATTTCTCCAATAAATGTAAGATCCACGAGGGCAGAGATTTTTATCTATTTTATATACTGCAGTATCCCCAATATCTAGAATAGTATTGTACATATAGTAAATGATCCATAAATGCTTACTGAATTAATGAATCAATGACTGGATCTTCATATTTGCAATAGGGAATATTCAGTGCAGAAAAGAAAAACCTGTACTGTCCATATATTTTTACAGTACTGTGGTGTTTTTAAATTGTTTGTTGTTGTTGCTATTTCTAGGGCAAAAGAGTTTTGTCTTATTTCTCCTACTGATCTGGGGAAGTGATACCAGTCTCTTCAAGTCAGCAAGCAGGTTTTGAGTGTCTTTTGTGTTTAGTATCACTTTTTTGGATACCCACAACCCTGAGCTGCGCACCTGGTAGACTTGTAAATAAGCCTCATTGTCTTGGTATTCATTTGATGTAAGACTTTTCCTCACACTCATGATTGGAAAGTCCTTGAGATATGCCTAGACCTGAGGCCTAGGGTCACCGTAAATGTTTGCTGCCAATCAGAATGCAAGCACTAACTAAACTGTTAAAGCTTCATACTGTGATATTAACAAGAATTGGTTTTGTGTTGCACTCATACTCACAGAACCAGGCTTTTGGTACCATCATTGATCTCCAAATTAGGCCCAGTTACTGATGGATCCTGAATTTGTAGGCCTGATGTTTATACAATTTGGGGAAACACACCTCAAGGAAAATAATATAAAATTACAAATATAAACCTTTAGAGCACCTCCCAGAGCTTTGACAGAGGCCCATACAAATTGAGAAGGCCTAAAGCTTAAGCTTTCTTGATTTCCTGGTAAATCCGCTTTTGAGTCCAATCCAGAAAATTCTTGGAATCGCAACAGCTACAGGAAATTTTGTATGCTGGGGAGTGAGAGTGGGGGCATCAGTGATTGTCAATGAGTCATTAGCCATCTTTCTTCTAAGTTAGCCCAGAGTCAGGTGGTATAATGAAAAAAAGCAGAAGATGGCATCAATTAAATATGAACAGTTGACCAGGTGTTAATATGCACACTCTTCTGGTGACTAGTTGGGTTAGTTGGTAGTGGTGAGTAGAGCAGCATGATGTATGTATTGCCACCCTGATTTCCTTTCCCAGTGTCAAACAATCCTCCCTTTCATGGGGATTTAACTCTATACAGGATAGGACTGAAACAAAGGATGGTTGATGGTGTTCTTGTGTGCCACCACACTGATTGAAATGTATTTGCAGGCACCTGCTCAAATTGAAGAGCTCTGCATAAAGTAGAAATATAAATGTGTGCATTTCAAATGGCTGCTGATACAGGGAATCTGCAGGTGCAGTTTGGATATAGTTATGATATGAATAGAAATGCAAATTCAATGAATAAATACATCAGAGCACATCATTGCACTTACTATACACCTGAAGTTGTAGGATTAATTATAGAGTTTATGAAATGATATAAAATGCAGTATGAAAGTGTGAGGTGGGTAATTTTTATGAGAGTAGAAATCATGGCAGTGGAGGTACTATAAGCAACTCCTGATTATCTGTGAGCAGATTATATGTTTTACTGTTCTATGCAAGTCAAAGTAAATTAACAAAGTAGAGGAATGGTTGAATGCACTTATAGGAAAATTAATGACACTGTTACAATTGCTTAGATAAATAGTGAATCTTTTACTGGTAGTTACCTGGTAGTTGTAAAGTAGATAATTCATAATCTGTTTTATCTTCTGTAAAACCAGTCATGGCATGTGTAGTAAATAGTAGATCTGAGGTTAATGTGAGTTGGGCTTGGATTGGTTTTTTAAAATACTGATACTGGTCCTATACCTAAAGATTCTGAGTTGATTGTTCTGGGGGTACACTGTGGGATTCAGGAATTTTTTAAGTTCCTCAGGTGATACTAATGTGAAGCCAAGTAGGAAATGCGTGTGTGTGTGTGTGTGTGTGTGTGTGTGTGTGTGTGTGTGTGTGTGTGAATATTTTACTGAGGTAATGTCAGTTAAGGGTAAAAATTTGGATGTTTCCAAATTTCATATTAGATTTGGATGTAGATGGATTTCATGATTATTTGATTAATTCAGTAGAAGAATGTGGTTAAAACAGTTGTGTAATCTTAACCCACACCCTCAGGCAATTTAGGAAGTATGTCTGGATTTCATTCTACAGTCTAGTATTAATTTACATATTCAGTGTTTTAGGTGTAGATGTGGTAGGTGGGCTGGATGTGAGAAGTGCTAGACTGGGTCTTGTGTGTGTCACCTTGGACAGTTTCTTTCTGGGCCTGTTGTTTCATGATGGAAGCCTGAGAGCTCAGCTGGTGCACTGGCTCTCCAGGTGTGATCTCTGGGCCTGTAGCATCAGCATAACCTGGGAACTTACTGGAAAAATAAATTATCAGGCCACACATCATTCCTAGTGAATCAGCATTTCTGAGGGTGGGGCACAGCATCTGTCTTTTACAGGCTCTTTAGTTGATTCCGATACATACTAAAGTTTGAGAAGCAGTGAACTAGTATAATGTCTGAGCTGCCTTCTCTGTTTAAAAATCTGACTCCATATTACTTGTAGTAGACTATACAGTAGATGAAAAACCTAAATTTGAATCTCTTCCTAAACATTAAGTACAACTCAACCTTTATCTTTTGGTAGTTTTTGCACAGTATGCATAATTGATGTTGTTCCAAGTTGTACATTTAAATTCTCACTTTTCTTCATCATTTAAAATATGGAAGGTTGCCTAGAGTTCTGCATCATGTGAGAAAATCTTTTTATCTCAAAGTAATAAAAACTGTTATAGTAATTATTCTCTAGTTACATTTTTATAACGGCTTTATTGAGCTATAATTCACGTACCATACAATTCATCTGTTTAAAGCCTACAGTTCAAGCTGGGTGTGATGGCTCATCCCTGTAATCCCAACATTTTGGGAGGCCGAGGTGGGAGGATTGCTTGAGCCCAGGAGTTCAAGACCAACCTGGGCAACATAGTAAAACCCCATTTCTACAAAAAAAAAAAAAAAAAAAAAAAAAAAAGGCTGCATATGTTGGCACACGCCTGTAGTCCCAGCTACTTGGGAGGCTAAGATGGGAGGATCTTTTGGGCCTGGGAGGTGGAGGCTGCAGTGAGTCATGATCGTGCTCCATTCCAGCCTGGGCGACAGAGCAAAAACCCTGTCTAAATAAATAAATAAATAAAAAAGTCTACAGTTCCATGGATTTTAATATATTCCCAGAGTTGGGCAACAGTCACAATACATTTTAGAACATTTCCCCAAGCCTTTTAGTTGTTAGCAGTCACTCCCTATTTGTCTCTTCCTCTAGCCCTTTGCAACTGCTAATCTCCTTTCTGTCTCTATAAACTTATTTGTTCTCGATATTTAATATAAATGGAATTAGTCATACAATATGTGCCCTTTTGTGGCTGGCTTCTTTTATTAGCATAATGTTTTTGAGGTTCAACCATTTTTGTAGAATGCATCAGTCACTTGATCCTTTTTACTGTGGAATAGTATTCTATTGTATGGATATACCACATTTTATTTATCCATTCATGAGCTAATGGACGTTGAGGTTATTTCTGCTTTTTGGCTGCCGTGAATGATGCTGCTATCAATGTTCATATACAAATTTTTGTGTGTATGTTTGTTTGCATTTATGTGAGTACATACCTAGGAGTAGATTTGCTAGGTTGTGTGATAAGATTATGTTTAACTGCTTAATAAACTGTCAAACTGTTTTGAAAGTGGCTATACCATTTTGCATTTCCATCAGCAGTGTAATTGAGTTCCATTTGCTCCATATAACAGAGTAGTCCCAATTCTTCCCTTGTAATATTACTGTGATTTATTTTACTTATCCATATCCTATAATCATCCAGTACATTGTTATTATTATTAATATTTTGAGATGGAGTCTCACTCTGTCGCCCAGGCTGGAGTGCAGTGGCGCAATCTCAGCTCGCCGCAACCTCCGCCTCCTGAGTTCAGGCAATTCTGCCTGCCTCAGCCTCCCGACTATTATTACTTTAAGCAAAGTTATCTTTTAGATCATTTAAAAATAAGAAAAACAAAAGATTTTCCTTTATCTTCATTTTTTCCTTCTTCAGTGCTCTTCTTTTGTTTGTATAGATCCAAGTTTCTGACCTATATCATTTTTCTCTGCCTAAAGAACTTCTTTTAACATTTCTGGCAGGGCAGGTCTGCCAGCAATGAATTCCTCCAGTTTTTATTTGCCTGAGAAAGTCTTTATTTCTCCTTCGCCTTTGAAGCATAACTTCACTGAACATAGAACTCTAGCTTGGTGGGTTTTTTCTTTTAACACTTTAAATATTTCACTCCACTTTCTTCTTGCTTGCCTGCTTTCTGATGTGATGTTGTCATTCTTGTCCTTGTTCCTCTGTTGGTAAGTGTTTATTTCAAGAACTTCTCTTTATCTTTAGTTTGCTGCAGTTTGAATATGATATGCCTAGATGTGGTTGTCTTGGTATTTATTCTGCTTGGTGTTCTCTGAGCTTCCTGGATCTGGGTTTCATGTCTGTTACTGATTTTGGAAAGCTCTTGCCATTATTAATGCAAATATTTCTTTGACTCAGTTCTTCAGTACTCCAATTACTTGTTTGTTATACCCTTTGAAATTGTCCCACAGTTCTTGTATGTGCTCTTCTGTTTGGGTTTTTCCCCCCTTTCCTTTTTCTCTTTGTGCTTCAGTTTGGAAATTTTGATTGGCCTCTCTTCAAGGTCACTATTCTTCCCTCAGCTATGTTGAGTCTACTGATGAATCAGATAAAGACATTCTTCATTTCCGTGTCTGTGTTTTTTATGTCTAGCGTTTTCCTTTGATTCTTGGTTTCTATTTACCTGTTTACATTACCCATCTGGACTTGCATATTGTCTACTTTTTCCATTAGAACCCTTAACTTATTATAGATATTTCCCTACTTATGATGGCTCAACTTACAACTTTTTGACCTTATGATGGTGTGAAAGTGAAGCACTTTCAGTAGAAACTGTGCTTTAAGTATGCATACAACCATTCTGTTTTTCACCTTCAGTATAGTATTCAATAAATTATATGAGGTATTCCACACTTTATTGTAAAATGGGCTTTGTGTTAGATGATTTGGCCAACTGTAGGCTACTGTTCTGAGCACATTTAAGGTGGGCTAGGCTAAGCTATCATGTTTGGTAGGTTAGATATATTAAATGCATTATTGACTTACACTTTTTTTCATTTAAGATGGGTTTATTGGGATGTAACTCAGTCATAAGTTGAACAGCATCTGAAATCATAGTTATTTTAAATTCACTGTCTAATAATTCCAAGGTCTTTGTCATATCTAAGTCTGATTCTGATGCTTGCTTTATATCTATTATGGGCTGCACTGTGTTGCCACTAAATGCCTATGTGGAGGTCCTACCATTACCCTAGAATATGACTGTAGTTGAAGATAGGGTCTTTAAAGAGGTCATTAAGGTTAACTCAGGTCATATGGGTGAACCCTATAAGGAGGCTATTAGGACATACACATAGACTAAGGCGTGACCATGTGAAGACACAGGAAGAAGACGGCCACCTACAAGCCAAACAGAGAGGCTCAGAAGAAACCAAAACGCGCTGACTCTGAGATCTGGACTTCCAGTCGCCATAGCTATGAGAAAATACATTTATTTAAGCCGCCAATTCTGTGGTATTTTATTATGGCAGCCTGAACAAATTACTAAAGTCTCTTTTGACTGTGTTTCTTCTTGCCTTTTGGCATGCCTTGTAGTTTTTTGTTGAGACCCAGACAGGTTATATCAGATAATAGAGACTGAGAATGACAGGGCTTTAAGTGTGAAGGTTTATGTTGTCTGGCTAGAATTTGGGCTGTGCTTGGTGTTTGCTGTAGCTATAGGAACCAAGGGCTTCAAATTCCTTCAATGCCCTTTTTGTTTCCCCTCACAACTTGGGGCTTCCCTAAGTACTCCTTCTCAGAGAGAATCTGTTTTCGAGCTCTTTCTGCTGTAATCTACTGTTATCTTACTGGGTCTCTGTTAGGGTGGGGTGATGGTGGGGAGGAGGAGTCGTCTATATCTTCCAGTGAAACCTTAGTATTTTAATGGACTGGCGTCTTGAAGCTGTGACCCTTACAAACGTTTCTCCAGTGATATAGCTTCTTTTCCCACTGCCCCCTACTTCCCTGGCTGCTGCATTCCCAATTTATTTCCTTGAATCCCTGACCCCTGTAGACTATATTATTTTCCCCGTAGCTAAGAAGAAGGCGAGAGGGGACTGGAATGGGAAAAATGTCTTTTTCCAAGTGGGATAAGGCTTAGGCAAAGCCTTTTTCACTGAAGAGCTGGCTTTCATTGTGGAGAAGGCCCTGGGCATATTTCCAGTGTTACTCTTCCCCTCTTCCTGCAAGAGCCATGAAGAGATCTTTCTCCGGTGTTTACTGGGAGGACTTGGTGTGATTCCTGGAGATAAAGTCCCCAAATGTGTGGCTGCCCTCCTAAGAATGTGGTTCTCAAGAGCGTCTCACTGTCGTGCTGGTCCACACTCAACCTCCAGCAGTTCATCAATACAACCATTCAAGTGCTGCTACCAGGTCATGGCTCTAGCGACTTCTGCTCCAGGTAGGCAGATCTGTGTCTCTCTGGATGTGCTTGTTTTTTTTTTTTTTTCCAGAGTTTGTGATGACCATTTCCCTTGAAACCTCAGTTTTCTGGTGTGTTCAAGAAAAGTTGTTGATTTTCAGGCTATTTCATTCTTCTTGTGTTATGGATGGATGTGGTAACTTCTAAGTTCTTTATGTGTCAGAGCTGAAACTCAGATTCTCAACTTGGTGGGATCTTTATTGTGATCTATTAATTTTGTAAGTCAAATTGGGGAGAAATGCACATCCTAACAATACTCAGCCTTTCAATCCATTAACTGGGAATGTCCCTTCATTTACTTAGATCTTCTGTCACTTCTCTCAGCAATATTTTATATTTTTTAGCATACAAATCTTGCATTTGTTTTGTTGCACTTGTTCCTAAGTATTTGATTCTTTTTGGTGTAGTTGTGAATAGAATTGTTTTCTTTTATTTTTAGATAGTTTGTTGCTAATATTTAGAAATGTAATTGATTGTTGTAGGTCGTCTTGTTTTCTACAACTTTGCTAAATTCATTTATTAGTTCTACTAGGTTTGTTTTCAAAGATTCTTTGGGATTCTCTACATATAGAATCATTTCTTCTGTGAATAAAGATAGTTTTATTTCTTCATTTCCAATCTATATGCCTTTAATTTTCTTTTTTTTTTTTTTTTTTTTTTTTTTTGAGACAGAGTCTCGCTGTGTCACCTCCATCTCCCGGATTCAAGCGGTTTGCCCACCTCAGTCTTCCAGATATCTGGGATTACAGGCAGCTGCCACCACACCTGGCTAACTTTTTGTATTTTTAGTAAAGACAGGGTTTCATCATATTGGCCAGGCTGTTCTTTCTTGCTTTATTGCACCGACTAGACAAAAATTAATTTTTATAAGCCTATGTTTTGAATTGCAAGCACTTCTTTCAAGTCCTTGTCAAGCAGGGGAACTATACACTGGTGATGATATAGTTGGTGCTCATATTTTATAGTAATAAATATAATGATATAAACATACAATCAGCTCACAAAAGGCACCTATCAAAATAATCCCACAAAGCTCTTTCTGTACACATCCCATTGGAATTCAGACTTTTTTTATTTTTTGAGAGATAGAGTCTTGCTCTGTCACCTAGGCTGTCGTGGAGTACAGTGACATGATCATGGCTCACTGCAGCCTTGAACTCCTGGGCTCAGGTGATCCTCCTAAGCCTCCTGAGTAGCTGGTACTATAGCTATGCACCACTACATCTGGCTAGTTTTTTTTAGTTTTTTGTAGAGATGAGGTCTCTCCACGTTGCCCAGGCTGGTCTCCAACCCCTGTCCTTAAGTGATCCTCCTGCCTCGGCCTCCCAAAGTGCTGGGATTACAAGTGTTAGCCACTGTGCCTGGCTGGAACCTGACTTTGAAACTAGATTAGCTGTACCTTAATAGGCCTTGTTCAGAATCACTGGGTAATTTCTAAATAAAAGTATCCAAGGATACTTCTTTTCATTTACTTGTTCTTTCACACCATTCTTCAACAGATTCAGAACACCCTTTTTGTTTTTTTCCTGCTGGAGGTTATCCTAGTTTGGGACATATTTTCTATTTTTTTTTCCAAAATATATTAAAAATATTTAAACATTATTTCACTACAGACCAGTACTTTAACAGTGGTCCCAAGTCCTATATTTTTTTTTTTTTTTTTTTTTTTGAGACGGAGTCTCGGTCTGTCGCCCAGGCTGGAGTGCAGTGGCGCCATCTTGGCTCACTGCAAGCTCCACCTCCCAGGTTCATGCCATTCTCCTGCCTCAGCCTCCTGAGTAGCTGGGACTACAGGCACCTGCCACCGCGCCTGGCTAATTTTTTTGTATTTTTTTTAGTAGAGATGGGGTTTCACTGTGTTAGCCAGGATGGTCTCGATCTCCTGACCTCGTGATCCACCCGCCTCGGCCTCCCAAAGTGCTGGGATTACAGGTGTGAGCCACTGCACCCAGCCTCTCCAAGTCCTATTTTTAAACACACACACACACACACACAGACACACACATACACACTCACATTTTGCTTGGAATTAGAATTGTGGAACTGCAAAGTTGCAGCTTTCACTGGTCTGAGTACACTCCTGAGCCTGCGAAGCAGCTAGAATGCTCATGGCAGGTGGGCTTTGCATTCTCTTCCTGGAAACATGCCACGCAGCAAGCTAGATCACAGAGATATCTTTGCTGTGCTTTCCAACAGACCCAAATCCTGTTCCAGCTGGCCTGTCCACCTTCTTCCCTGATGCTGCTGCACTGCCAAGTTCCCTTTCTTTGCACTTTCCCTTCCCAGGCTCCCTGCAGGCTGCTCTCTTCTATTACTGTCTCTTCGCAACAAAGGTACAATGTAGTTGATTGTGCCTCACATGGCTTAATTGCTGCTTGATTACATTACTGTTTCATCCATGTCAGGGCCAGGCAAGTAACCTAAGTAGGGATGGAGAGGTGCTGCCATGTTTGAAAGACACAGCCACTGCCCAGCCCCTGCAGATTGTTGCCATGAGGGGCTGCAGGACTAGGGCTGTTAGATGTGTTTTCTCTGTTTTTTTTTTTTTTTTTTCCAGCCAGAAATCTTGATATTTATGTGAAATTTTCTGTTTTGAAATGTTGGAAGTGAATTCACACTCTTTAAAAATACTGTCCAGGCCAAACACAATACTTTCATGGGCCACATTTGGCTGTGAGCCACCAGTGTGTGACCTCAGATTTACTGTAATCACTTACAGCTGGAGTTGTAGGTTGATCCAGCTAAGATTTCCAGAGACACTCCTAAATATTAGCAGTAAACTCCTGAATCTCTTCGGTGCCACTCCCATGTGTCTTCTGTTCCTTTTACTGGGCGATTTTACAGAAAGTTGATCTCTTCTCGTGCACTGTGCTTGACCATATTGGCTTTCAGAGGGTAATCTTATCTCAAAGGTCGGAGCCTCCCTCACTATGTCATCCCCTCACTATGGAAGGGGCACAGTGGGGACCGTCTTTCTTCATCTCACGTTATAGATTCTGAAACAAGTGTGGCATCTGGAGTGGTGAAGGGTCTTGCCCAGGTTCTTATAGTTATTGAGAGTGAGACTCAGATCTATCCACTACTAAACTGCTGCTTTCTTTGCCCTGATATAGCCTCTAATCCATATTAACTTCAAAAACAGCAAGAGTTTGGGAAGCTTGAATTGCTTAATTTTGTTATTAACTCTTCGTCTGCCTTTCTCTGCAGCATGTCCATTTCTTTCCATCTTTTTCCCACCTCTGTATCCACCTAGCATTCCCTTAAGTGATAGACACAGCAGTTTGGGGACTCCAGAGGAGTCTGTGGATGGGTTCTTAGTTGACCAGCAGTTAGCATTGAAGGATCTGTGAATTCATTCACAGCATTGCAGATATCAAGGCCTTAGTACAATGATATGATCTGGTTAGAGGAAGCATGTATTTCTGTATTGAGAATTGGATTAAATTTGCAGTGAGATATGGATTACTGTGAATTAAGTTGATGTCACATATATACTCTGCTGTCTACAGTCTCTCAGGATTTGTGAGAACACTCAGCACTATTTAAATAGCTTAACAGCATGCATAAACTTATAAGAAAGACACAGAATCTGGGCCTTTTTTCCAGGGTCTAGATTACAAGCTAAAATGTAAATTTGGGGCAGGAATTACAAATCAATTTTCTGTTTCAAAATCAGAAGCTTAATATCATGTAGGTGTTTTACTGCATTGATTTCCAATGGAGTGTAGATGGGGTAGAATAAGAACAGCCGGGGACTTCCTCAAAATATACCTGTCCCCCTGGGGATTCTGAGTGGCCTCCCAGAGGCAAGCAGTCCAGAAGAGAGATGTTATTGGTGGCAATGTGCTGCACATGTGAATGGTGTGAAAACAGACAGAAGGCTAAACATCACTGCTCTGCTCTCTGCCAGCCCTAAAAAGAACCATGCTCACTTTCTGAATGCAACTCTCTATCTTCTGATTAGTCAGAGGATGACGGGAAGCAGGCTGCCTATGTAACCTGTTTTAGCAACGACATTCAGAAGTCTAACATCAAAATGTTGGCTGCATGCAATGTTTCTTATATGGGGCCCTCACCATCTTTTCATTTTGGTGTAGCCCACCCTTGCCTTATTTCTTACTCATCTCCTCTTTTTCTGTATCATGCTGTCTTTTTACCTTGCTAGGTTCTCACCTTTTGGAATTCTGCTCCTATTTCATGGAGATACATCCTCTTGCTAGGACAGGCTATGTGCTTTGCAGCGCCCAGTGTGAAATGAAAATGCAAGTGTCCCTGTTGAAAAAATTATTAAGAATTTCAAGAATTCTTATTAAGAATTATTAAGATTTCAATTAAGATGCAGGGCATCTAACCAAGCATGAGACCTTCTAAGCATGGGCTGTGTGTGACACAGGCTGTACACCAAGAAACTGGCCCTGCCTCTTGCAGTCTTGTCAGGAGTCCAGCAGTCTCTTAATGCATCCAACTGGGTCCTGTAGTAAATTGCTCTCAGGATGTGGCCTCCAATGCATTTCTAGGATTATATCTTGGTTCTGTAGAAGTTTTCTGTGGTGAAAAATATATTCATAGTATCCCTTTATTTTAAAGATGAAAAAATCTTAGGCTGGGAGAGACCAATTAGAAAGACAAAAACTCTCTAAACATAGGACTTCTGATTCTTTGATGAAGATACAAATTTTTTATTTTTTATTTTTATTTTTTTGAGATGGAGTCTCACTCTGTCACACAGGCTAGAGTGCAGTGGCACAATCTCCACTCACTGCAGCCTCTGCCTCCTGAGTCAGGCGATTCTCCTGACTCAGCCTCCCAAGTAGCTGGGATTACAGGCACATGCTACCACGCCCGGCTAATTTTTGTATTTTTAGTAGAGATGGGGTTACACCATGTTTGCCAGGCTGGTCTTGAGCTCCTGACCTCAGGTGATCCACCCACCTTGGCCTCCCAAAGTGCTGGGATTACAGGTGTGAGCCAACACACCTGGCCTGAAAAAAATACAAATTTTTTTAATAATAACACACAGTGAAATACTTTTAACAATGCAAGAATGCTGAAAATAATCTCTGATGAGTCAGAAAGACTCTCACTATCTAATGATGATTCAGAGTAACCATAAAACAAAAATTATCCTCATATAAGACTAAAAAGGGCAGGCACGGTGGTGCACGCCTGTAATCTCAGCACTTTGGGAGGCCAAGGCAGGCGGATCACGAGGTCAGGAGTTTGAGACCAGCCTGGCCAACATGGTGAAATCCTATCTCTACTAAAAATACAAAAATTAGCCAGACGTGGTGGTGCACACCTGTAATCCTAGCTACTCAGGAGGCTGAGGCAGGAGAATTGCTTGAACCTGGGAGGCAGAGGTTGCAGTGAGCTGAGATAGTGCCAGTGTATTCCAGCCTGGGCGACAGAGCGAAAATGCCTCAGAAAAAAAAAAAAAAAGACTAAAAAAATTCTGTTTCCTGGACTTTTTGGTTATTTGAATCTTTATAATAAAGGCAATAGGGCAAATAAACAGTGGTGGTCATGTCAGTATTATGCAAAGCTGAAAATTATTATGCAAGAAAGTTAGAAATAGTAGACAGCCTCAAAAATATACAATGAAAAGTGGAATTTCTCAATGAACTTTTTTGGGAGAAATAACCAATGATAATGTTGTGATTATGTAAAATTTCATCAGCCTCATACATTAAAAGGATGTGACAAGCTTTTAGTTAAAAAATTTTTCAAACTATTATGTCAAAGATTAAATGTGGTAGTCAAAGTAATCTATGGAAACATACTGCTTTTATATGCTTGGTGGTGGAAGTCAGCACAAGTAAACTAAAGCTTAAAACTTCTAAGGTCTATGGTAAGGGAGGAAGGGGCTTTCAATCTGCCAGGAAAATATCCCCTTAGACTATAGGTCCTGTGTGTGTTCCTTATTTATGCATCAGATGTGATTAGTACAGGTTGTGCCCTTACTGGCACTTATAGCCTATGGCTTCACAAGTGCTGGGAAGACCTAAGGTGACAACTTGATAACATGTAGTTAGCCTTTTTAATTGATTGTAAATATATAGCAGTTATGGGTCATTTTTATAGAGGTGAAGCTCCCAAAGCTTCATCGACATCTTGCAAACCATTCTTCTATGCTGCCCAGATGGGCATTTCTGTATATAAATTGAGTGGTTGCACTTATTATCAACGTAGCAATAACAACAGTAATTTAGAGTTATACACTTCAATAGGCATACAATATACTGACCAATGGTCCAAGTTTTACATATGTTAACTTATGTGTGAAGTAGTTAATATTACTATACTCAGGTTCCAGCAGAGGATACAGAGAGTTAAGTAAATCACCTAAGGTCACGTAGGTCACAAGGGAGTAAGGAAGAATGCCGGCACAGTGGCTCATGCCTGTAATCCCAGCATTTTGGGAGGCTGAGGCGGCGGGAGGATCACCTGCGGTCAGGAGTTCCAGACAAGCTTGACCAACATAGAGAAACCCAATCTCTACTAAAAATAGAAAATTAGCCGGGTGTGGTGGCACACACCTGTAATCCCAGCTACTTAGGAGAATTGCTTGAACCTGGAAGGCAGAGGTTGCAGTGAGTCTAGATCACGCCATTGCACTCCAGCCTGGGCAACAAGGGTGAAACTCCATCTCAAAAAATGAAAAATAAAAAAAAAAGTGAAGAAAGGGCCCACAGTCTAACCTGTCACCAGCCTAACCTCTGCCTTATAAGGCATAGCTGGAACCTTGTATTTGGGTTTCTGCAGTGCTGCCATTTTGTTTAGGAAGGACATGAACCTTTCTCTTGCATGGTCTGGTTGTTTTAAAAATATACCACAAATTCTTTTCTACTTCTCCGTTCAAGAAATGGTGCTAAATTTCCCTTCTCTTTAGTGCGGGCTGGACTTAGTAACTTGCTTCTAACAAATAAAGCAGAAGTGATCGTGTATGACTTTGGCGCCTAGGTCATCAAAAGCTTAGCGCCTTTCATCTTGGTCAGTCTCTCTCTTGGATCACTTGCTGTGGGGATAACCAGCTACCAAGTCATGAGGAGAGTCGCACAAGGGAAAAAACTAGGAACTAGGTCTTCTGCCAACAGCCATGTGAGTGAGCTGGGAAGCAGACCCCATAGCCCCCAGCACGGGCTTCAGATGACTGCAGCCCTGCTGGACACCCGGACTCCAGCCGCATGGCCCTGAGCCCGATCCACCCAGCTAAGCCTCCGAATTCTTGTCCTAAACAAACTATGAGATAATAAATGTTAGTTGTTTTAAGTCTCAAATTTTAGGGTGATTTTTTTTTTATTTTTTATTTATTTTTTATTTTTATTTTATTTTATTATTATACTTTAGGTTTTAGGGTACATGTGCACAATGTGCAGGTTTGTTACATATGTATCCATGTGCCATGTTGTTTTGCTGCACCCATTAACTCGTCATTTAGCATTAGGTATATCTCCTAATGCTGTCCCTCCCCCGTTCCCCCACCCCACAACAGTCCCTGGAGTGTGATGTTCCCCTTCCTGTGTCCATGAGTTCTCATTGTTCAATTCCCACCTATGAGTGAGAACATGCGGTGTTTGGTTTTTTGTCCTTGCGATAGTTTACTGAGAATGATGTTTTCCAGTTTCATCCATGTCCCTACAAAGGACACGAACTCATCATTTTTTATGGCTGCATAGTATTCCATGGTGTATATGTGCCACATTTTCTTAATCCAGTCTATCGTTGTTGGACATTTGGGTTGGTTCCAACTCTTTGCTATTGTGAATAGTGCCGCAGTAAAGATACGTGTGCATGTGTCTTTATAGCAGCATGATTTATAGTCCTTTGGGTATATACCCAGTAATGGGATGGCTGGGTCAAATGGTATTTGTAATTCTAGATCCCTGAGGAATCGCCACACTGACTTCCACAATGGTTGAACTAGTTTACAGTCCCACCAACGGTGTAAAAGTGTTCCTATTTCTCCACATCCTCTCCAGCACCTGTTGCTTCCTGACTTTTTAATGATCGCCATTCTAACTGGTGTGAGATGGTATCTCATTGTGGTTTTGATTTGCATTTCTCTGATGGCCAGTGATGATGAGCATTTCTTCATGTGTTTTTTGGCTGCATAAATGTCTTCTTTTGAGAAGTGTCTGTTCATGTCCTTTGCCCGCTTTTTGATGGGGTTGTTTGCTTTTTTCTTGTAAATTTGTTTGAGTTCATTGTAGATTCTGGATATTAGCCCTTTGTCAGATGAGTAGGTTGCAAAAATTTTCTCCCATTCTGTAGGTTGCCTGTTCACTCTGATGGTAGTTTCTTTTGCTGTGCAGAAGCTCTTTAGTTTAATTAGATCCCATTTGTCAATTTTGGCTTTTGTTGCCATTGCTTTTGGTGTTTTAGATATGAAGTCCTTGCCCATGCCTATGTCCTGAATGGTATTGCCTAGGTTTTCCCTATTTAATAAATGGTGCTGGGAAATCTGGCTAGCCATATGTAGAAAGCTGAAACTGGATCCCTTCCTTACACCTTATACAAAAATTAATTCAAGATGGATTAAAGACTTAAATGTTAGACCTAAAACCATTAAAATCCTACAGGGTGATTTGTTATGTAGATATAGATAACTCATACAGGTGGTATCACAGTAGCCAGTAAACTTTGACCAAATTATTCATAATCACGTTAAGCTTAAGGAGCATATTTTCATTTTTTGAAAGAGAAACATTTCTGGGCATTCCCTGTGGAACAGAGCACCCTGGGCTTATACTCAACCAAATATTTTGAAATTGAGGGAATAGATTTGAAATTAACATGTAGCTTAAATCTGCCTTGTATTTCAAGGTTCCCGAACAGTCTTTCTCTTCTCTCGTCACCTGAAGTGCTCTGAATTGAATAGACTCCTTTTTTTCTGCTGTTTGAGAGCCTAGAGCAGTTTGATTTTAACACAAACTGTTGCTTAGCAATAAGAAGGAACTTAATGGTTCCACTCTATTCTGCAAACTGAGAGGAGCCTCCCCTGTGTAGCTATTGTCTGTCTGTAATGCTGAATTTTAAATTTTAATTATCATTTGAAGATGAAATTGAAGCTTGCCTATGTGCCACATTCTATGTACCCTAGCATCTCAGTTGCCCAGGGAGTTAGAGTGGCCCAGTCTGAGGTCCCTTACAGACATGCTGGTCTCCTGGAATTATAAGGTATTTAGAAGTATAAGACAAAGCTGGAAAGAAACTAGTAAATTCCTCATCGGTAGGAAAACAGGTGGTTTGTGTTCACTATATACTTATTTTGTGATTCTGGGACCAAAAACTTGGCTCTTAAATTGTTGTGACTAGAACCTAGGCCAATGATTTTAGAAAAGAATCCATAGAGAAGTGGGAATTCTAAAATTTGTGGGGGTGCGGGAGAGGGTGGGATGTCTAGCCACCACTGACCTCGCTACCCTGTGCTGTTGGAAAGGCTCCCAGAAACGTCAGCTGCTTAGAATTTTTAAACACAAGGTGTAAATCTGATTATTCATCAGAAAGGTTGATATCATTTCAGAAGCCTCCACCCAAATTAAAAGTGTTATTCTTTCCCACTGTGTAGACTAAATTATGTACAAGCTTACTTGATTTTTTAAAATCTTCAGTTAGTTATATAGGTCTTTCTGTGTACACGCAGTACCATATCAGGTACTGTGGAAGGATAAAAATGAAATACATTGAGTAGAAGTACAAGAGTAGAAGGCATTGCTTCTACTCTTTAAGAACTGGTCGTCTAGTTGAAAAGGTTAGATGAACAGGCAGAGAGTAAATGTTAAATGATCAAGACGTAAACTGCTGCATGCCATATAATAATCAGTATAATTATGAGCCAATGTTGTTAAACTCTGGATTTGAAAACAAAATGTCACATTACCAAAATAACAAGGCTTCAGTGCATGACCCTGAAATAATAGGTTAATATAGTTGCAAATTATTTCATAAGCTCTTCCAATTAGTCAGCTTTTTCTGGCAGCAGATTTTTTTTTTAACTTCGAAACACTTTCTTCCTCTGGACCTACAAGTTATACTTTATGGGTATGCATTTCGTGGTTTATGTAACAGTCTGGGCCGGGCGCGGTGGCTCACGCTTGTAATCCCAGCACTTTGGGAGGCCGAGGCGGGCGGATCACGAGGTCAGGAGATCGAGACCACGGTGAAACCCCGTCTCTACTAAAAAATACAAAAAATTAGCCGGGCGCGGTGGCGGGCGCCTGTAGTCCCAGCTACTCGGAGGCTGAGGCAGGAGAATGGCGTGAACCCGGGAGGCGGAGCTTGCAGTGAGCCGAGATTGCGCCACTGCACTCCAGCCCGGGCGACAGAGCGAGACTCTGTCTCAAAAAAAAAAAAAAAAAAAAAAACAAAAAAAACAAAACAGTCTGAGGAATTTAGCTGGTATATTAGATTAGGTGGAGGCAGCATCTGTCATACTGGACTAAATTAATATTTCCAAGATTTCTGCACATGCATCATAATGAGAAGTGATGAGAGACATTATTGGAGCAAATTATATTTCACTGGTTTTGAAAATCAAGAGTCATAAACCTACAGAAAACCCCAACTAGCCTAACTGAAATCGAGTAAAATAATAGTGCCGTGATGTGCTGTTATGTGTGTGTTTTTTAAAATAAATGTTACAAACAGCCATGGGGGACCAACTGTCTCGTTTTTCAGATATTACTGGATCATCAGCTGCAAAGGCTCTGAGGCTACATGTTTAATTATGTCTAGCATTTGAATGGTAACAGCGCAGATGTTACCTGCCTATAATCCTCCTCCTCTCTACAGATTTTGCTTTGTTCTTGTTTCTTGTTTTTGAGATCCTGCACACAATTTGAAATTAATTAAAAACAGTAGAGCAACTTAGTCTGGATAAGCCTTCATCTGGCAAATAATGTTACACTGCCAGAGATTTCCTCTGCCAAAGTCAGTTCTCTTAATTCCCGTAGATGTGTATGAAACAAGCCATAGTCCCCTTTAGAGGCAGGCAGTAAGTGCATACGGTCTCAGCAGAGGTTAGAGTCTCCTGCCTTGCCTTCCTTACCTTCCTCACTGGGTGTTAATGACCTGCAAGTGATGTTCTTTTTCTCTTTTTTCTGTACTAGCATTATGGATTTATGAAGACCTACGTATTCGTTACAACGAGCCTGTGAAGTAGGAAGGCAGATATCATCTTCCTCTTCTGACAGATAAAGGAACAGGCTCAGTGAGGGACAGAGACTTACTTACTCAAGGGCAGTTATAAATCACAAACTGGACTCCTAATCTAGTGCTTTAGCTTACTTTTGTTTAGTGGTATTTCACAGCCATGTCCCTCTGATATTTCAAGGGACAGCTAAAGAATTAATTGGTATGCAGCTCTCACCCAGTGATTTTAACTACTGACCAGCTTCTGAGTTCAGCCACTTCCTATATATAAGAAAGTTTTGAGGACTGCCTTTTATCCCTGGTTTCCTTTATTCGGATACTGATTGATACACATAGAAGACATATTTAGGGAGCTGAACCTATTTCTTTGTTCTCATAAACCTGGCTTCAGCTAAACATATAACAAAACCATCACAGCAAGTTGAAGAAGCACCTGAACTCACCAACTAGATTTTATTTATTTCCTTTGTCATTTGAAAATCCACCCTCCAAGAGTTTCACCATCTTCTGATGGAGACTTAGGGAGAGAAGCCTGTCATTCTCAAAGATTAGCTGCGCTGTCATACTGTTCTTTCTAAACAGCTTTATGCAGATGTATTTCACATACCACCCAGTTCACCCATTTAAATATGTAATTCATTGGATTCTAGCATTGCCCTGCCATCTTTAGTGGGCTTCCAGTCTTGATTTTTGAAAACACCCAGGCTGCCTACTGTGGAAAGCAGTTCGCTTGGGATCTATGAGAAACTCTTCACTGAGCACTGTGGGGTGGGCGCAGGATACAGTTAAGAAGCTCCATGCCCTTGTAGGTTCACAATCTAGGCCTGAGGATTTGAACTTCTGTTCTTATTACTTTAAGGAGGGAAATAAGGGGCTGTGTGCCTATTCCAAAGGACAATGGCTGGACTCTGATTGCTGGTGTCTGGTGATTTGGCAGTGGGAAAAGAAGTTTTTAGGGAACATGGGCCATAAGGGCCTTAGGGAGAATGGCCATGAGGGCACGTAAGAATGGCTCTCCAAGGGGTCAGAATTAGAGTGGTCAAGAGAGTGAATTCCGATATCAAATAAACCTGCACCTGAGTTCTGCCGTTTATCTGGCTGTGTGATCTGGGGCCGCCTCTTTAAGTCTCATCTTCTCATCTTTAAAATAAGAAGAATGATTGTACCCAACTCACAGAGCTCTCCTGAGGATTAAATTAGGTGAACCATGTGCAGTTCTTAGCTCAGCACTTGGAACCATCTAAGTGTTCAATGAATATTTTCTGCTGTTATTATTGGCTGTTTCCTCCACTTGATTTATAAGCTTCTTGAGATCAGGGACGGTGTGTTCAGCATTAGATCTCCAGCCCCTATCGTCAAGGCAGACCAGAGTGTTGAAGTGAAATAGATGCATCCCCCCCATCATCCATTTATTCTTTGGATTTCTTCCTGACTCACTTATGTGCATGCATGTATGTGCACGTGAACACAAACACACACACACACACACACACATGGCCACGACTCCCCAGACTGATTTCCAGGCAGGAATTAGTAAAATAACTGCAAAAGTTTAAATTAAAAAGTTTAAATTAAAAAAACATACATTAATTGTGTGGCATCCCATGATAATTCAATAAAAGGAGAGTAATTTCTGGGCCCAATCAAGAGACCCAGAATGAATCTATGCTATGTAATGGTGTTCACCACAGATGATGCTGTGTATAATGACAGATCACTGGAAAGAGAAGAGCCAAGAGGCTTGCCAACAGGTTTTGCAGTAGTAATGTGAGGAGATGCTTATGACCTGCACTGGGACTGTGCAGGAAGGGGAAGAAGTCTGAGAAATGTTAGTGTAGACAGTTTTGATGGGCTATATATATTTTATTAAAGTTTAATATATCATATAAACTGTTTGAGTTATCACAGCTATTTGTGAAAGGCTAGGTTAATAATATGATAATGATCTCTGTTTATAATTAGCTAAGTATTAGGTGTCACAAGATATCTAACTGCGAAGAACCAAAGAGAGGGGACTAGATGTACTTCAAAGATGGGCTTAGTCCAGCCCTCTGGCCTCTGGAGAAGCATCCCCTGAGCATGTTCCTTTATGCCTCACATCATTTTGAAAAGGTCTTGAGGCAGATCCCTGGCTGTACTGCAAGTAAGAAGATACTGTCTGGGCTCCATTCAGAATAGAGTTCAAAGGAGATTGAGTGTTTGGTCCACAGGAAAACGGGTACCTTTTTTTTTTTTTTTGAGATAGAGTCTTGCTGTGTCACCCAGGCTGGAGTGCAGTGGTGTCATTTCTTGGGGCCTAGGACTTATTTATGGCTGCTTCTTGCCCACTGACACTCTTCTACTACGTGGCTGACTTGTGCCAGAAAGAGACAGTTTTATTGGATATAGAAAATTCCAAGAATGGAAAGGCAGGAAGGTTAGGATCAAGGAAAGCACCTCCAAGATGCCCGAATAATTCCCTGTTGCTTTATTTCACTGACTATGGTCACTTCTGCTATTTTCTTACTTAAGAGTTCTTTGAGACTTCCTCTGACACTGCTCCAGCCTTGCTAGTATACCATGGGTCCAGCTGCTGGGACTGACATTCCTGGGGTGATTTTCATAGGAACCAACTTGGACCATATCCAAGACTACTCTCAGCTGTGCTGGTGCTATGATCATGTATATGTTTCAGAATAGTTTCCAATGTGGTTCAATTCAGCTAACATTTTTTTTAGTCTTGATTACTTTTTATACACAATGATTATAGTGCTTTATTCATTTATGTTGCAGTACTGGGTTTTTCCATAGTCAGAAGGATCTTGAGAACTAACGTTAAATCTATGGAAGGGAGAGATTTTTTTTTTTGTTTATTTGAGATGGAGTCTCACTCTGTCACCCAGGCTGGGGTGCAGTGGCACGATCTTGGCTCACTGCAACCTCCACCTCCCAGGTTCAAGCGATTCTCCCGTCTCAGCCTCCAGAGTAGCTGGGATTACAGGTGCGCGCCAACATGCCTAGCTAATTTTTGTATTTTTGGTAGAGACGGGGAGTCATTGTGTTGGCCAGGCTGTTCTTGAACTCCTGACCTCAAGTGATCCGCCCGCCTCGGCCTCCCAAAGTGCTGAGATTACAGGCGTGAGCCACTGCACCTGGCCGAGATATTTTTGTTCAAATTCAAATAAAGATTATGGGTACTAAACTCAGCCTTTGGACAATTACTGCTAATAATTTGAAGTTGTCACCAATGATTTAAATATTGTTTTTACCAAAGTATGGTTTAACCCTTCTAAGAAGAAAGAAGGATACACAAATTTAAGCTATCCCTTCTTCCTTCAGTATCTGTAGGATTTTAGGTAACATAGTACTCCCTTCCCACCACAAAGCTATCCAATTCAGAAACAGGGTGACTTTATCCTAGATGAAGATGCTGTGATGTATTATTTGCCAACATTTTATATGCTTAAAATAATATGAGAATGGTAGAGTGAGGAGTTCAGCAAATTTCCTTCCCCAAAACAATGATAAAATTGTACAAAATTATCAAAACCAACCATTTATGAACTCCTGAAATCTAGCACAGGCATACCAAAATAGAAAAGCTTTTATTCAGGAAAAAGCACTGAACCTAGCTAGATAAGAACAGTGGGTGTCTATGGCATTTTAGCCTGAGACTGCTCTTGTCTCCTTACCCATCTCCTTTAGTATGGGCAAAGTATGAAAGCCATCAGCTTTGTTGTCAAGGGGCACTGACTTTGATTTGGAGCACAGTAGAACGTGGGAAAACCTCATGCTGTTGAGTGTTGTTGGAAACATTAGCAATCTCAGTGGCAAACAGCAGGGAACATCAACATTGCAACTAGCCTGAAGTTGTGATTCTGGGTGGGACATGGAAATAAAAAAATCAACAAAGGAATTAGAATTAAAATGGTACATTATGAAATATTTATTTAACACTAAAGAAGGCATAAAGGACAAAGAAACAAAAGGTGCTAGACATCATGATTAGTAAAGATACCAGCATTGTAATGCACCCCCAGTATGTCTGTATCCTAAACGGTGTAATCCATGTGTATGTTACCTTACATGGCAAAGGAAATTAAGGTTGCAGTTGAAACTAAGGTTGCAAATCAGCTGATCGTCAGATAGGAAGATTACTCTGGATTATTCAGGTAGGTCCAATATACCCACAAGGATCTCTAAAAGTGATCCTTTCAGAGGGAGGCAGAAGAGTCAGTGTCAGATAATGCAATGTGAGAAAGACTCGAGTGGCCATAGCTGGCTTTGGAGGATGCCGTGAGCCAAGGATTGAGGGCACCCTTTAGAAGCTGGAAAAAGCAAGAAAATGGATTCTGTCTTAGAGTATCCTGAAAGGAATGCACTTTTCTAGCACCTTGCTTTTAGCCCAGTGAGGTCTGCATCAAACTTTTGACCCCTGGAACTGAAGGATAATAAATGTATGTTGTTTTAAACCACTAAATTCATGGTAATTTGTTATAGCAGCAACAGAAAACTAATATGGAATGAATAGAAAGCAAATAGAAAAATGGCGGATATAAATACAACCATATCAAATTCCATTAAGTATTAATTCATGGAAAATGCAAATCAAAAGGTAAATATTGTCAAACCATATAAAAAAGAAATATTTAACCATATGCCATATATGAAACACATTTTCAATTAAAAGACACAAATAAATTGAAAGTAAAGGAATGGAAAAAGATATTCCATGTAAAAAAAATGCATGGGAGACTGGAGTGGCTCTACTGATAAAATAGACCATAAGACCAAAAAAAAAAAAAAACTTATTAACAGCAAAGAGCAGCATTTTATAATGAAAACACAGGCAATTCTTCAGGAATATATAATAATTATAAATATATGCATCTAACAACAGAGCCCTAAATACATGAAGCAAAAACTGACAGAATTGAAAGGACAAATAGACATTTCAACAATAATAATTGTTAACTTTAATACCCCACTGTAAATAATTGATGAAATAACTATACAAAAAATGAAAAGGATACAAAAGAGCTTGAACAACACTATCAACCAACTTGACCTAATAGACATATATAGAATACTCCATCCAATGAAAGTGTATACATTTGGGTTTTTTTTAGACAGAGTCTGTCTGTGATCCAGGCTACAGTGCAGTGGTGCGATCATAGCTCACTGTAATCTTGAACTCCTGGGCTCAAGTGATCAGCCTCCCAAGTAGCTAGGACTACTGGACCGACTAATTCTTTTTTTATTTTTTGTAGAGACAGGGTCTCACTATGTTGCCCAGGCTGGTCTCAAACTCCTGGTCTCAAGCGATCCTCCCGCCTTGGCCTTCCAAAGTGCTGAGATTATAAGTGTAAGTTACAGCACCTGGCCAGAATATATATTGACGGAAGACATGAAAATATCTCCAAGATACACCATACATTAAGCCATAAAATAAGTCTTACTAGATTTTAAAAGTCTGAAATTATGAAAGGTATGTTTCGAGAACACAGTTAGAAATCAATAATAGAAATAAACTTGAAAAGTCTCAAATATTTAGAAATTAAACAACAAATTGTTAAATAACTCATGGGTCAAAGAAAAAATAGATATTTCTTTGACATGCTGGTTTCATTTCCTTTGTGTATATATACACACAGTAATGGGGTTGCTGGACCATATGGTAGTACTATTTTTGATATTTTGAAAAACCTCCACACTGTTTTCCATAATGGCTGTACTAATTTACCTTTTCACCAATAGTGCACAGAGTTCCCCTTTCTCCACATACTTGCCAGAATTTATTATTTTTTGTCTTTTAGATAATAGCCATTCTAACTGGGGTGAGGTGATATCTCACTGTGGTTTTGATTTGCATTTTGCTGATGATTAGTGATATTGAGCATTTTTTTCACTTGTTGGCCATTTGTGTACCTTCTTAAGAAAAATTAGAAAATGTTTTGAAACAAATGAAAATGAAAACACAATATACCAAAATATATGGGATTCAGATAAGCAGTGTTTAGAGAGAAATGTATATATTTCAATATCTACATTAGAAAAGAAAAATGATCTCGAATCAGTCATTTAAGTTTCCACCCTCAGAAATTATTTTTTTACATAACATCTTTCACAAAAGACACCCTCAGAAATTGGTAAAAGGAAAGCAGACCAAACCCAAAGCAAACAGAAGTATGGAAATATTAGAGGATAAATCAGTGAAATAGAAAACAGGAAAAAACATTAGAGGAAATTTTTAAAAGCCAAAAGTGCTGCTTAAGAAGATCAACAAAATTGACAAATCTTAAACTAGATTGATCAATAAAAGACAAGATAAGACACAAATTACCAAAATCAGGGATGTAAGCAGAAACATCACAACCAACCCTACAGAAATTAAAACAATTATAAGGAAATATTATGAACAACTTTATGCAAACAAATGTTCTGTCCAACCAAACCCATGCCCAAAACTGGCAGCAGTGGAGTTCCCATAAGGAACTACCCCAGACCATCCTGATATAGTAGCTGGTTAAGATTCCAAGAAAGAAAGAAGCACTGAACACTAGGGTGACTGGTCTAAAGCATTTATTAGGAGATCTTACATACAGAGGGCTTCAGAGTCCTCTCAACAGATAGAGAGACAGGAGATGTTCTGGCCAAGTATGTCTATAATGAGGGGGTCGGGTTATGGAAATTATTTGGGGGATTAGGGAATTTGACTCAGGGCTTGGGCTAGTTTCTACATTTTAGCAACATGTTTGACCTTTCAGTGTTTTGGGCAACAATCTAAACAACTTTATCTTGCCTGGGAATGTGCAAGGCCTCATTGTGGGTTCAAGCCTGCAGCGGAGGGCATGCAGCTGTGTCCAGGTATTTTATGTTCCCCTGTCAGGACAAAGAAAGAAAGTTGAGGGAGAACTGAGGGTCCCTACAACAAATGAGATGAAATAGATAAATTTCTAATAAGACACAAGTGATCAAAACTGATTCAAAAGAAGAAAAAAGAAAATCTGAACAGAGCTATAATAAAGAAATTGGATTAGTAATTAAAATTTTTCCCAAAAGAAAACCCCAGACCTAGATGGGCTCACAGGTCTTTTCTACCGTTATTTATTCTTTAAATGTTCTACCCAATGTTTAAAGAATAAATAATGCTGATCCTTCACAAAATCTTCCAGAAAATGGAGGAGAAAACATTTTTTGATTCATTTTATGAGGCCAGCATTACCTTGATACCAAAGTCAGACAATGATACAAGAAGAAAATTACAAACTAATATCCCTCATGAGTAAAATGCAGAAATTCTCAATAAAATATTAGCAAACCAAATCCAGCAACTTTTGAAAAGGATTAACACCATAACCAAATAGGATTTTTCCTAGAAATGCAAGGTTGGTTTAATATCAGACAATCAATTAATATAATACATCATATAAATAATAAATTATAAAAACCATATGATTACCTTAAAATAGATAAAACATTGCAAAATATTTAATACCCATTCAATAAAGTAGGAATAGAATGAAAATTCCTTAATTTGATAAAAATGCATCTATGAAAAACCTGCAGTTAACATACATAGTGGTGAAAGACTGAATGCTTTCCTCCTGATGTAAAGAACAATATCAATGATGCCTGCTCTTGCCACTTCTGTTCAACATTGCGCTGGAGTATCTTTAAAATGCAATAAGAAAAAGATAATTTAAGGTAGCCTGATCAGAAAAGAGGAAGTAAAACTGTCATTATTCATAGATGACATGATGCTGTTTGTAGAAAACCTTGAGAAACCCACAAAAAGCCCCTACTCAAACTAATAAGTACAACAAAGTTGCAGGATACAAGATCAATATATAAAAATCAATTGTATTTTGTATATTAACAATGAACAACCCAAAAATTAATAAAACAATTCTATTCACAACATCATTAAAGAGAATCAACTACAGCTGGGCACGGTGGGTCACGCTTGTAATCCCAGCACTTTCAGAGGCTGAGGTGGGTGGATCACGAGGTCAGGAGATTGAGACCACGGTGAAACCCCATCTCTACTAAAAATACAAAAAAATTAACCAGGCGTGGTGGCGGGCGCCTGTAGTCCCAGCTACTTGGAGAGGCTGAGGCAGGAGAATGGCATGAACCCGGGAGGCGGAGGTTGCAGTGAGCCAAGATCGCGCCCCTGCACTCCAGTCTGGGCGACAGAGGGAGACTCTGTCTAAAAAAAAAAAAAAAAAAAAAGAATTAACTACTTAAAAATACATTTAACAACAAAAAAAAGCTAAAGTCCTATAAAGTATCAAACATTGCTGAGAGACATTAGTGGAGAGATACACCACGTTCATTGACTGGAAGACTTAATATTTGTTAAGGTGGAAATTTTCCCAAAAATGATTCATAGATTCAGCACAATTCCTATGAAAATACCAATAGCCTTTGTATTAGTCTGTTCTCACACTGCTATGAAGAAATATTCCTACCTGAGACTGGCTAATTTATAAAGACAAGAGGTTTAATTGACTCACAGTTCCACATGACTGGGGAGGTCTCAGGAAACTTACAATCATGGCAGAAGGCACCTTTTCACAGGGCAGCAGAAGAGAGAATGAGTGCCAGCAGGGGAAATGCCAGATGCTTATAAGACCATCAGATCTCATGAGAACTCACTATCACGAGAAAAGCATGGGGGAAACCGCCCCTGTGATTCACTTATCTCCCACCCAGGTCCCTCCCAATAAGGTTTATGGGGATTACAATTCAAGATGAGATTTGGGTGGGGACACAGCCAAACCATATCAGGCTCATTTACAGAAATGGACAAGCTGATCCTTAAAGAAAAAGTACAGCTTTAAATACAAATATTGGAAACCTCAGCAAGCTTTGTTTTTGGTAGGGTGCTAACACTTCTGTGGAAGTGCAAAGGACTCACAATAGCCAAACCATCTTGAAAAAATAAGAACTATGTTGGAGGACTTATACTTCCTGCCTTAAAACTTACTATAAGACTACAGTTAGCAAGATAGTACAGTATTAGCAAAAAGATAGTCATATAGATCAATGGAACTGAGTTCCAGGATTCTAGGAATAAGTTCTTACATTTAAAGTTGTTGATTTTCTGTAAAGGTATCAATGCAATTCAATAAGGACAATGGTGGTAAGGAAATTGGATGGCTACAAGCAAAAAGATTAATCCTAAATGTTAAGAGCCAAAATTATGAAACTTCGATAAGAAACATAGGAGAAATTGTTAGTGGATTGGGTTGGGCGAAAATTTTTTACATACAACACCAAAAGCAAGATCTATAAATTTTAAAATTTAATACATTGGGCTTCATCAAAATTGGAAACTTTTGAGTATCAAAAGACACCCTCGAGAAAGTGAACAGACAACCCATAGAGAAATAGGAGAAAATATTTGCAAATCATACGTCTGATAAGCAATTCTATACAAAATATATAAAGAAGTTTTACACCTCAATAATAAGATAAGCTGAGAAAAGAAAAAATGGGTGGAAGATTTGAATAGACAGCTCATCAAAGAAGACAAATGAAACATGAAAAGATGTTAACATCGTTAGTCATTAGAAGAAACACAAATTAAAACCACCATGATATTCCCATTAGAATAGCAAAATAAAATTGACAGATGGTGACAAGAGGCAGTGAGAATGTGGAGAAACAGGAACCCTCATACATTACTGGTGGGAACGTAAAATGCTACAGCCGCTTGGAAAACACTTTGCCAGTTTCTTATAAGGTTCAACATAAGCTTACCATAGAATCTAGCAATTTCATTCCTGGGTACTAGGTGTCTGCCATGAGAAATGAACCCATATGTCCCTACAAAAACTTATACATGAATGTTTATATCTCCATTATTCATAATGGCCCCAAATTAGAAACAATCCAAATGTCCATCAGCAAATGAATGGATAGTCAAATGTGATATATTAATACACATGAATATAAATGTGATATATTAATATATAAACAATCATGCTATATATTAAATGTGATATATTGCAAAATGTTCTGCAATAAAAAGGAATGAATGACTGAGACATGCTACAGCATGGATGAAACGCAAAAATATGCTAAGTTAGAGGTTGGCAAATTTTTTTTAAAGGGTCAGGTAGTAAATACTTCAGATTTGTGGACAAGATGGTCTCTGTTGCAACTTCCCAACTCTGCCTTTGTAGTGCCAAAGCAGCAACAGACAGTATACGAATGCATAGGTGTGGCTGTGTTCCAGTAAAACCTTATTTACAAAAACAGGCAGCAGGTAGTTTGCTGACTCCTGTGCTCATTGAAAGAATCTGGATGCAAAAGACCATGTACTCTATGATTCCTTTACATTAGATATCCAGAAACAGCAAATCTATAAAGACAGAAAACCGATTAGTGATTGCCTGGCGTGGGGGTGGAAACAGGGATTGACTACAAATTGGCACTAGGGATATTTTGTGGGTGATAGAAACGTCCCATAATTGGATTGTGGTTATGATTGCAAAACTATAAATTTACTAAATATCAGTGAACTATGTGCTTATAATGGGTGAATTACATGGCATGTAAATTACACCTCAATAAACCTGTTAAACAGAACATATACTTTCTTTTTTTTTTTTTTTTTTTTTTTTTTTGAGACGGAGTCTCTCTCTCTGTCACCCAGGCTGGAGTGCAATGGCGCGATCTCGGCTCACTGCAAGCTCTGCCTCCCAGGTTCACGCCATTCTCCTGCCTCAGCCTCTCCGAGTAGCTGGGACTACAGGCGCCTGCCACCACGCCCGGCTAATTTTTTTTTTGTATTTTTAGTAGAGACGGGGTTTCACCGTGGTCTCGATCTCCTGACCTCGTGATCCGCCCGCCTCGGCCTCCCAAAGTGCTGGGATTACAAGCGTGAGCCACCACGCCCGGCCAGAACATATACTTTCATTTATTCTTGTTTCTGTTGTTTTACTGGCTTAGCCATTTTCTGCTCATATTATTATTCTCATTTTATCTTCAGTGAAAGACCTGTTTTATTAGTGACTAGTGTCCGAGCTAACGGCAGTGCCTAGAGAGTTTTATAAGAGCCTTGGAACTTTGAATTCTCTTCAGAGCAAAATTGATATATGTTAGGTGAACTCTTTTTGAACCCTCTCCCAGGGATCTTATTATAAGGAAAATCCTAGTTAGAACTATGAAGGAGGCCGGGTGCAGTGGTTCACATCTGTAATCCCAGCACTTTGAGAGGCCAAGGTGGGAAGATTGCCTGAGGCCAGGAGTTCAACACCAGCCTGGTCAACATAGCAGGACTTCGTCTCTACAAAATAAAAAATAGGCTGGGTGCGGTGGCTCACGCCTGTAATCCCAGCACTCTGGGAGGCCAAGGCGGGTGGATCACCTGAGGTCAGGAGTTCAAGACCAGCCTGGCCAACATGGTGAAACCCCGTCTCTACTAAAAATACAAAAAATTAGCTGGGCATGGTGGCGCACACCTGTAATCCCACCTACTTCAGAGAGTGAGACAGGAGAATCGCTTGAACCCTGGAGATGGAGGTCGCAGTGAGCCAGGATGGCAACACTGCACTCCAGCCTGGGAGACAGGGCGAGACTGTCTCAAAAAAATAATAATAGCCGAGGCAGACAGATCACGAGGTCAGGAGATCAAGACCATCCTGGCTAATAACGGTGAAACCCCGTCTCTACTAAAAATACAAAAAATTAGCTGGGCATGGTGGCAGGCACCTGTAATCCCAGCTACTCAGGAGGCTGAGGCAGGGGAATCGCTTGAACCCGGGAGGCGGAGGTTGCAGTGAGCCGAGATCGCGCCACTGCACCACTGCACTCCAGTCTGGGTGACAGAGCAAGACTCTGTCTCAAAATTAATAATAATAATAATAATAAATCAACCAGGTATGGTGGCATGTGCCTGTAGTCCCAACTACTTGGGAGGCTGAGATGGGGGGATGGCTTGAGGCCAGGTGGTTGAGGCTCCAGTGAGCTATGATCACATCCCTGCACTCCAGCCTGGGTGACAGAACAAGACCCTGCCCCTAAAAAACAAACAACAGCAACAACAAACTCTGAAGCCAGCTTTGTAACCTCCTCAATGCTGCAGTATCTGGAATCAAATATCAGGGACTGCGGTTTTGGAGGCAGGTAAGAAAGAGCTTTTAACTGTAAGCATTTTCTTCCTGGCTTCCATAAAAGTTCTAATAATATCCAACCTATACTAGAGTAGGTAGATTAACTTATCTGATGCTGAAGGAATTGTCCATGCTTTCTGAGGATTATGTTGTCCTAAGAAGAACATTTATGTGTGAGATTGTCACTGTGATCACTGGATTCACACCATAGGGTCTGAGCCTCAGATGGGTCAAGGACTCAATTTGAATTCCCGCCTAGGGTCATTGCATAATTGGCCCCTGCACCTTAGCAAGACAGTAAGTTAGTAAAGCATAAAACTCTAGGCATTTTTGATACATAGGCAAGCTCTCATAGAGCTGCAAATTATCTTGCTGGTGACAGAGTTGGTCATCCTGAGAGAGAAAGCCTCCTGACGGCTGGTGCAATGGTCTGCTGATTTGGTTTCATTTCACTCATTGGAGAGCATTTCTGAGGTATGACCTTGAAAGAAAATAGCCTTTTTCATCATCTGGGCTGATGATGGAGAATAAGCTGTAACGAATGACCTCACTGTATGATTAAGATGCTGTTAAATCCTTGCTCTCCCGTTCTTGGAATCTTCAGGAGCAAGAGGCAATGATGTATCCCTCAGGAGAACATGCTATCTACCAGTCAGAGAGTTTGTATAGTTTGCTAATATTACTAGACATTCTATAGCTGCAGAGGATCTCTTAGACAATATATAAATATTGTTTGTTCCTAGTGTAGCCTCTTTCCGCCTTATATACAGAGATTCCCATATGTGAATGTTAGTGTGCAAATGATTTGATGCCTTGTTAAAATCCTCATAATGAAGATATTATTACTATAAACATTGGTGGCCCCAAGGAACTCATTGCCAGCCTTTGTCGTGTATGCATTATCATCTTCTATTTAAATTCTTTTATTTTGCCAGTCAGACCGTTTTTTTTTTTTTTCTGAAGCTACAAAAGAATGACCCCTTGTAGTAATTGGTTCTCATTTAAAGGGGAGGTTAGATTCTGCCAGGCAAGCATAGACTGAGGCAGGCTTAAAACTCATAGCCTAACTGTTTTTTAAATACGGGCTCAGTTAATAGGGGTTCAGCACACACAAAAGATGGGCTCAAAAGTGCCTGATTTACTGAGGATGGTACTCAGCGTTGAGAAAGAAGCTTCTGCACAAATTCTCCTTTGCTCTGCTGGAATTTCTTTTGCTTTTCTTTGTTGGGAGTGGTGGGGGACATGGGGGACAGTGGTGAGAAGTTATTGTGAGAAGTATGTGTATTTAAGTAGAAATTATGCAGATCAGTTAGAAGGCAGGCTTCAGCCCTCTGGGGCTGGTACCTCTAAATGTGGAATGTGCTGGGGTTTTTTTTGTTTTTGTTTTTGTTTTTGAGATGGAGTCTCACTCTGTTGTCCAGCCTAGAGTGCAATGGTGCGATCTTGGCTCACTGCAACATCCGCCTCCCGGGTTCAAATGATTCTCCTGCCTCAGCATTCCGAGTAGCTGGGACTACAGGCACATGCCACCACGCCCGGTTAATTTTTGTATATTTTAGTAGAGACGGGTTTCACCATTTTGGTCAGGCTGGTCTGGAACTCTTGACCTCGTGATCCACCTGCCTCGGCCTCCCAAAGTGCTGGGATTACAGGCGTGAGCCAGCGCACCTGGCCAGAATGTGCTGTTTTAATTGGATGCCAAGACTTGCCGGGGCACTGACTCCCTTGTTTGCCTCTGACATCCGACAGGAAAAAGGCAACTCCTGGTTTCTAAGTGCAAATATTGAGCATTGCGGGCTGATTCCTGGGCACTGGGTGTTTGTCACATGCTATCTATTATCCATTAAAGTTTGGTTTGGGGGAACAAATGGGCTAATTTCCGTGGGAAGAGATTTGTTACAGGAAATTGGGTATATAAGAAAGAAGGGCTGGAGGAGTAGGCTCCGGGCTGGGCATCTAGGAATCACTTCTGGAACACCGTGTACAACTGGCCCATCGAGGGGGCTGCTGTCTCTGTGGTGGGGGGCACTGGGAAAGCAGGACATCAATGCTAGAATTGCTGGCCTCAAGAAGACATCAAATTAGCTGCAGTCAGTGATCAGGAAGCTGCTGCTGCCCCTATGGGAGGCTGCCTCTGCGGAGGCTGCCTCTGTGACTCCACACCTGGAGGCTGCCACCCTATTGCAGGAGATTCCTAGCCTCTACAACCACCGGCCAGCTGAGACAGCCGCAGCAGCAGGAAAATAGCCTCCATCTCACTTCCGTCTTCTCGGCCTTGATACTCCGTTTACACTTAGAACCCGAGTTGCAGGAGAGCCTAGGAAGTGCGATTTCTAGCTTTTGAGCCCTCAAGCCCCAAAGTACAGGGAGGAACACTTCTCTGTCTTAGCCCTTTACCTGTCTTCAGTTATGCTTATGACAGAATGTCCATTTTTAACCATCTTAATTCAAATACAGGTATAAATATATTGGGGAAATGTGCATAAGTGAAATAGCCAAATAGGTACATAAGGTGCTCTCACAAATTTAAATGCAACTCTGCAGACCCCCCAAACTCACTACTTTACAATATCTTCAGGCAAAGCAGTTTTTGTGCAACATGTGGTCTAGCTACAAAAGAAACATGCAATTAGAGGGTTCTTGTGAGATCCAAGTTTATGTGCATATGGGTGTACATCAAGTTCTGTGCTTAGAATAAGTGGTCCTTTATTTTTCTGACCTGGGAGAAGTACAGATGTGATATATATCCCAGCATGAGATGCTGTATAATCAGAGAGCTAGACTGGCCACTGCACTGGGAGGCATTTACTCATTCAAGAACTCTTAGAAGGTGGGGAAATTAGAAACCATGACTGCTGTGGTCACATCATCATTCATGTGAATGGAACCTGGTGGTATTGTGCAGTGCGAAAATTCTCTTACTTCATGAGGTTGGTGTGGGTGTTAAATGTGTTAATATGTGTAAATTGCTTAGTACAGTTCCCGGCATATAATAAACACTACGTAAATATTAGCATTGTATTATTACTATTTTCCATAAAATGGGGATAACTCTGAGTTGCAGACTTGTGAAGCTTAAATGAGCTTAGTCCCTGGCATAAGTAAACACTGAATGATGTCAGCTATAAAATAATAACAATAACAATAATGTTTGAACTCTAAAAATGATGCTTTCAATGTAGTATGTTTCCTAGGCCATTTAACCCAGAGGTCTCCTACCTCTGAAGAGTAAGACAGAGCTGGCTTGAATTTGAGAGAAGAGCACAAAGGCCATCTTCATTTCTTCAAGACTGGGCATTTTCTCAGCAACCTGCACATTCACTCCATGGGTTTAGTATACTTTACAGCCTTTCCATAGGACCTCAAGTCCAAGAGGTTAGTTTACTTTTGGAAAGTTGTTTTTCTAACCAAAATGACACGTTCATTGTGGTTATTAAGGTCTCTGGCCTTAAAATTGGGCCACGTTTGATGAAAAAAAAAAACCCTCATGAAGTTTAAGAATGAATATGGTTCATTAATTCATATTTATATTAACCAAATATTTTGACTTGATTTGGCAGAAAATATTTTTTTACAAGTATCTGGTAGACTGTTGAATCATTTCTAGACTGTTAAATCATTTCTTGGGAAGTTACATAGAAAATACTTTCAGAATTTGTGGTTTTCAAAAAGGACTTTGTCTAATGAATAGGGATGGCAACACAGATTTAGGGGGTGGAATTCTTGGGGAGCTTCTGTTGCCTTCTGGCAGTTGCATACTAATTAGTAAGTATTGGCCTGATCAGCAAAGTGTGGATTCTAGAGGGAGGAATGATGAAATTCCTCTATAGGAATTAGAGTCCTATGTAGATGAGGGGAAGGCATCTAGGCAGTGCAGAAGAGGAACTTGGAGGCTCTCAAATATGTTTTAAGAGTTTTCAACATTGAGCATTGAGCAGCCATTTTCCATTAAAATGATAGAAATAGACTTTGTTAACACTTTGCAGAGACATGGAAGACAGGCGGAGCCAATCCGCAGCCTGCCAGCTTGGAGGGTTCCCCAAGGGTGGGACCCAGTGCAACCTTGCCATTGAACGGTGGGCGTTTTCCAGGGGCTTAAGGTTTCACAACTGTATACAGGCCTCTCTTCTGAGTCCTCAGTTGCTGAACTGAAAGTACTTTACAATACCTCAAGTCTTGTGGTTACAGACCCTGGGGAGGAGGAGATGGAAGGAGAAGTGTGGTAAATTCCCAAGCAGGGAGGTTTAGGAACCTTCTGACTCAGGAAATACCAAGGTCTTCCCATAAATGGAACCAGTCTGTGTTGGTCTATTTATCCACAAATGATAAAGTGAATAAAAAATCTTCGATTTAAAAAAATAGAATCGAACAGTTAGACCAAGTCCCTACCATGTGTAAGGCCCTTTTCCATGCAGGGAGGTATAAATGTAACCCAATGTTCCAGGCCTCTAGTACTGGACCCCAAGTGAGGCCCGATTCTTTTCGATTCATGAATTCTAATAATTTAATAGCTGCTTCTCTCACCTTGCAATCAGCATGGATCATCACGGGAAAATCCATCTTTCAAAGAATTCCTTGGGAATATTTCCAAGAATTTTCAACCCTATTTTCACCTGACATTATCTGCCTGACCTTGCCTGTTGATGCTGCTCTAGGCCATATGTCCTGTCCTAACTATATCAACAGCCCCACCTGCTGGTCCTGTGTGCCTCTGCTGCTCATGCCAAAGCTTTGACCAATCTCCAGAGGTGTTTCTGTGACTCCCACTCTCTTCATGGCCACTTCTGGGGCCAGTGTAGATCTCTGCTAACTAGCCTGGAGCTAACTCGTCCAGACCATATTACTTACACCTTCTCTAAGCCCTGGGACTTCTTCCAGCACACCAGGCCAGATTCCTCTTTGCTTCTGGTGACTTGACTCTCAGGAGGCCCCATCACCCTTTCCTACCGTCTGACCTGGTTCTGTGCCACATAGGTCCGCCTGATATATCTCAGCGTCATTGAACCTCAAAGAGACAAGATGGGATTGTAGTCTGTTTCCATTCAGGGGCCGTATGTAAACTCATAGATGCAGTCAGGTGTATAGAATTGGTGTTGCCTGACTTTACTAAGAAACACCCAGGACCAAAGCACCAGTGGATTACTGGGGCAAAAAGTAAAGTGATACTTTATTTCTTTTTTTCTTTTCTTCTTTTTTTGTATTTTTTGAGATGGAGTCTTGCTCTGTCACCCAGGCTGGAATGCAGTGACGCCATCTCAGCTCACTGCAACCTCTGCCTCCCAGGTTCAAGCAATTCTCCTGCCTCAGCCTCCCAAGTAGCTGGGATTTACAGGTGTGTGCCACCACACCTGGCTAATTTTTGTATTTATAATAGAGACAGGGTTTCACCTTGTTGGTCAGGCTGGTCTCGAACTCCAGACCTCAGGAGATCCACCCACATCAGCCCCCCAAAGTGCTGGGATTACAGGTGTGAGCCATAGCACCTGGCCGTGAACTTCACTTCTCCTGCCAAAAGCCCTTGTCTGATTACAGATACTCTAAGGATACCTAAGATAAGCAAGAAAGACACAGCCTCCATTGTCACATGTGAGGGAGTGGCGATGTTGAGGAAAGCCCTCTGTACACAGATGGGATGGATTTATGGATACTGAAGGGGAAGGATGGGGGAGGGATGAAGAGCTGGTAATTGAGGTCAGGGAAAGGATGGTATCAGATGCATGGTGGGCAACCTGAGCTTCATCCAAGGAGACACTAAGGAAGGGACCTTAGAGGCATCCAGATAAGCTCCTTATGTGACCAAAAAGGACACTGAGTACCCGAGAGGATGGGATTTTTCTAAGGCCGCTCATTGAGCTAAGCCAATTTAAAAATTCCCAGTCCCTTCTGAGATGTTCTTCCCAGCACATCTTTAGCTTTTCCCGGGGTAAAGGAAAAGAATGAGGACGAAACTGCAGAGAGCTTTTGAAAGAAGGGAAATTGGGGTGTTTCCTGATCCCCCTCGTGAAATGACTTCAGTCTTTAAGTCATAGGTGGCAAGGTGTCCCCCGAGTGAAGAGACGGGATGATCCTGGCAGCATGGAGTTAAAACATGACCACACTGAGCTGTTAGCACCATTGTGAGTTATGTTACATTGCCCTCCGTGGACAGAGTGACGGATACAAGGCTGTCAGCATAAAGGACCTGGCCTGTCCAAGTCTGGTCTTCCCAGCAGAAATTCCTATGTACACAGTTAGAAGAACTCACTGTAATACATACACACAGCAGCCAATTTATCCAAGGCCTGTTTCGTGTGAGTCCTGAGGACTCGAGGCCAACCAAGACGTAGATATTGTTTCTGCCCCACAGCAGCCTCGGTGAGGGGGCAGGGCAGAAAAAACATCACCAGTAGGGACACAAACAAGAGAAACTGCAAAACCGAGAGATTCTTAAAATTTGCAATCATCAATCAGTCAGTTGATGTTAAACTAATCCACTTGAGTAGAATTCTACAGCAAGTTGGTTAGAATCTGTCTGAAATCCTTAACTGCAGGGGTTTTACTGCACACATCAGTGCACACTCAATGATAGTGGTGTTCTCCTCGCTGGGCTTTCTGTAAGTTCCAAAGCAGTGCACAGAATTGAAAATGGAAGCCCCCATGAGCAGCTGCAGGCAGGGATGCTGTCACCCTGACCCCTCGGCCTCTCCTCTCTGTGGCTGCCTCCAGGGCACATGAGGAAAAGCAGATGCCTCCCCTGGCAAGTTCTGATGGAAAGATCAAAGGTGGGGAGTAGGAGCAACCAAGAGCATGGCTGAACATTGACGGGGTCAGGCCGACTCGGCACTCAGACGCAGCGGAGCCGTTCTCTGGAGAGACTCTTAGGGTGGTGCTGCTGGGACTCACAGGAAGACTTCAGATCTTAAATGGATGTTCTGCACTGCCAGACAATTCTAGTAAAGTCATGTTCCTATACTGCCTTTTACCCTTTACCGCCTTCTCCTCTTCTCAGATCTCCACATCCCCATGCAGGCTTGGCTGGTGATCTTATATTTCACAGCAAAAGCAGATACAAATGGTCAAGGATGACCTCTTCCCTTCACTGATTTCGCCAGCACACTACACTTGGTCTCAGCCTCTGCCCTCTCCCCGCGGCTGTGGAGTAATCATCCCCATACTGCTCTTGGGTCAGCCCCTCCGCTTTGCGCCTGCCCCATCCCTTTTCACCTCCTTAAGTACCGTTCTCCTGCAGTTGCCCTTTTCTCTGTTGACATCAATTTCCCCCTTTATCAATCATTCCTACAGCATGCCAGTGTCTTTTTTTTTTTCTTTTCTTCTCTCTTTTTTCTTTTTTGAGACAGAGTCTGGCTCTGTCGCCCAGGTTAGAGTGCAGTGGCATAACCTTGGCTCACCGCAACCTCTGCCTCCTGAATTCAAGCAATTCTCCTGTCTCAACCTCCCAAGTAGCTGGGGCTACAGGTGCACACCACCACGCCCAGCTATTTTTTGTATTTTTAGTAGAGATGGGGTTTCACCATATTGGTCAGGCTCGTCTCGAACTCCTGACCTCAGGTGATCCACCCACCTCGGCCTCCCAAAGTGCTCAGATTACAGGTGTGAGACACTGCCCCCAGCACCAGTGTCTTAATATCACCCATTTTATGGCTCCCTTCCTCTGCTTCTTTTCAAAGCACAATGTGTTGAAAATATTGGCCGTACTTAATGTCTCCATTTCGTCACCTTCTTTTTCCCCTCAATTTGGACTTTTACTCCGCCACTCTTGGAATGAGTGACCCGGGTCACTGACAACCAATAGCTTGCCAGAGTCAAATCCAGTCCCCTTGTCTTACTCAACCTCTCAGTGGCATTTGACACAGCGATCACTTCCTCCTTGTTGAAATATTTCCTGTCCTCTTGGGTTCCATGAGACTAACGTGCCTGGGTTTCCAGCACTTGCTCTCCTCCTTCTTTTGGTCTGCTTTGCTGGCTCTTTGACCAAATGTCTCCTGGTTGTGGGGCCACGGGCTTTGTCTGGTACACTCTGTACCTAAGTGAGCCCATCCAGACTTCTGATTTTTAAGTACTGTTGAAATGCTGATACTCTCAATTTGCATTTCCAGTGTGATCATTAGATGTCTAGAGGCATCTCACACTTAACTATGTCTAAAATCAAACTCTTGATTTTCTCCCTCAAACCTGCCCTTGCCCCATCTCAGGAAGTGGTATCATCATCTACCCAGCTGCACAGGCCCCAAACAGTGGAGCCATTCCTGATTCCTCTTTCCCTCAGACCTTAAATTCGTTTTTTTAGGGCTTCCATAACCAAGTACCTCAATCTGGGTGGCTAAAAAAACAACAATGATTTATTTTCTCGCTGTTCTGGAGTCCAGAAATCCAAAGCCAAGGTGTCATCAGGGCCATACTTTCTGGAGGCTCTGGGGGAGAATCCTGCCTTGCCTCCTCCTAGCTTCTGGTGTTTGCTGGCAATCCTTGGGGTTCCCCAACTGGTGGCATCGTGACTCCCAGTATCTGCCTCTTTCATCACATGGTCTTCTTCCCTCTAATTGTGTCTGTGTCCAAATTTCCCTCTTATAATGACACCAGTCATTGGATTTAGGACACACCATAATCCACTTTGACATCTTAACTTGGTCACATCTGCAAAGACCCTGTTTCCAAATAAAGTAATCTTCACCGGTTCTGCATGGATGTGGATTTGGGGAGAATACTATTCAGTTCAGTACAGACCTTCAGATCTGATTGATCAGCACATCTTAGCCCCTCCATCGCCAAAGATTCTTACCATCTACAGCCACAGCCTTTGTCCAAACTTGCACCACCTGCATCACCTGCACCATCTGTATCACCCATACCACCTGCATCACCCATACCATCTGCATCACCTGCACCACCTGCATCACCTGCACCATCTGTATCACCCAGACCACCTGCATCACCTGCACCACTTGCATCACCTGCACCACCTGTATCACTCATACCATCTGCATCACCTGCATCACCTGTACCACCTGCATCACCTGTACCACCTGCACCACCTGCATCACCTGCACCATCTGTATCACCCACACCACCTGCATCACCTGCACCACCTGCATCACCTGCGTCACTTGTATCACCTGCATTCCCTGCACCACTGTTATCACTCACACCACCTGCATCACCTGCACCACCTGCATCACCTGCACCACCTACATCATCTGCACCACCTGCATCACTACCTCACTCTTGGCCTCTCTTCATTCCACTTTGCCCCCCTCCAGTCCACATTGCACATGGCAGCCAGAGTAACCTTTCTAAAATGTAAATCAGACAATATGATTCCCTTGGGCAAAACCCTCTGATGGCTTCCCAATACCAGAGAATAAAATTCAGCTATTTAAACTGGCTTAAAAGAAGCTTGGTGATTTTGTCTACTCTCTGACTTTACCTCCCTTTTCCTGCCCCCATGATTCCTGGGCTGCAGCCATACTGGGCTGCTTCCCATCCCTCCATCAAGCAGAGCTGTCCCAGCCTTTTCAATCACTGCTCCTTCTGCTTGAAACACTCTTCCTCCAAATCTCCACATGACTCTCTCTCTTCATTCATGTCCCAACTCCTGTGTTTCTCCTTAGAAAGGCCTTCCCCAGCCGAGCTAGCTAATGTGCCCTTTCTCTCACACGGGCCTAGTCACTCTTTTTCTGTTCAATATTGGAATTTACCTTATTTATTTGCTTATAGATAATAATATCACTTGTATGATTTATTATTTATTATGCCTGCCTCCTCCCAGTAGAACATATGTTCCTATGAGCAGCCAATTATTTTCCTTGTCCACAAAAGAAAACTCCTACCCATTGATTGGCACAAAAATGCTCAGTAAACATTTTGTCTGACCAAGCTGGGCTAGCTTTGTGCTTCCTGGTTTCCGCCCTTCCTCCCACCCTTCCTACCATTCATGTTGTAATGGTAAAGCCTACTGTGTTTAGACATTAAAACCTTTTTGTATAAATTATTATATATTAAAAATTGAGGAGAAGAAAATGGCCCATTTTCATCCTCCCTTATTAACCATCTCTAAAATTATCTAATTTGGCTTCTTCGGAACATCTCCACTAATTCGGTGGCCACCCCCCTCTCCTTGCATACGCAGGCGCATGTTCGTTCACAACTGAACACGCTTTAAATGCACCCTCCCTGATAAGAAGCTACCACTCACTCCTGATCCCATTCCCATGGAAAAGCATTTCTAGGAGTGTATGTAGGATTTTGTAGAAAGAAATACAGAAGGGTTTTAAAAATCATTATTATTTTGGTTTGTGGGGAAAGTTTGCTTAATGCCAAGGGGGTGAATATTGTTTCACATCAGGCTGGAGTGCCACATCTTATCCACAGGAGGTAACTAATGCCCCATCAAGAAATTCAAACTAAAGCACACAAAATCTCCCTCCCTTCACTTTTTAGATAGTTGGCCACAAAGTTGAGCAGACAAGAAAATTATCAGAAAATTCAAAGTGTGTTCCTTTTGTGTTTGTGTGTGTGTGTGTGTGTGTGTGTGTTCTGCATATTAACCATTTCTAGAGCATTTGCTGTATTTTCAAAGGCCTTTCTGAGTAATATGGATTTTGCTGTCAAGCAACCCTGACCTGGAGTATTATATTTCTTGAATTTTTAGAGTTCTATTTTAATTTTCCAACTGGTTCATGTTATTGTCTCCCACAAACATGTTGTCACCTTTCCGCTTCTAACCTATCTCTTTCCTTCTTGCCCCAGACAATTTCTGGAAGTCTTTAAACTGGCTCACCCTGTGGCTTCACCTCACACTAACCCCTGTCTCCATTCTCCTTTGGCAGAAGTCATCTTCCGCCTTTCTCCTGGCAGTATGTTCTTGTTGCATTTCTATACGAGCATAAAAGCTGATGACAGCAGTGATGGGAGGGCTGATAATTACACAGAATCAACAGGAACAACTTGCTGCTCCTCATAAGTTGGCACACAGGTGGTATGTGTCAGTGAGAGGAGCCTGCATTTTAGAGGCATTTATCTGGTCATAAATCCTGACTTTTTTACCATCTGTGGCCTTAGATGAATGTTGGACTTCTCTGAAGCTCAGTTGCCTCATCTGTAAAAACAAGGAATATGTTTTTATGGAATTATGGGAATTAAAATAAATAATACACAAAGGTTCTCAGTAAGTTTCATTTTAAATTCAATATATAATCATTCCTTTAAGAATCTAAACAACACATGTTGTTTAAAAAAATCTATGAGAACAATTTAGTTGACAGTTTTAATTACTGATTTCCTTGAAAGATGAAAGCAAACGAAAGATATTGATTTTACCATTCTTCATGTATTTTTCATCACAAATAATGATAGATCTGTTGAGCTTCTTTCCCTCATCTACAAGGATGTGTGTGTGTGTTTTTTTTTTTATTGTTACAGTTAATTGCACTTAGAGAAAATCTCAGGTTAACCCGAGTAAGGAGATGAATTTAAAAACTGAAGGATAAGAACAAACTTATAGAAAGGTAAAAACAGACAAACAAATCCACTCTGAGGCATATTTGTTCATTGCCTCATTAGCATCTTGCCAATACCACCCTTAAGAAACTGCCCTTTCACATTCTGGCCATGTGCTTTGGGAACTTACCACCCCGTATCCCTACCATTGTCAAATGATGAGTTTATAGAAGGCCTATGATGCAGTTTATGTCAGCAAAATGCAAGGATTTGTTTGGGGGCCCTAGGATAGAAACTTCCTCTATCTTCAGTGGAAGTTTCCAGAAAGAATGCCCTCTCATCCTCTGGATGATGTGTGGTGAGATTATAAAACTAGCAAAGACTTACCCATCTTTTCTGCTTGGCAGTGAGACAGAAGTGACATCATGTGCTTCTGAATCAAATGAGATCTGAATCTAGAACTATCACTGTCTCCAGATATGTGAAATAGCAATTCTCTTTCTACTCCAAGCCAGTTTGAGCTGGATTTACTGTACCTTGAAAACAAAAGATTGCCAACTGTACTCCATTAAGATGGAAGCAGTTAGGCCGGGAGTGGTGGCTCACGCCTGTAATCCCAGCACTTTGGGAGGCCGAGGCAGGTGGATCACCTGAGGTTAGGAGTTCGCAACCAGCCTGGCCAACATGGTGAAACCCCATCTCTACTAAAAATACAAAAAATTAGGCGGATGTGATGGTGGGCGGCTGTAATCCCAGCTACTTGGGAGGCTGAGACAGGAGAATTGCTTGAACCCAGGAGGCAGAGGTTGCAGTGAGCCTAGATCGTGCCATTGCACTCCAGCCTAGGTGACAGAGCAAGATTCTGTCTCAAAAAAATAAATAAACAAATAAAGATGGAAGTAGTTTAGAAGCATGGAATATACCAGTAGATTACTACACCAAATGTCCTGCCCTATCCAGACTAAAGTTGAGCTTCCATAATCATAACTATTATCCTAAATCATCTCTCCAGAAACAGTATGTCAATTCATAGACTCAGTGAGCACTGTTACTATGATGTATGTATGGAAAATCTGCTTGTCTGCATTGACCAGTTATTTTCAGTTTACTAGATGTGTAACCTTAAACAAGTTACTTAACCTCATCGTGTCTGGGAAAATGTTCTAGATTGGTTCGATGGGCAATAGGGAGACATGAGAAGTACTTGAGCTGGAGGAGTAACAAATTAAAGGGGTTTTGGGAAGATTGTTCTGGAAGAGATAGGCACCTTACTCATTTCCAAGATTTTGAGTTTTGTAAATTTGGTGTCGTACTTGTTTGAAGGCCATCTCCTCCTGCTTTATAGAGCAAACTTCACGAGAGCAGGGAGCATCTCCCTTTGTTCACTCAGCACCTACGCAGTATCTGGAACGTAGTAGGTGCTTTATAGATACTGACTGAATAATTGAATTGTGGATAGAAGGAAAATATAAGAACAGAGAGAATGAAGAAAGGAAGAATATCTTGGAGACAATAACTGCAACCCATATGTGTAGCACACAGCATGGCGGCAGAAGAATGGAAAAGAAAGGATAAATCTAACAGGTGCTACCAAAAGTTCACAAAATTTATTGACTGAATGAGAAAAACCAGGGAGAGACAAAGAAGAGTAACGTGTCCCACCTGAGAAGTTGAAACCATGGCTATCCCATGAAGTCAATGTGAAAGTTAGATTGGGGAGCAGTTGGAAGGAAAGACGCATACACTTGGTTTTTAGATATGTTTCTTAGGAGAGGAGAATGTGTCATTAATATGGACATGTCTAATAGGAAGTTTGAAATGAGGAGTTTGGGGTACTGTTGGAACTGGAGGTGTCAGGTTGGAAGGCATAGAAAAACCACAAGATAGGGCATGTCCCCAGGAGGGTGAGAACTGAATGGGGACAACCCTAGAAAAGAGGAACCAAGGAATCAGGCAGAGGCGGAGAGGCTGGAGGATCAGGGAGAGAATGAAGAGAGTGTTTGGCGACAGAGCAAAGCAGGCACAGTGACAAGAGGAGAAGCATCTTCTGCTTTTTCCTCAGCATGTTTCATAGCAAAGCACAAACTTGGTTACCCAGGATTTCAGGGAAATTAATGCAGATTCTTTAAACATAGTGCTAGTAATCAGATTGTCTATATCAGTCACTTTCAAACTTTTTTTTTTTATGATTCCGTTTTTTTTTATTATTATTATTATACTTTAGGGTTTTAGGGTACATGTGCACAATGTGCAGGTTTGTTACATATGTATCCATGTGCCATGTTGATTTCCTGCACCCATTAACTCGTCATTTAGCATTAGGTGTATCTCCTAATGCTGTCCCTCCCCCCTCCCCCCACCCCACAACAGTCCCCGGAGTGTGATGTTCCCCTTCCTGTGTCCATGAGTTCTCATTGTTCAATTCCCACCTATGAGTGAGAACATGCGGTGTTTGGTTTTTTGTCCTTGCGATAGTTTACTGAGAATGATGTTTTCCAGTTTCATCCATGTCCCTACGAAGGACACGAACTCATCATTTTTTATGGCTGCATAATATTCCATGGTGTATATGTGCAATCCACACTAAGAAAAGCTCTGGTCCACGTAATTGTCACATAAGAAATGTGATGAGTTTGGGAAAAGAGCACATTTTGAGGAAATCTAAGTTCCCATTAGATAAGTAAAGGTTTTGCCTTAAAATCCATGACAATATGAAATGTATCTGTTTATTTAATAGTGGTGTCATGCTCTCACACTTCAAAATTTAGAAGAGAGATAGAATTAAAAGGAAAGCATTTTCTTTCTCCAAATATCCAAATAGTGTCTTCTCTTGAAACTTTAAGTGTTAGTTTACTAACTTGCAAGAGAAACTTAAGGTTTACACTTTGGATCCTGGCACTGGGGTGTAATTAAGAGCACTCTAGTTTTAGAAATGGTCAGACCTGGGCTCAAATCCTGATTCTCACACTTCTTACTTCTGTGACCTTTGCCAAGTTTCTTAGCCTCTTTGGTTTTCTGTTTCTTTGCTTCCAAATTGGAATAACAATGTTTAACCTATGCAGTTGCTCTTAGGTTGAAGAAGCCGCATTACTTATGGTACTATGCTTAGCACTTGGTGGGCATGTGATGAATGCAATTGTTATTATTGCCTTGGTTGTGAGGGTTAAGTTATAGACCACTTGTAAAGCTCCTAGCAAAGCACGTGGCACAAAGCAGCAATAAATCTTAATGATCTTTCTATAACAGCAACCAAAGAGTAGAAATCCAGTTGTAATCCAAGTGCACAGTAGTATACAAACCAGTTACATGATTTTATCTTGCCTACAGTTCTTTAGAAAAATATCTACTGGGGCTGGGCGCGGTGGCTCATACCTGTAATCTCAGCACTTTGGGAGGCTGAGGTGGGCAGATCACCTGAGGTCGGGAGTTCGAGACCAGCCTGACCAACATGGAGAAACCCCGTCTCTACTAAAAATGCAAAAAAATTAGCTGGGCATGGTAGCGCATGCCTGTAATCCCAGCTACTCAGGAGGCTGAGGCGGGAGAATCACTTGAAACCGGGAGGTGGAGGTTGCAGTGAGCCAAGATTGTGCCATTGCACTCCAGCTTGGGCAACTAGAGCGAAACTCCGTCTCAAAGAAAAAAAAATGGAAAAAGAAAAATATCTACTGAGCAGAGCAAAGCACATTGATAACATTGATGCTGTTGGACAGATTATGTCCCATTTGTATGAAATGAAAAATGATGCATCACTGAAATGGCATTCTTAATTCCTAATTTGTCCCAAATGCCCTTTGAGACAATTTAGAAATGCCCCAAACCAGATGTCATCTCTCCAAGAGACATGCCTGTAGCAGTTTGATCATTTTTTTGTAAAAAGGGTTGCTGTATACTCATTAGCTGTGATTGTTTTAACTGTGCTGTCATGTGTGAAGCTGATCTTGCGTTCTTGGTATGACATAGACATCGAGGTCCATGCCAACATGCTTCCAATCAGACATGCCCATCTCACCACTTTTCACAGTCTTTAAAGCTATGTGAACAATTTTCTACAACTTGCCAGAGTGTCTGCTGCAAACCACCACCTAAATGGAGAGCTACTTGGACAATATATTTTAATTTAAATATGGACTACACTGCTAATTGGTGGCAGTAACCATGTGGAAGCCATTCTGTCCTAAAATCATAGATCCACCCCCAAGAAGTCCTTGTACCATTTTCTGGAAAAGAAAATAGCAAATATTTGGGGGGCTTTAGACATCTTTCACATGCGCAGCATAACCCAATTCTCCATAATCCAGGAGAATCTATTGTATTAATATCTCACATGTGGAATACATACTGTATGTTTAAATTAGAGCTATCTAATAGTTCTCGTATCTGAAATTCTTGGCAGTGATGATGGAGGGGTGGGGTGGGGAGCATCAGGTTCCTGATCCTTGTGCCTACTGATCCTTGCTCATGTGGGCGGTTTGTGCATTTTGTAATTTTGGATTGTGAGCTCTTCTTCAAGGGCTTTCTCCATGGTGATCCAGTGCAGGCTGAGGTGTGTGTTCCTCGGCAGAGGTTTTGCATGTGCTTTTGTTGGGGTCCTCAGAGTTATCACTTTTTATTTTAACTTCTCATTAGATGGGTATACCACACAATAGTGATTCAACCTGAGCCTATGGCCTGCAGGAGGTGGGCTATGATGATCTGTTCTCGAGGAGAATGTTTCCACCTTCTCCCACAACCCCACTGAGGCAGAGGCAGACAAGTTTCTTGGTAGTCTCCTTTTGCAGGTAGGATAAATTTTTTCCCTGTTACATTCTTTTACAGAGGGGTGGTCCTTTGAGAGTTCCAGGTTTATGTGGGAGTCTCAGTTCCCATCTCCCCATTCCCACTTCATGAAGGCCCTGGGGCTTCTTCTCCTGAACCATGTGGATGTTACGATCCAAACACCATGCTACTGATAGCCTCCCCTCCCCTCAGGACAGCCAGCATCAGTTCAGAGACTTGGTTCTGCTTTTCAGATCCCTCTGTGTGTTTGACCATGGAAAATTCCTTACTTTCTTGAGAACTCAGCTGTGCATTTAGAAGGATATTTGTTATATTTTACTCAGAATTTCTGTTTTTAATAACAAAAGATTTTTTTTTCCAAGATACTTACTCTGCCAAGAACACATCATCACCATCCTCTGACAGAATTAAAATGTCCACTGGTGGGTGGAAGATGCCTGTCTACATTCGAAGAGGAGTAAGGAGAAGGGGCCTCTGGCCTTTAGAAACTTAGAGATTTTTTTTTCTCTTAACTCACTCATAAGCTCCGAGAATTATTCTTTCAGTCATTCACTCAATTATCCTTACAGTCATATATCATTTAATAAAACTTAGTAAGTTCATACTATCTAGGCTTTCATTTTCTGCAAATATATATTATATACAGCTTCTGCTATGTGCCAGACAGGTGCTCGTGCCCAGCAAGATCATACTAGATCCCTGTCTTCATGGATGACACAAATATTAATCTGATAATCACATCAATAAGTGTAAAATTTCAAAAATGCTAAGTACCATAAAGTAGATGTGTGTGGTGCTGTGAGATATGTAATGGGGGCTTTGTCCAATTCAGGCTGGAAAGTGCTCATTTGGAGAAGTGAAATTGGAAATAAGAGTGGCTTTCACTAAGTGAAAAGAGGAGTGATAATTGTTTCAGATATGTAGCAGTATGTGCAAAGGCCCTGGGGTGAGGATGAATGACTAAAAAGAAGTGTGGTGAGATGGAAGAAGAAGAGAAAAATATGGTTTCAGAAAAGACTGAGAGGAGCTAGGGCTAAACCACTGAAGACCTTGTAGTTTGTGTTCAGGAGTTTTGTATTTATCATAAGAGCCATCTAAAGAGCTTTAAACACTGGAACAACACATCCTAATTTTCTTTCTAAGATCCTAAAGATCTTTCTGACTTCAGCGAGGAAAACAAATTTGAAGAGGCAAGAGTGAGAGTAGAGACCAGTTGGGAGGCTGTTACAGGAGACCAGAGGCTAGACAGAGTTGCTGGTAGCTCAGCCCGTTTTGGTTTTGTAGATGGGAAGACATGGGACAGATTTGAGATTTATATAGCAGATAAAACTATTAGGAAACAGCAGAAAGATAGGACAGGAATAATTCCAAAGTTTCAGGTGTACGTAACTGGAGGGAGGGTGGTATTTCTTTACTGAGATAGGGAACACTAGAAGAAGACAAAGTTTGGTGTAAAGGCCATTGGTTATTTATTTATTTATTTTGTGGACATATCAAGTTTGAAGTGTGTTTGAAACATATAACAGGAAAATAGAAGGAGACAATTGGGTATTGCATATATGGATCTGGAACTCAGAGAAGAGATCTGGAGATATAAATATATGACTAATTTGCTTGTAGGTAATCATTTAAGTGGTAGGCCTAGATGAGATTTCCCATGGAGAGATTATAGCCTGTCCCCTGGATATAGGGACATGAAGGTTACTGATATGACCTTAAATGGGAGCTGTTTTCTTGCTGAGATGGGATAAGAAGCTTAGAGTAGGATGTAGAGAGAATAGGAAGTGAGGAAGTTGAATCAGTGAGTATAGACAACTCTTTTTTTTTTTTTGAGACCGTGTCTTGCTCTGTCGCCCAGGCTGGAGTGCATTGGCGCGATCTCGGCTCCCTGCAAGCTCCACCTCCCAGGTTCATGCCATTCCCCTGCCTCAGCCTCCCGAGTAGCTGGGACTACAGGCGCCCGCCACCACGCCCGGCTAATTTTTTGTATTTTTAGTAGAGACGGGGTTTCACCGTGTTAACCAGGATGGTCTCCATCTCCTGACCTCGTGATCTACCCGCCTTGGCTTCTCAAAGTGCTGGGATTACAGGTGTGAGCCACTGTGCCCAGCCTAGACAACTCTTTCAAGAAGTTTGCCACTGAAGTTATATAAGGCTTTAATTGATGTTTAAAGGAAATGTGATTTCATTGTGATTGGAAGGCAGAATCTTTTAAAACAGTGTGTCAGCGGAAAAATATTAAAATGGTTTCTTGATAATGAAAAGGTAGCCAAGATAGACATTAGCCAGCACAGAGAAGACTCAAAGACAGTGAATCAAGATTGAATTGTAATCATAGCTAACATTTATTACAGTCTCACTGCTGTGCAAGTGCCATTTTAAATGTTTAGCATGTATTAAAAGTGTTAATCCCACAACAGCTCTATGAGGTAGGTAAGCTTATTATCTCATGAGGAACGTGGGAAACCGGTCACCAGAGAGGCGACCTAACTTGCCAGGGTGGGAGAACAGTGATTTGACAGCAGGCAGTCTGGTTGTGGAATCCATGGGGTTTTTGTAAATTTCCTTTTTAATTGACAAATAATAATTGTAGATATTATATTCTTATGGGGTACAATGTGATGCTTTGATACAGGTTTATGTCATGGAATGATCGAACCAAACTAACAAATCTATCATCTGGCATATTTACTATTTGTGTGTGTGTGTGGTGAAAACATTTAAAATCTACTCTTGCAGTATTTTTTAAATACACATTCTTAGCCATGATGCTATACTGCTTCTCAGTACAGGGATGCACAGTAAAGTGTTTGAATCATCCATGAGCCAAGATATGGGCTAATTCATCTACAGATATTGAAAATGTTATCGGTTGTGCAGTTACTTTGAGGCAAAAGTATAAATTAATGCTGACTCAAATACTTGGTTAAAATTCCTTCTTGGCTTTGTATTATAGAGCAAGACAGGCATAAATGGAGGTGTCAGGAGAGCAGCTTTAGCTTTAATCAGTGGCCTTTAATAAATATGTGTGCATTATTTATTTAATTGCACCTGTAACCGCACGAGGGCCTTGCTGCTGAGAGTGTAACAGGTGAGCGGAATTCACAACAGTCTGAAGCCACGTACACCTCTCTGCCAAGAAGTATCATCTGTGAGTTTCGTTAACCGATGTCCTAAAATGTATGACCTTTTCCAGGTCCCTGGGGAGTGGCTTTAACTGCAACACGTGTGTGTTTCTTTTCCTCCTAAGGCTTTAACAACACCGAGAGAACATGTGATAAAGAGTTTATTATACGGAGAACAGCTACCAATCGAGTTCTGAACGTCCTCCGTCACTGGGTCTCAAAGCACGCACAGGTAAGTCAGTGCCCTCATTAATTACTTTCAAGGATTTTTTAAAAAGTCATCTTTTTAAGTCGTGACACATGTAAAACACCTCCTGATTCTTTGGAGTTCAGTGTGAACCCTTGACACTGGAACTTAGGAAGGGAAGAAATAGGCTAGGCATACAGATCAAAGCAGACACAAGTGTCTTGCCAACATCCACTGTTTCAGATCTGCAAATGACATGACACAGGGAAACGGGGTTCCCCTGTCCCTGCATCTTCTGAGGAAACAGCACTCACCCATGGGCACCTGAGCCACAGCAAGGCCACTGTACTGTGCCACCTCCCCTGGGAGGACCTTTCACAGGGTCTTCTCTGTAAGTGGAGCTATGCTTGAGAGGCTGCCAGCTGCAGTGGTATCCCCACCCCCCACCCAACTAGACACAAACCTCACGATCCCCCTTGGAGGTAAATAACACTCTGGGATCTGGTCAGGGACTGCTTTCTGGGCCTGATTCTGGAGATATTTTGCCTCATGCCCTTTGATGTTTTGGTTCCCAATGCTGTTTTTAAATTGTGTTACACTGACAGGACACCCACTTGTTATCTGTTTATGTTTTTGGTGCACGTTTGTAGAATTTATTCCCCTTTCACAAAACAAGTCAGGTGCCACTTTGCTCCCCCGATGTGATGCATGCATAATGCTTTTCTTACCCACTGCCACATACCAGGCTCCTGGACACCCATCTGCCTGGCATCCTGCAAGGAGCGTTTGAGAGAGAGAATGGGCCCTGCCTGGCTCACAGCAGAACATGTGCAGCATATATGAAAGGAAATATAATCAAATTGCCAGTCCGCTAATGAGAATCGTGTATTATAAATGGCACTCCCATGGGGAGGTATTCCCAGGTCTTTATTATTAGGTTGGTGCCAAAGTAATTGCAGTTTTTGCCACTATATTCACAGAGCCCATCACGTGTCTGCTGCGTGGTCCTCGGTAGTGACAGTCTATTCAGTAGGGTCAGCATGAGGGCAGCCTCCTGAAATGCCTGTGGTAAGGGAATTTACTAATTAGGAAAAGTGGCATTTATGCCTCACCACAAGTAAGCCCATAAAAGTTCTTAAATATTAATTAAAGTAATAAAGATAGCATACTAAATAATGTAAACATTCCATCTTACACATCTTAAATAAATAGAAAAAATTTAATCCTATGTGATTCAAATTCCAAGAACCATCCTTAGCGCATGAGAAATGTCTAGTCTCTTTTCCCTGTAGTCTCAGTGAGCTGCTGGTAAATCCATTTTGCCTCACTGCAGATAAGACACTATAATGAGTTTTAGCATTTACAGTTTTTCCACTGTCTGATGGTCCATCTTATTCCTCTCTGATTTTTTTCTCAAGAATCTTGACAGTTAATTCCTGGGGCCCACAGTGGCTTCTAAGATGCAAAGTAGCTTCGATTGACAAGGCTCAGCTGGTTCTCTCCCCTGGCCTCAGCTCCCCTCCTGCCTTCCAAATCTCCCCAGAGCCCTCCAGCCTTGCTTCCCTATCCACCTTACTTCCCTTTTCTCAATCCCCAGTGCCCTCTTTTTCTAATTATCTCAAACAGGAATCCCTCCCAATTCACATATAATTTTTACAATAGCTATAAAAGTACCACAAAGCAAATGACAGGATGCTGGGGTTTTTTTATTTTTGATAAAGAAGATTCATAGATGGGGAGAGATTAGTGTATGGAAGCCGTGGTTTACAATAAAGAATTTTACAGTAAGCTTTGCCACCTGATTTGGCAGCTGAATTGTTTAGACGGTTCAGATGCTTTGCGACCTGAGTGACTGCAGCTGTGCTTATACATGAGCAAGCTTGTCCATCTCCAATTCCAGTTAGAGGGATCCCAGCTCCTCAGACTCTTCCCTCCAGCACGGGCATAGGTGAGTAATGTAAATAGCTCAGGGATCCAGTCTTCTCTTCTGACCTCACCATTGGGTAAAATACAGACCCTGGCTGTTTGTTGCGTTCACTGACGTGCCCAAGGAAGTTCTTCCTTCAAGGTCTTTCCTTACCTCCCCTGCATGCGTGAGTGGGCCTCAGGGCTCTATGGCTGGTTATCAATGCCCTGGTGTAACCTTGTCATGTGCATCTCCTGTCACCTTCCTCATCCTCTCTGTATGAGTACACGACCGTGTGCAGGACATTTCTGTGAAATTTCCACTTAATGGGAATTGCTTTAGGGCATTTTTTTTTCCTTTTGGCTGGCTTGAGTGTCCAGATTCCCTTTCTTCCTTTTACTGACTCACTTATGGCTGCCTGGTAATCATTTGGCCTCCACAATGGGCAGTTTGAGCAAGTAAAGGCAGGCTCTTGGTGATGGATTGGTAAATGATTCAAATAGACAGAGCTGCTCTCAGCTCACAGTCTTCGGGCCTCATTGTGTGCACACTGCCTCCTCTCACCAACTGTGGGCCTAGCCTGGGCCATTTCATTCAGAAGATGTGAAGGTGGCCCTGGCTTCATGGAGCCTAAGCAAGCTGACTGTTAGGGTGCTTTCAGAGTAACAGCCCATCTTGGTATCCTCATCCAAGTTTATCTGCAGGTCTTTACTCTCCCAAGGCAGCATGTAGCTGTAGATGGGACTGCTGGTCTGAAAACCTGTGCTATAATCCAACTGCCAACCAACCCTCACCCTTATTGTCTTTGGTTTTCACATCATAAAGCGAAGGGCTTGGATAAGATGATTTTTAATTATCTGATTCACTTTGTACTAGTTGAGTCCATCTAAGGAAGAATATAGCATTATTGTGGCAGCCTGATTGTTTTGAATCGGTAGCTTTTAAAAAATGAGTAGGAAGTTGTACTCATCTTAAAACTACAGCCAAGCATGGTAACAATTACATTTTTTTCTCACATGGTGAACTACCCAGGGAGGTCACTTCGATTTCTTTTTTTTTTTTTTTTTTTTTTTTTTTTTTTGAGACAGAGTCTCGCTCTGTCGCCCGGGCTGGAGTGCAGTGGCGCAATCTCGGCTCACTGCAAGCTCTGCCTCCTGGGTTCACGCCATTCTCCTGCCTCAGCCTCCGAGTAGCTGGGACTACAGGCGCCCGCCACCGCGCCCGGCTAATTTTTTTGTATTTTTTAGTAGAGACGGGGTTTCACCGTGGTCTCGATCTCCTGACCTCGTGATCCGCCCGCCTCGGCCTCCCAAAGTGCTGGGATTACAAGCGTGAGCCACCGCGCCCAGCCCACTTCGATTTCTAGAAACAGAAAAGCTGTAGATCTACATCAATCAAGATGTAGATTTACCCACAAATCTAGAGAATCAAGGCTACCACAGAGTATTCGACATTGTGTAATTATTTCTCATTTCTCATCAAAGGTAACTAATATTGGCAGATACTACCCTGAGCTTTATTCAGGAGAATTAAAAAGTTGCAGAATTATGGGGGTTAGGGGTTTGTTCTCCAGAGAAATAAGCATGCCCCAGGATGTCACCTCCTAACTCTACCCCATGTGGTGCTAGGATAGCATTTCATCTTCTGGAGCCTTCTAGTTTTTTCTTTAGTTAATATTTGGGGAGGCTAGGATGTTCCATTTTTAGGGGGTTCTAAAAATCTTCCTGTGTGAATACATTCTGGCCTATTGCTCCTGATTTTGTTACACCTTCCAGCAGAGGGAGCAGCAGCCCAGAGTCAGGGGACCAGTACTCTTATTCCAGCTCTGCCACTGTAGCTCCTGTGGGGCCCCAAGCTGGTCTTCCCACCTCTTCGGGTGTTAGTTTCCTCTTCTGAAAATGGGAACAACCATCCCTGCTTTACCTCTCCCAAGGATGTGATGAAGTTAAAGGTGATGTTGAATTAAGCATAAAGCTAATATTGATGTGTGTGATGAAATCCCTTTTGGCTTTGGACAAGAGAGATGCATATTTCATCACCCTACAACCAGCCTGTAAGCTCCTTGCTTGTCTCATTCATCTTTGCATCTCCTTTCACATAGTTCTGCAATGCTGAACACATGGCAGATGCCCAGTAAATACTTGTCAAATTGAGCTTATAGTTTAATGTTTCCATTGTTCATTCTCTCCTGGAGGTCATTTTCTAGCCTTTAAAGTTTCCAAAGTCAGCCCAGACAGAGACTATAATCACTAATGGATCAGAAATCAGGGCTGTGTGTTTAGACAGTCTAAGTAAAGGAAGTGTTTTCATTAGAGGTCTACATGCTTCTTGAGCATCTCCTGCTGGGAGGCCTTACGTATCATTTACACAATTCCCAGGTCCCTGCAGGTGTCAGACCTGTAGTGCTATTAACCAAATGCTCCCGTGATTGCTTTTGTCCTCTGTGCACAGACAGATGGGTGGGGGCTGGCTATAGACATTTAAGATCTGGGCACAAGCCTCTGTCGAAGGCCTTTCACGTATGATCTATAGCAATTTTTGTTTTCCTCAATTATCGTATTGACCAACCAATTCTGAAGAGATGCTCTGTCCATTTATTCAAGGAATTTCACAGACTATGGGTGACGCTGGTAAAAGAGTGCAGCTGTGTCTGCAGGTTACCACTGGCTCCATCAGGCTCTGGGTGCTGTCTGAATGACAAGTGGCCGAGAATGAAACAGTCACATATTTTCTTAATTGTAGGCCTAGGGGAATGTTTTTAAAACATGAGATCAGACAAAAATGACCTACCTACATAAAAATCTCCTCCCCAAAGGAGTTTACAGAGGAACACTGCTACTCCTTTTTCTGTTTTCTCACCTCCTTGATTCATTCACTAATAAGAATTGGGCACCAGAATGTTCCAGACATTGGGGTAGGTGTGGGAGTGACCAAGATCCAGGCAGTCTCTGACCTCAAGAGGCTTCCAGCCATTGGGAAAATGCCCACTAACAGCCACTGGACTTAACATAATTATGTGTATGGCCGGCTGTTAAATCGAATTCTTCAGATTGTTTCTGACGTTCAGGCAGAGGACCAAAGGCACAGGGGCAGGTACAATAGGTAGCAGCAACAGCCTGCATGGCCTTAATGGAGTGGCTAGGCCACCTAAGCAAGACCAGCTAAGAGCTCGTGAAATCAATCCTGCTAGCAATTGTGATCACCCACCTGTGGGAAGTTGAGGTAGGAGAGGTCAAGGAGAGGGAGATTTCCAGAGAGGGCCATCTGTGTAAGTTCCCTACCACTATGGGAAAGGTGGGGAGATGCCTCCTTTTCACTTCTAGCCACATGAGAAACGCTTCAGGGAAACCACCCAGCTAGCCTCCCCTGTTAAGGTGAAAGGTGCTCGCTGGGCAAAGTGAAGAGTGGTGGATGCTAGGAGTGAGCTGCATTCATATGTGTTTCAGTGAACCAGATGGGTCCATGGGGAGTCCAATCTGGATGGCCCTGCATGCTGCCCAAGAGGACGGCCTGGAGGGGTGATGCGTAGACAGACGCTGGGTGAAGCAGACTACTGGTAGCCCGGGGCCTGGGGGAGTTGAAAATGACTCACAGGAGGACAGACATTGCCAGGGTCAGGGGAGCTGGCCCTAAGTCTCCCACAGAGAGGTCTCCAAAATCTCACCGAAGTGCCCCACACAAGAAAAGCTGGCCACTGCCCACCTGCCACATCTAGAGAGAGCCAGGGCTGGGCCCCCCTACACTATCACACTAAATTATTGCTTTCCCCTGGACCTGAGCTGCAGGATCAGAAGCAATAGCCAGCTAGTGGAGAGGTGGTGGAGAAAGGGCCTCCTGTGCAGGCCACCAGGTTGGAAGCAGCCCACGCCAGGGCTAGAAAGGGGCTGGACTGAAGTTTTGAAGAATATACTGGACTGGACATTTTGACTGTTGAAATGACACCATTCTTGTAACTAAAAAGTACTGAAAGACATTGGTGCCTGCCCAGAACTCCATGTCAGGTGGGGAAGGATAGACTATCGACTGGTTTACTGGGACTGGCAAGAAGCAGGAATGCCATTTGATGATTCCATTATTACTTATGATACAGGGAGTCTAGGGTCCCTTGGGAGAGCAATTTCACAAAATCTATCAAAATAGCTCAGCTGTTGTATTTCTAACTCACTCCAGTTCTCTTACATTCATTTTATGGTGAACAAAGAGACACATGAATAACTTGAGTTTACATTTCAGGTAACATGCTTTTTGGCAATTTTACTGAAATATCACATACTGCATGTAAAGGGCAATAAACTTCAGTATGTAGGTCAGTGACTTTCTGCCTGTGTATATGCCCATGTAACTGCCACGCAGGTCAAGATCTGGGACATTTCCAGCACCTGAGGGAGACTCCAAACCTCTGCCCCTCTTCCTGAGTGTTACCCCATGCTCTATTAGTTTTAGTATTGTTCCCATTATGAGCTTTTTATATATTCAGGACAAAATCCTTTGTCTGTCAAATGATATTCATTTCTCTCAGTTTGTTCTTTTACATTTAGCATTGCTTATGGTATGTTTTACGTATATGCACCCTTTTCCCATTATAAGAGGGTTTTATATATACTTTATCCTATAAACACAGACACACACCGGCGCACACACAGAAAACAGAGTCCTTATCACTCTTTCGTTAAAATATATATTCCGTAACACTGTCATAACACAATTAACAAATAAATATAGTCTGAGGTAGAAGACAGGAATTAGCGGGTCTTACAACCCCACTCTAGTCACTCATAGCAGCTGAGGTGAGACTTTTACATCTCCAAAAATCACAGGAGGAGTTAAATTCAGTCCTAATGTGTCTTTGTAGCAGAGATCTCAGAGCTGGGGGGACTTCGAATCCTGTTGGAGCTGTGAAATTAGGGTGATCTTGATGGAAATCCCTGCTCTGGCATTTACTGGCTATGTCTGAGCAAACTATTTAGCTCCTCCACGCCTCCATTTCTTCATCTGTAGAAATGGGGATTAATGCCACTTTTTCCTCTGTAGGAGGGTGAGGATTATGTGAGTTAAAACATACAGAGTAGCCATTACAGATGGAGGCTCAAAGCACTGCGGATGCTGCTCTTGATAGAGATAAGCTTGTGAAAGCGGCATCTGGTCCAAACCCAGACCTTCAAGCAGGCCAAATGCTGTTACCCCCATTTGACCAGTGAACCACGTAAGTCTCAAAGGGGTTCAGTCAGCATCGCCCAGGTAAACTTGCTGTGATGGTGGAAATGTTCTATATCATGGTGCCCAGTGCCTCTAGCCACATGCAGCTAATTGATCACTTGGAATGTAGCTAGCGTGGCTAAAAAGCTGGAGTTTTAGTGTTATTGAATGGAATTAAATGTTAATAGTCCCACGTGACTAATGGTTTCAGTATAAACAGCACAGTTCTAGACCACTCAAAAGTACCATGGGGAAACAGACCCAGCCGTCAAAATTCCTTCCAGTCTCCCACAGTGCCTCATTCCTCTGAAACAAGAACCCGACCGGGTGGTCTCCACGATGGCTCCAGCAATAAACCTGCTGAAGGGGGCACACCTATGTTAGGTTTGTGGAGAGGAAAGCAAAACCTTTACGTAACCTCAGAGTTGGTGTTATCTCAGAGAAGACCATGGCTCTTTCCCAGTAAAGGAACCAACCAGTGAGCATCTGTCTGCCCCACAGAGTTTAGGCTTTGGGGCTGCAGTCCCAGGTCTGAGGTAAAGTGGGGACATGTCCTCTGACTCGTTAAGGTGGAAAAGTGCATGCCGCTGTGATGGCCTCTACTTAGTGCGTTCAAGGTCTCAGGGATCAGATTTTCCCAAAATGTGAGTGGACAGGGTTCGTCTCTTCCGTTTCTTATTTTGACAGATGACAGGGGCCCCTTCTAAATTTTGTTGTTGATTATTTGGCATTGCCTAGTGAAACACAACATGCAGTGTTGAATTAGAGCACTGAGTTCAGGTTTGTTCCTTGTTCTTGTCCATTGTTCAAATCTGAAATGGAGGTTGGGCCAGAACAAACACAGCACAGAATTTTTGGTGTGGGTGGGAGAATGAGAAGCCAAAGAAACAGCCAGCTATTGAGCAGGCAGCTGCTGTCACCTCTCCTGACGGCTCCTGGCCTGCTTCCAGCCCTGCCCTCCTCATCCATCCGGGCTCGTGGCGGTCGGCCACAGGGTACTTTTCCGTCACACTTGTGTCCTGGTCTCTGCCCTTAAAGAGTGGATCTTCTCTTCCATTTGCAAGTCAATCTCAGCACAGGGGGGCCTGACCTTTGAGATCTTTGTAGGAGAAAGATGCCTCTCTGCCGTGAATGGGGCTTCTTGTCCCCACTTCCTGAAGAAGTTCAAGACTTTACAAGCCCCTTTCCCTAAGCCTTCACCATGGCTGAATGAGACTTCCAGGGGAGAAGTGTGTCACTAGGACTCTGAGCAAGGAGGACAAACCATTGAATTGCACAGAAGTCATCTAGGAGCAGCCTGAAGTTTGGTATCGGTTTAGTTATGATACGGGGCACATGGTCTTTTATGGGTGACTTGAGAACCTGATTCTTAGAATGAAGGTAGGTAGTTTCCTCTGTGAGGACGGATTCTGAATGACAGAAACCCAATTAAAAAAAAAAAACACACACTGTATCACTTACTTTATATTAGACACTGTTTTAAGTCGTTTTCAAATATTAAGTCACTTACCATGACTCCACTTGTTTGAGGGAGAGGAGGTCGATATTGTTATTCCACTGCTTTACAGATGGGGAAATGGAAGCTCAGACTGAACCATTTCCCTGAGGTTCCACCGATAGCAAATGGCAGCAGCAGTTTTCAGTCCCCGCCGTCTGGCTGCACAGTTTTTGCCGGGAACCCCCAATCTCGCAGCCTCTCCATCTTGCAGGCCAACTGTTGAGATGCAGACCGCTCAAAATGTGAAACATAAAAACCCGCTTCTGACTCAGGACAGTGAGAATAGCACATGTCAACACTGCCAATGCTTTCCCTGTTTCTCAGTCTTTCCTTAGGAAAGTTACTTTTGACCCTGAGTCTATTTTGTGTTGCTCAAAGGATTTGTACTTGCTAAAGGCTGGTGCAGGGAGGAGTGCTGTGCCCCTGCTGATAACCACTACACCTCCCAGCAGACGCCCCGGCCAACCTCCCCAGGCCACCTGCCTGCAGGAGGTACAGTCAGAGCTGCCTGCGGTGAAGGGCCAGGAAACCCCCACTGTTCTTGAAGCCTCAAGACCCCAGAAATCCCACCTTGATAAGTGGGTGAGATGCTGCCCACTTCTCAGGGGCCACAGAGTGCCACAAGGCTCCTGGGCACGTCCCCAGCTGGTGGGACTGATGGGGATACCAGGAATAAGAAGATAAAATTTAGTCTCAATGTGAGGTGCTAGCAGCTATGAAATGTTTTTAAATGACTAATGAGTTGTCTACTGCTTCAACCTTGCAAATGGTGTTTTACGGTTTTTTTGTTGTTTTTTTGTGTGTGTGTTTCTTTTTTTTTAGAGATGGGGTCTTGTTCTGTCACCCAGGCTGGAGGGCAGTGGTGCGATGGTAGCTCACTATAGCCTTGACCTACCCCTTGCCTCAAGTGATCCTTCCACCTCTGCCTCCCAAAGTGCTGGGATTACAGCCATGAGCCACTGTGCCTAGCCACAGATGATTTTATACAATCACCATGTCAGAGGATAATCGGTGGCCTATATCCTTTTTTTTTTTTGGAGACGGAGTCTCGCTCTATCTCCTGGCTGGAGTGCAGTGGCGCAATCTTGGCTCACTGCAACCTATACCTCCCAGGTTCAAGCAATTCTCCTGCCTCAGCCAGCCTCCCAAGTAGCTGGGATTACAGGCATGTGCCACCACACCAAGCTAACTTTTTTGTATTTTTAGTAGAGACGGGGTTTCACCATATTGACCAGGCTGGTCTCGAACTCCTGACCCTGTGATCCACTTGCCTCAACTTTCCAAAGTGCTGGGATTACAGGCGTGAGCCACTGCGCCTGACATACTTTTTATGTCGGTCTCACCCTTTTATTATTCATCAGCACCCATTCACTTCTAGCTGTCGACACACTGTCAGCCTCTGCTTATCTCAGCTAAGAGATCCCAAACATTCACCAGGCACACACCAGTGTTTGTTCACAAACAGATTTCCCATGACAGCCGCTGAAATGAAATAGAGAATGCTCCATTTAATTTAAACAGGCCGGCAACTTCAGTTCCTTTTGGCCCCTTCTGATTTCCTGGACACATAGGCTGACCCTTATCTTTACAGCAGTGCTGGGTCCTGCTGTGATCTTTTACTGACCACTGCCCTCTCCTTCTCCCCTCAGAACAGATGCCTTAGGCGTCACATTTCACTTTAGTTCTTCAGAGATTCATGGGTCAAAAAGGTCTCAGATGAGGAGAGAAACCTGGAAACTTGCACACTAGTTTGGATTCCATTGTTAGCTTGCTAGTTTCCACATTTGTAAAATTGGCACAATTATCTGTGTGGAGTTATAATGCACAAATGAATTATTTGTCATATCTCTGGAAAATATGAAATGTAAGAAACTATTGTCTGATAAGTATGGATTTTCTTTTCCTTTTTTTTAATTCCAAAGATAGATTTTTATTCTTTTTCTCTGGTCCAGGCAAACAACCAACCAAGTAAGAAAATCCTAGTTCCTTGAACTACTTACCAAAGTTTTTTATCTTTTATACATTCCTATTGTTATCCTTTAAGCTCTCCTTACAGTGAGACATTTACAGCAGGATTTATTAAGCCAGCATAAGCTAGATTTAAGCTTTTAGGAAGCGTGCCTTCAATGGCACTGATTTTCCATTTTCATTAGCTGCCGAAACAGAAACGTTTTCCCCATTGAACTAGTGGGATTCCTTAACCTTTTGTGGATGGATTTTGTTGATGGAATTTTATGTACTTCGATAGCTTATCTCTGTTGTAAGAGTTTTCTGATGCAAGTGCCATGGAGAGCCCTTATTTTTCCTAATTTGTCTCCCCACTCTCGTAATCACTCTTGGACCTTGGAAGCATTTCTGGAGACTGTGGCATGCAACCCTCAGCATGGGGAACAATGATCCTGACATCCCCTGGTCCTTGTTTGATCCGACCAGGCCTGGACCTCCATCACTTCAGTGCTCTCCATCACTTCAGAGCTGCCTCAGAATGCCAAGAGCTGACTTAACATTTGTGTATCAACTGGTTTTCAAGGCCCCACGGCTCTGCCTTGCCTGTTGCCTTTCTCTTTGTGTTCCTGTCCTGTATACTCTGCTCTCAGATGTCACTAACTTATAGCTCCCAATCTCTTTGCATAAAGTCTCTCCTTGGGTGAATGTCAAAGATGCTACTTCCTATAACTCTGAGTGCGTCTTCTCCGTGGGGAAGGAAGAAGGATGCACCCACCAGCTTTCTTTGTCAGTCTTTTTCCCTCCTATGGATCAGGGTAAAAACAAAAGTATAACTAATAGACTACTTTCTAGTTATGTTAGAGTTAAACTCAAAGATAATTTTGTTGGCAGAGGGCATTACTTAACTAAGAAAGTTAAATACAGTTTTAAATATCGGCAATAAAAGGACGCCCTTCCAGACTTTTCTTTTTCCCTCTGGTCTTTGTCATTTTCTTAAAAACGACAATCCATATAAATTTACCACCTACCTAATGGAAAACATAGCATCTGAAAAAAAAAAATTCTCTTTTTTTCTGGTAAATGCTTTTTAAACTGATTCCCTTTTGGGGCGTAAAGATGTAAGCTTGAAGGCAATCTGATTCCAGGGTCGTGGGGCAGTATTTAAAGATTGCTGTATGCACAGCTGTTCAGAACTAGGGGCTGAATTTTAGCAGTCATTCAAATGCAGAGTCATTTGTCAGCAAATGATCAAATAAATAGTTTTGTAGATGGGTTTTTTCCTTCTCACTGAATTAGTGTCATTCATTACCATTTGCCTCTTCCCAGTTATTTTTGTTCTAACATATCTTCCACGTTTTCGCTGTGCCTTCTCCCAGTAGCCTCCCACTTCACATCTGCTAAACTAATTTCCCAAACCACCAGTGTAAAACTTAGGTAGCTTGTTACCACTTGTCTCAAAGTCAAGTATTCTCCCCGATGGACTTTTATGCATTCATTCAACAAATGTTTGAGGGCTGACCAGGAGCAAGGTACAGAGCTGACCAGATTTGGGGTTTAATTGTCTGTAGGTTTTACTACCTGAAACATAAGTCCCTAGATGATTTTCAGGCATATATTTTCTCTACATTCTGTTCCTCTTTGAAGATTCAAGAACCTGATGAGTAGTTAATGACTAGTAAGTGTTGAACGTGTATTGGAAAGTTTAGAATTACTGTCGTATTGCTGAGTAGGGTTTAATTCCAAACTTATTGCCCTTCCTTATGTTTTTCTATTAGAATGTTCTTTTTCATCATGTGAACAATGAGGCTTTTAAAATATTTTTGTAGTTAGGCAATGGAAAATGCCAGAAAACCCTGCCCTTTCACTCTTCCAGCGAGAAGTCCTGATTCAGAGTCCCTGTTGCCCCAGGGTGGCGCCGACGCAGGCAGGCCAGCGGTGGTGGCTGGTGGGCAAGGTGAGCAGGTCCCCTGCAGGGGCTCCCATCCCAGGTTTTAGCCAGCACAATCTCCCCTGGAATAGGGTTTCAATGTTAAAGTTTTGAATAAGGTCTCCTCTCCTCAGAAGAGTTGCAAACCACCTTGGTTTAGGAGGTTGTCTCTAGTTCATGAACATGAGGAATGCAAACCTGTGTACCCCAGACCTGTCAAGGCTGATCTGCATATATCGTGATCATTCAGTGCCTTTGCCTCAGCTTCCCAGTTTACAAACTGGCCCGAGTCTAACCTAACTCTACACCACAATTTAAATTCTTCATCTTGTGTAGTCAAGACAGAAAATAGTGGTATGTTTTTCATTTTCTTGAAAATCATTAAGTGAAACCCCCACCTCTTATTTCTGAGCTCAACACATCCTGAGTCCTTCTTTATAAGCTCTTTGTTCCAGATTTTAAAATTATTTGTGTGATTTTAATCCACTCTGCAGTATTTCCACTTTCCTTTTAAAACCTCTGGCCACCGTTAGGAATATACTGTACTTATTACACTGAGAAAATTACTCTCATAATTCTCTTTAGCCTCAAACTGTGTTTATAGAATCAGATTTTCCCAATGTCCTAGAGTTCCCTTGGCCATGTATAGTAAATTACTAATGACTACCCTGCTCTCCTGAAAGAATGAATATCATTTCTAAAATGCCTAAGCTATCAACAGGGATTCGTTTTAAAGTGCTAGAAAATCTGATTTATTGCTTTGCAGATGATCTTTCTGGTGTACTAGCCTCATTAATGCAAACTAGTTTATTCAGACTGGAAACCACAGTTTCCAGATCCCTGTCTCAAATGGTCATCAGTGAAGGGAAATAGTTCCAGGCTCACCGACTGTTTGACATTTCAGCCTTCCCTTCCCAAGCCACTAAGTCACTGATAGCTGCTTTTTTTTTTGAGATGGAGTCTCGCTCTGTCACCCAGGTGGGAGTGTAATGGCATGATCTTGGCTCACTGCAACCTCTGCCTCCTGAGTTCAAGTGATTCTCCTGCCTCAGCCTCCTGAGTAGCTTGGATTACAGGCGCCCACCACCATGCCCGGCTAACTTTTATATTTTTTAATAGGGATGGGGTTTCACCATGTTGGTCAGGCTGGTCTTGAACTCCTGACCTCAGGTAGATCCACCCGCCTCAGCTTCCCTTAGTGCTGGGATTACTGGCATGAGCCACCGTGCCCAGCCCGATAGTTGCTTTTTCTCAAGAGGCTGAGTGGTTTAGCAGTTAAAAACTCAGGCTTTAGCCAAGAGCTTAGCCTGGATCTAAGTCATGGGCCTGCCAGTTGCTAACTGTGTGACCTTGGATAAGATACCTAGATTTTCTGTACCTGGATTTCCCCATAGGCAAAATGGAAATCATGATAGTAAATATGTTGCAGGATTGCTAGTGACGATTAAATGAGATAATAGAGTAGCTAAAATGTGGCCAGGTGTGGCGGCTCACATCTGTAATCCCAGCATTTCCGGAGGCCAAGGCAGGTGGATTGCTTGAGCCCAGGAGTTGGAGACCAGCCTGGGCAGCATAGAGAGAGCCCCATCTCTAAAAAAAATCTTAAAAATTAACTGGGCATGGTAGCATGTGCCTGTAGTCCCAGCTGCTTGGGAGGCCAAGGTGGGGGGAATCCCTTGAGCCCAGGAGGTCGAGACTGCAGTGAGCCATGATCACACTATTGCACTCCAGCCTGGGTGACAGAGTGAGACCCTGTCTCAAAAAAAAAATTACCTAACATGGGGCAACCTCTCACTGTCTTACTTACAATTACTTTAGGACTTTTTTTGTTTGTTTGTTTTTTGTTCTTTTTTTTTTTTAACCGATCCAGGGAAAATGCTGATTTTCCTAATTATTTGTGAACATGTTGAGTACAGTCAATACAATTTTGGTAAAATAGACTCATCTCACAATAGCATCTCTCCCTTGGAAGATTCTGGCATCATCAGTGGACAACGTTTTGCTCCTAAGCGTGTGCTGGGTGCCACACTCCATCCCTTGACAGTTTTTGTCTTGTTCCTGGCCAGAACTACCCGCTTTTTGCAGGTGGTTTCTGGACCTGCGTTTCCAGGCCCAGCCTCTCCTAAGGGTCAGTAGGGCGTCCCCAAGGGGGGCCCCTTGCAGATGGATGCCCTCCTCAAGCCTCTCTTGGTTTCTTTTGTTAATGTTTCTTTCATGTGCAACCCCCCCAGAAGTCTGCTGCTCTGCCTCCACTGCAGAGCCTTGTTTGTTGAGTTGCTCAGTAATTCTTTTTGAAGGAACAAGAGCTATGGGCTCCTTTTCAGAGAATGAAATATAAACGTCTTGTATTTTCTGAGCCCTCCACCTTTGAGAGCAGGGCGGTTTCTCTGTTCGAATCCTCTGTCTCCGCATCCCTGCTTCAGGAATTGGAAAACAAAAACTAAATTAGACGCTCTTGCTTTGATAACTTCAATAAGTACCTCGGGGTCTCTTGGGTGCCATGGATTCGCTCTCCTAGCGCATGAGGCTTCGTGCGGCTTCGTGTCATAAACATGGGCAGGCGACATCCCTCCTCCAGGCCTGCGGGCTCCACCCAGGGGCCCGCGCCAGAGCCAACGCTGACCCGGGAGCGCCATCTTGTGGGCGCCTCGATTGCTGCCTCCGAGAAGGCGCTCGGGTACGTCTTATTCCACCGTTTCAGGACTTGGGGAAATGTAGCCAAAAATTTCATGCCGGGCAGTTAGAACATGGCTGTCAGCTAGACATTAGGAATCACTTATCTCTGGATTTAAATAGGGTAAATGTCTTTTTGCTGCTTTAGATTTCTTTTTATTGAGGAGCAGCTACTATATTTTCAACAGGGCCTTTTGAATGACCAATTCTGTATTTTACATGCATTTGTAAAAAATAAAATCATTCTAGGTAGTACATCAGAAGATCTAGATTTCTTTTACTTTTTGAGGTTTTGTTTGTTTGTTTGTTTTGCGTGACCTTTTTTTTTTTTTTTTGGTAGATAAAGGTAATGTAAGGTCTTGCTACTCAAAAGGTGGACCCCGGGCCAGCAGCATCAGCATCACCCGGGAGCTTGTTGGAAACGCAGAATCCTTATCCCTGTTCCAGATCCCCTGAATCAGAATCTAATTGTAGCCACAACCCCTAGTGAGCCCTGTGCACATGACAGTTTGAGAAGGGCAAGTATAAAGGACTATGAAGGAGTCAGTGTTCTTGTCCCAGCCCCTCCATTTCCCCATGCTTCTCATCTCAGCCCATGTGATCACCTCTCTTCAGCCTCTGTGGCCCATATGTGATGGGAGACCATGAGATTATGGTTCCTGACTTGTCTGATGCTGGGTCAGCTAAGAAAGGATTAAAATTATATACACGGCCGGGCACTGTGGCTCATGCCTGTAACCGCAGCACTTTGGGAGGCCAAGAAGGGCAGATCATTTGAGGTCAGGAGTTTGAGACCAGCCTGGCTAACATGGCAAAACCCCGTCTCTACAAAAAATACAAAAATTAGCTCAGCGTGGTGGTGTGCACCTGTAGTCACAGCTATTCGGGAGGCTGAGGTATGAGAATCCATTGAACCTGGGAAGCAGAGGCCACAGTGAGCCCAGATTGTGCCACACTCCAGCCTGGGCAACAGAGTGAGACTCTGTCTCAAAAACAAACAAATGACAACAAAAAATTATATACTAAAGGTCACTTTGTACATGGTAAAAACCTATGCAAATGTAAGCAAAAATTATGGATGGCAAAAATTCTTCCATTTCATACTCCGCTATCAGAGATTCTGCTTTGCATTATATCAGAGTCTGATTTATATCATCAGCAGCAAAGCAGCTATTCAACTGCGACCATTTGTCATGCTTCAAATAGTGTCTTGGCAGATTTCATTAAGTCTTTCAAAGGTCCCTCTCAGACCAGTCTTCCCAGAGTTCAAAATAATAAAATTACATTATGTTTTTCTTAACAGGACCTTTCCCACATTTGCCGTCCTGGTGCCCCAGAAGTGTCCCCCCCACCAACTCCCCCCTCCCCCATTGAGCCCAGTATGGGGCACAGTAGGTACTCACTAATGCCGGTTGATTAAACCACTAATTGGCCCTCAGCACGGTCTAAACAGTAACCTGATATCCTTCACACTAATTGTGCATTTATGATAATCAGATTATTTGCATCATTAGAGACCTGACATAGCTACATGAGGACTCGGTTGTCTCACTAATATATATGAAATATTCATTAAGGAAATAAAGTCCTGATGGCTGAGAATGTAGTGCACAAAGATTGACGAAGGTGAGAGCATTAACTGTTTACAAATGTCCCTTTACCTTGAAATGAGGTAGAGTGGAACCAAAGGAAAGAACACTGGCAAACTATTACTCTCTTCTCTTTACATGCATTTTAAAAAAAATTAATAGCAAAAAGGTGTTTGGCAATAAATAGGTGAAATTTTAGGAAAACATCATCTGAAGCCTTAATATTGATGAGATATTGACATCTGTATTGCTCCCGGGCCCCAGTGGCTCTTGTTTATGAAGAATTGGGACCGTGGTCAAACGGTGAAAAGTAAAATATTGGGAATAATTTATTACACCATTTGCCACCCAGCTGAGGTACAAAAATACTAAATTCAAATTAGATTAGACTTGCATCGTCTACAATTTGTGAAATTATGATCTTGTTAATTGTTTTTACCAAATATAGTAAAATCTTGCTCTTTTTATCTGATTCGTTGCAATTAACAATGTTCTCTCCAATCATTTAAAAGGATTCAGAATGTCAGTGCTTCAAAATTACTTTCCTTAAAGTTAAATGTAATTATAATAGGTAACTTTATATGGGGGAAAATAAACACTCATGACTGTACGTATAAAGATATAGTCTATCAGAGTAAGATCCTCAAAAGCAGGACTTTGCAGTGTTCAGTTCATCTCTGAATACCTAACAATTCCTCTCTGCTGCCTGTACGTGTTTTATAAGGATACGTTTAATTAAGTAATGAAAGAGACACAGTTCTACCTTTTTGTTCTTTTTTTCCCAACATTTACCTTGAAAATTTTTTGAGAGAAAAATTGCCAGAATAAAAGAATCCCTCAGTAATCATTCACATGTTTAACATCTGTTCTCTCTCTCTCTCCCCAGACTCCCTCTAAGAACAAAAACTCGTTCTTTTAAAAAAAGAATTGCATTTTTATTTTAGTTCAGGGGGTACATATGCAGGTTTTGTGTGGTGCTAAGATTTGGGCTTTATTGATCTCATCACCCAGATAGTGAATATAATATACAATAGGAAGTTTTCCAGCCCTTGCCCCCACCTCCCTCCCTCCTTTTGGAGTCCCCAGTGTCTATTGTTGCCATCTTTATGTCCACGTGAACCAAAGATTTAGCTCTCATTTATAAGTGAAAACATGTGATATTTGGTTTTCTGTTTCTGCATTAGTTTGCTTAGGATAATGGCCTCTAGCTTCATCCATGTTGCTGTAAAGAACATGATTTCTTTTTTTTTTTTTATTTGAGATGGAGTCTCGCTCTGTCACCCAGGCTGGAGTGCAGTGGCACGATCTTGGCTCACTGCAAGCTCCACCTCCCAGGTTCACACCATTCTCCTGCTTCAGCCTCCAGAGTAGCTGGGATTACAGGCGCCTGCCACCATACCCGGCTAATTTTTTGTATTTTTAGTAGAGACAGGGTTTCACCGTGTTAGCCGGGATGGTCTCCATCTCCTGACCTCGTGATCCACCCACCTCGGCTTCTCAAAGCGCTGGGATTACAGGCATGAGCCACCACACCTGGCCCATGATTTCATTTTTTAAGGCTGCATAGTATTCCATGGTGTATGTATACCACATTTTCTTTATCTAATGCATGGTTGATGGGCACCTAGGTTGATTCTGTGTCTTTGCTATTATGAATAATGCTGCAATGAACATGCAAGTATATGTCTCTTTTTGGTAGCGCAGCTTATTTTTCTTTGGGTATATACCCAGGGATTGCTGAGTCAAATGGTAGTTCTATTTTTAGTTCTTTGAGAAATCTCCAAACTGCTTTCCACAGGGACTGAACTAATTTGCATTCCCACCAATAGTGTATAAGTGAAGAACCTGCTCTTACGTAGCCAACAGCAAAATGATCAAATTCAGGAAAATTTCACATTGGCAGAATGCTCTCTACTAGTGCATAGTCCTGATTCCGTTTTTGCCAGTTGTCATAGTAATGCCGTTTTAAAGCATTCGCCTCTTGACTCCAGGTTCACAGGTTGCATTTAGCTGTTGTCCCTTTGGTGTCCTTTGAGCTGGAAGAGTTCCTCAATTTGTCTCTGTTGTTTATGACACTGACATTTCTGAAGAATACAGGCCAATGCTTCTCCAAAATTAGATCAATATTATGCACTTTAGGCAGAAATACTAAGGATATATTACGTTACAGAGCATTACATTAGTAGACATATGATGTTGGTTTCGTCCATCATGGGGGATGGTAACTTTGATCACTTGGGATAAGGTGATATCTGCCAGATTCTCCCTTTGTAACTAATAAGTAATCTCTGAGGTATACTCTGACGCCGTTAATTCTATTCTCTAATACACTTCATTCAACCATTTTAGCATTGAGTCATGATCCTTGCCTGAGTCAGTGATTACTGCTTTGGTTGGAAATGGTGATTTTTGGCCGGGTGCAGTGGCTCTTGCATGTGTGGTGGCTCCCAGCACTTTGGGAGGCCAAGGCAGGCAGAGTACTTGAGGTTAGGAGTTTGAGACCAGCCTGGCCAACATGGCGAAACCCTGCCTCTACTGAAAATACAAAAATTAGCCAGGCATGGTGGCACGCACCTGTAATCCCAGCTGCTCAGGAGGCTGAGGCAGGAGAATCGCTTCAACAAGTGGAGGTTGCAGTGAGCCGAGATCACGTCACTGCACTCCAGCCTGGGTGACAGAGTGAGACGCCATCTCAAAAAAAAAAAAAAAAAAAGAAAGAAAATGGTGATTTTCTAACTCATTTATTTCTTTGCATCTACTATTTGGAATTCTACTATAAAGAATACCTTTAGGCTGGGTGCAGTGGCTCTCGCTCGTAATCCCAGCACTTCGGGGGGCTGAGACGGGAGGGTCGCTTGAGCCCAGGAGCTTGAGACCAGTCTGGGCAACATGGCAAGACCCTGTCTGTATAAAAAATTTAAAAATTGGCATGGTGGCACACACATGTAGTCCCAGCTACTTGGGAGGCTGAGGTGGGGGACCCCCTTGAGCCCAGGAATTTGAGGCTGCAGTGAGCTACGATCACACCACTGCACTCCAGCCTGGGTGACAGAGAGAGACCCTGTGATTTAAAAAAAAGAAGAAGAATAGTTTTATTTTCTACCTTTTAAAGTCTGTCTGTCTTTGTGAGCATCAATATCAATAAGGACTTACAGTTTCTTCTTATTAAACTGGTTATTGCTCATCACTCTCATTATTCATTTTGATGCTTATATTGTCCCAACTTTCCCCAGTGGCTGCCTCTTCAATCTCACTTTTACGTTCATTCGATGTGGCCCCATTAGTCTGTATCATTCTTTAGCTCTTAGCATATCTATATTGATGTAGATATAGATGTTGATAGCCTTAGCATATTTTCATTCAGGTTACTGCTTAAATGACAGATTTTGTTCTTGCAGCAAATATTCTTTGAGATACTGGTATGTCACAGTTACTGATCTTACTCATGGTCCAGAAAAAAGCCAGGCAATTACATTGGCCCTTGCAATGGAATACAGGGAGTTGACAGCCGTGAGCTACGTGTGCCATGGGTGCACAAAGAAAAGCTCCCAATCCCACTGGGTGAATTAAGAAGACTCCAGGGAGAGTGCATATCATCTCCTAGGCCCAAAATATGAATAGAGATAAATGTATGGAGGCGGCATAGTGTTCCAGGCTATGGGAAGCACATGTCTCTTGAGGAACTGAAGGCATTTGTTAAGTCTAGGACAGTGTGAGTGTGTTGGGGGCGTGGTATGTGTTGCAGGCCACAGGGATGCAAGCAGTGTGAGAGAAGAGGCTGGAGGGGTGGGCCAGGGCCTTGTAAGCTCTGTTAAGGACCCTTCCCAATGGCTGTCCCTAGAGACAGTTGTTCTCAACACTGACTGCACATTTGCACCCCCTGGGGAGCCCCTGGGGGAGCCTGTCAGAAATACCAATAACAGACCCCCATTCCAAACCAATTAAATCAGGATCCTAGGTGTGGCGGGGAACTCTAGGGTCCATACATTTTAATTTCCATACCTAGCTTCTAGAGAATTTATCATGAAGAATGTTGTCATGTGTCATAGAGCTAACCCTTTCAAAACTAAAATTTAAAAAGATTTATTTTATTTTATAGGATTTTGAACTCAACAATGAACTAAAGATGAATGTCCTAAATTTGCTAGAAGAAGTTTTGCGAGACCCAGACCTTCTTCCCCAAGAAAGAAAAGCCACCGCGAATATCCTCAGGTGAAGGCAACTGAAGATGCCAACTGGATGACATTGGTTGATTCCTGCTATGTTCATAGAATATAAGAGCCTAGCAAACCAGAAGAATAAATCTTAGAATCCTGGGGACAGTGGGGACTATGTTCTTAGCAGTAAAGTGTTATGTATTATCTTCCCTTTCCTGGGGGCAATTTGGGGTCTGCTGTCTCAGGAAGACTTGGGACGGGGTGGTATAACTTGTGTGGAGTGCAATTGCTGTTATCTATGGAGGCAGACAGTGGTTTACTCTAGAACCAACAGTTAAAGAAAGGAACCCTTGAGGAGCCTCTTCTGCAAGTCCAGCAGGCATCAAAGAGAGATGATGTTTCCTCCGGTGGGTTGTAATTGTTTATTGTAAGCTCATGTTTGTGAGGGTGTTCGTGTCTGTGGGAGTCTCGTGCACCTAAAATGTGGATGTGACATCACAGAGTAGAGATGAATTTTCTTTGGCTCATTTCACTGGTCCTCGACCAGCTTTTCTACAGCTTGTCAGTTTAGGATTTCCACATCACATAGGTGGTATGATTATAGGGGATTGTATAAGGTATGACTCCACACTTCTATGTGATAAAGGCTTCAACTTTGGGCGTACTGCTAGAGATTGTGTCCATAGTTGTTGCACCCAGTATCCAAGTGGGTAACAAGCTTTCTTATAGCTTCTTGAACTGGTGGGTGGATTTTTTTTTTTTTTTGTCCACTGTATGTGGAAAGGGCAGCCATCGCTAGCTTTGTGCAGACATTTCAGTTGCAGCTTCCCAGCTCACTCATAACTACATCCTCTGTCCCTGCTTGGGGATGGGAAGCCCAGCATCTCTCTGCTAGGGTCTGGTGCTTCTTTACCACTCTCATTTCTAGTTCCCTCTTCATTTACAACCTCTAGAAATGACCCTTCCTTTCCTCGAAGCTTGGCTGCATTGTCTCCTTGTTACATGTTACCCAGAATGTTTGTGTCATCCACAGGCAGTCTATTTTAGCTCAGTCCATATTTTTGCAAGTCCTTCCCTGATGCAGCAACACCAGATGTTGGTTTGTGATGTGTTAGCAGCTGGTCTTTCTTAGTCCCCCATTAGCTGAAGATCCCATAGCCAGATCATTCTTTGGTGTTGGGGCTTTTATGGTTAGAATTGTATCTCCCTACCCCCTAAAAGATATATTTAAGTCCCAACCTCCCGTACCCCAAAATAGACCTCATTTGGAAATAAGGCCATTGCCAATGTAATCAGTTAAGATGAGGTACTGGAGTAGGGTGGACCCCAATCCACTTTGATTGGTGTCCTTTTAAGAAGTCAACCATGGAAGACAGATACAGAGACAATGCCATCTGAAGATGGAGGCAGAGACTGAGTTATGCAGCTGTAAGCCAAAGAAGGCCAAAGATCGCTGGCAAACCACCAGCAGCTAAAAAGGCAAGGGAGGGTTCCCCTCCGGGACTCAGAGGCAGCATAGCCCTGCTGACAGTTCGATTACAGTCTGGAAGGTGAGACAATACATTTCTGTTGTTTTAAGCTACCCAGTTTGTGGGATTTTGTCAGGGCAGCCCTAGGAAACAGTTAGGGGCCTTCTTTACTTTTTCCATTCTATGAAAACATCTAAGTAAGCCCAGGGATTCCAATACTGTGTCTGTTTTCAGATTTTAAAATTGTAAGTACATATGGAGGTGAAGCCTGGTTTCAGTGCATGAGGAACTCTGAGTGATTACTGTTTCTTTTCTCTTCATAACTAGTTTGTTATGCTCTTTGCATTTAAAACACTAATATTTAAAAACTACATTCTGGAAGTTTGTGCCCCTAGGGATATTTGACTAAATAGCTATCAGGGAAGTGAGGGTGTTCAGGCTGGGGAAAACTGTCAGGATCAACCAATATGAGGGTCTTTTGTTGCCAATCCCCTCAAGACGCCCATGCCAGACTTTACCATCAATTCTGAGAGCTTTCTCTCTGCACCAAGAGGTGACCTCAGACGTCAGTCAGTTGGAGTTGGTTCTGAAGATGAATCCTGTTTGCCACCCCAGGTCTTGATTATTCATCAGGCTTCAGATGTGCCAGTTCTTTCTGCTGAATAATGACCTGAGAGTTAGCAGTGAAAGATTGATAGGGAATAGAAATTTTAGTAGGCAGTAGAGCTTGAAACTACAACAGTGAGCAGAGTCTGATTCTGCCTTTTGCAGGATGTCACAGGGCTAAATCTTGGCTCGACCATTTATGATGTCAAGTTCTCAACCAGTCCAAACCTGTTTCCTCATTTATAAAGTGGGACTCACAATAGCTACTTCATTAGGTTGTTGTGAAGAGTACATGACATGAAATGTATAAGGAGGTTAACATGATGCCTGAAAAGTCATTAGCACGCGTAGTAAAGTGAGTATTATTACTGTTAGAAGCACTGACAGTAGTTCCTGGAAAAAGTAGTTTCTGCTGTTAAGGCCATATGGCCCAAGTGAAACCAGGCTGGATCTTAGTCAACTCAACTTTCTTTAGGCTTTGTCACCTTTTCCACACAAAGAGAGTGTGGACCAATCCCAGGACAGACACTGGTTGCTCGTGGCTCTGTTTTTGGACTACCCTAATTGAAAGAGGGATTTTCTATTCATACAACTTGGATAATCCCATTTCCTTTATTTGGCGTTTCATTATAAATGCACAATTATTAAACTGATGATACTGCTGATAGACGTGGTAGTGATGGTGGTGGGGAACCCAGGATCCTGGAATGTTCATCAATGCCCAAGCGTCACCAGCAGACTAGAAGCAAATCTTTTCTCTATCAGAACTGAACCAGAAGTGCAGAGGCCTCCACATCTGAAGGGAAAGAATTCTGAACCATGCCCTCTAGAAAATACAGGCTATGACTGTGAGAGAAAAAACATATCATATGGTGGTTAAGTGCAGCCCTGACATTTAGAGATTTATATGCATTCCTGACATATAAGAGATATGAACATACAACACGTTTTTACGCATAGGTTGCATTAATGCAATAAAGCAAACGCTCTTTTGAATGAAGCCTCCCTGACAGTCTCACAGGGGTCACTTGATGATGAATACACTTAATTGCCATATATAGTTTGTTGCCCTGTTTGTAAATAAAAACCTGTACTCAAAACTTATATTTCTAAAATACCATCTCTCCTCCTCCAAAGTTGTCTAACTAGCTGTCTCCAAAATCTATTCAGTGTAGAGATTTTTCTAGATACCCAACATGCCACAAAATAAAAAGAAACAGTGATTAACTTCTTGGATGTTCAACTGTGATGGGCTCAGGTCATAGAAAAGTCATCCCCAACCCCACATAGCATCAACGAGAAGGCATAAAATGTTAGGTAACTTAATGGCACCAGAGTGCCTCTTGGAAAATGAGGGTAAGATCATTGAGAAGAGGAACATTTGATGGGAGCTAACTAACTTTTTGACCTTTTCTTTCCAAGGGAAAGATATTACCCAGCTTCATAAAAAGATCTTTCCCACTGGTACACATAATTATGGAGCCACAGATCTCTCTCCAGGAACCTAGAATGGTGGAAAAGATGACGTGCACTTTCGGAAAAGTCACTTTTATCCCCCATGTGTAACCCTTACAATGTGATTTAATAGGCTTTGGAGAAAGAGTTAGCTTTAACTTATTTTTTCCTCATCTTAATCTGCCCTTTAAGATAAAATGACTATTTCTTTCTACTCACAAATAATATGGCTAAGTGCCAATAAGAGGGCTGCTACTAGTATAATCTAGAAGGCTCCTGCTCCCCCTTCAGACAGCCGAGGGAAAGGAGTTGTTATTGACTGTGTGCTGTGTGTGGGACCCTTGAAGAGGTGCCTTCCCTGAGCCTGCTTAAGAGAAGCGCAGAGTAAAGGAAGGGCCCACAACCCCGAGCAACTTAGTCAGTGTCTTTGAGCTTTTGTTTCCTTATCTGTAAAACGGAGATCACAATGCCTGCATTATCTACTGTCCTGTGTAACAATCCCTTGGAAGGGATTTGTTAGGACACAGGAGATAGTGCATGTCAAATGTTTAGCACAAGCCTGGCATAGAGCAGGCATACAGGAAGCCATTTCTGTTGATATTATATTTTTGAGGGTTGTGGTTGTTTTAATCAACTCAGAACACAACAGAACATCACATCATCATTACTTCTTTTAAAAGTAGCTTCCTCCAGCAGAGTACATGGTTTGCGACCGTTTAACTATTTTATTTTATTTATTTATTTTTGAGACTGAGTCTTGCTCTGTTGCCAAGGCTGGAGTGCAGTGGCGCGATCTCAGCTCACTGCAAGCTCCGCCTCCCTGGTTCACACCATTCTCCTGCCTCAGCTTCCCGAGTAGCTGGGACTACAAACACCCGCCACCCGCCCAGCTAATTTTTTGTATTTTTAGTAGAGACAGGGTTTCACCGTGTTAGCCAGGATGGTCTCGATCTCCTGACCTCGTGATCCGCCCACCTACTATTTTAATACTTTTAATATGTGCTTGTGCCTTCCTTTTGGAAAACATAAAATGCCTGGCTCCAATGGCAAATTATGTAATTGGATGCCTACTGGACTCCAGTTTTCCTGGACTCTGAACTTCTGTTGGACATAAAATACCCTCTACTCTGAAACCAGTATCTAAGGTATTAACTTGTGTTTATTCATTTACTCATTCATTCATTCATTCATCATTTATTTTTTAAAAAGGTATTTATTGAGAGCTGAATAACATGTATGAGATTCAGGGCCAAAAGTGTCTGAGGAAAGTCCATCTGGACTGCAAGGGGGAGAAGCTATCTGCTGGCTCCTGCCTGGCATTGTTCAGAGTCTTGCCACATGGGAACCCCCTGTGCTTCTGGTCTACGTAAGCTTGAGAAGGGGGTGGCCCTGCGTCTCCTGCCTCTGTGACAGCAGGGAAAGCCCACGGTAGGGGATAGAGGCATGGGGAGGAGGGCACTCAGGCCTGGGAGTACAACTGGCTGATAGCATTAGAGGATGCTCCATTTTACGTTATAGATGGTAACTCAGAGCACACCCAGCTCACCCTCAGACTCACTGTGATGGTGGTGGTTTCATTTACAACCTGTGTGTAACAGGTTGCCTCTTTGTTCTAAATCAGCTGTCCCGATGATTCTCTCATGCCTTGAGCATGTTTTCTGTTTGGGGATTGCTCATCTCCAGCTCAGCAGTCGGTTGTGCTGCACGGCCTTGTAGACCCAAATCCTTAGACCTCCCATCCAGGGAAAACCAAACTGCATTTGTAGTTTTGTTCCTAGGTTGTCTATTTTTTTTTTCATGGAGGATAATTTGATATATTTTTCAGGGCCCTTTCACAAGATGACCAAGATGACATCCACCTAAAATTAGAGGATATAATTCAAATGGTAAGTCTGACCACATTTTTATCCAGCACAACTATGTGCAAACTACCTCTCCAAGGCGAGCAATGTGCTTGTAACCGATCAAGGAGTGTTGTAGTATTAGGCCCTCTGTCCTATCTATGAAGCTCTGTGAGATGAACCACATTTGGTGTAGGGTCTAGCAGTTGGTCTAAGATATTCATGTTGGCTTTTGATATTTTTAGCTTTCTGCCATTTTTTTCATAGTTAGAATTTAGTGGTGAACTTCATGCTTCCACACATGCAGCTGTCTGCCTCGCTGACCTGCAATGAGATGGCAGGCGGCCTCTCCTGGGTGTTTCATTTCCCTCCCTCATCTCTTGCAGACTGACTGCATGAAGGCCGAATGCTTTGAGTCCTTGTCGGCCATGGAGCTGGCAGAACAGATCACCCTCCTGGACCACGTCATTTTCAGAAGCATTCCCTACGAGTGAGTGCCACCCCCCACAGCAGCAGGGCTTGGCTGCACTAGCTGGCTTAGAAGTTGACATTATTCCTAAGGCAGGTTGTGTGTATGTCTGTCCCCTCAGTTCCTGTGTGAATATCTACCAATTGTTTCCATCCATGGAACTGGCACGCCTCTGCGTCCAGCACTGTGCAGGATGGGGGCAGGACCAACAACAGCAAGGGACACAGAACCTTGCCCAGGGACTTAGTCAACTTTAGTATGTGTCAGAGTAATTTCGAGTGTTTTTAATGCCTATACAAAATAATTCCTGTATGCTCCATCTCGCTTGCCCCTTGTTTCTTGCTGTGTCTGGTGACCTGCTCAGGAATGAAGTGAATGATCAGGGATGCTGCCCTGAAGACAGCCCATCTGACCAGGTGGAGCTTCTGCCCCGCTGAACTGCCTGGTCAGGGGAACGTGCGGTACAAGCCTAAAACGAGCGCTTTTCAGCCCTGACCGTGTGCGCCCTCCTGAGCGCTGGGGAGAACCAAACACAATCCCTGACTTTGAAATCTGCATCCTCCAGGAGAGAATGGCAGGCAGGGCAGAGCGGAGGGAGAAAATTCTGCTTCTGACCAACATTTTTGGTAGTGATGAAATTTTTGGACCCTCTGCTAAGGCTTAATGTTTTTAAAAGCTAATCCTGGGAAAATAGTCTTGATTTCTAAGGTAGTACTTCACCTCTTTATTTCCCTTGTGTTGGTTCTTGTTTTTGAACTTCAGAGAAGCCTTTATAGGATCCTAATAGGGACGCAGTTCCAAACATTTATAAGAGAAAGCTGGAACTGAAGAATCTTCCTTTTTGGCATTGAGAGGTAAACTGCAACAGCCGAGGTAAAATTCACTTGTGAGGCTGGCAGCAGCAGGTGTCAGGAACCATTCTAGGCCGTGTCAAATGGAATGTTTCTAATATTCATGACAACTGTCCAGGATCATAGCCACCATATTTTTAAAAACTTAATTGGTTTTGTGTTTTGTTTTGAACTTTCAGGGAGTTTCTTGGGCAGGGGTGGATGAAGCTGGATAAAAATGAAAGAACTCCTTACATTATGAAAACCAGCCAACACTTTAACGACGTGAGTAACCATAACAGTAAAACCTTGGGCGTGTCACAGGAAGATGGATATTGGGGTCTAAAGACTCCTCTAAAATAAAGCAACTCTGTCACCCACTTTTTTTTTTTTTTTTTGAGACAGAGTCTTGCTCTGTCATCCAGGCTGGAGTGCAATGGCACGATCTAGGCTCACTGCAACCTCCACCTCCCTGGTTCAAGCAATTCCCCTGCCTCAGCCTCCTGAGTAGCTGGGATTACAGGCACGTGCCATCATGCCCGGCTAATATTTTTGTATTTTTAGTAGAGATGGAGTTTCACCATGTCGGCCAGACTGGTCTCGAACTCCTGACCTCAGGCGATCCACCCGCCTCGGCCTCCCAAAGTGTTGGGATTACAGGCGTGAGCCACCGCACCTGGCCTGCCACCAACTTTTAAACAGAATTGATGGGATATTGAAGACAAGCTTAAATCTCTAAGAGCTCACAGTAATGTAATAATGTCCAGTTAACTTCCTGACATAAAAGGTTCACCTTTGATGGTACCCAGTGCTCAATAATGTACAGGTTGCTGTTCCTATTTTTATCATGATTATCACTACTTCCTGTTTATAAATTGACTAACAGAGTGAGCAGTACATGTGTCACTGGCCCCTGGTGGTGGTGGTGACGGTAAGGCTGGGTTGGTGCAAGTCCTCATCATTACTGAATGTTCAGCCTGAATTACATTCCAGGGTTGGAAGGGGCCTCTTGGAGCATAGTCACATTGTTGCTATAGTTCTGTGCAGCAGTGGCCAGCTGTCGGTCCATCTTACAGCTCTGCTTTTCCCCAGCAGTAAGATTGGGAGATGCTTTTATACCTCCCCGCTCTTAATTAGTGCTGTTCTCATAGTCTTAGTCCTGTGGTAGAACAAGTAACAGGTGTGGGAGTGTCTTCTGGCCTATCCAGACAACAGGAAGCCTCCCTTTCCAATTTCACTAAACTATAGTAAAAGGAATAATGATTTTAAAAACAACAGCAACAAACTACCAGGAACCCCATAGGTAAATTAATAAGTGATTTAGAATCAAAATGCAAAAACGACAGTTTAGATTCCCAGGACAGTGTTTGATGCAGGCTTTCCCCAGAGCACGTGGATGCTACCACACAATGAGCTTCAGTGCCGCCGCTGCCTAAAGGACAAGGGCATGGCCCATCTAGTCCCTGCCCTGAGAAACAGATTCCCTGCTGTGGGAAGCAAACCTCTGTTACCTGTCGTGAACCAACACACGGGATATAATGGACACTCAAAGAGAGGTTCGATCCCAGGCTCCAGACCCACATGTCTCCTCTGCTGGGACAACTGCTACATTGCACTCTTGACAATTACAGATGGAACCTTTCATCTGCACCCCAGAGCCGCCAAGCCTGCTTCTTCATTGTCCTCTCTGTTCTCAGTCTTGGGTAGTGGCCTCACCATACACTCACTCACCCAAGCACAGGATCTAGACGTCATCTTCTCCCTTACCAGCTCACTCTTACCACTGCTCAACATATTTGCAAACCCTAAATCTACATATATCTCAGGCTCTTCCCCACCCCGCCTTCCCTGCTGCCACCACCTTGATGTGGCCTTTTATCCTTTCTCTCCAGGAGCTCCTAACTCATCTCTTCCCTGCAACCTCACCGCCCTCCAATCCATCTGTTAGGTTCAGAGTCAGGTTGCAGCCCATGCTGAGGTCTGAGGGGAGTGGGTGGATATCTGAAAGAACATGGGGGGCGGGGGGGGCCATAGGTAGGTGAAAGATGATTTTGTTCAGCAGGAGCTCTCATCAGCAGCTCTCTCATTAGCAGCTGTTTCATCAGCAGCTCTCTTACGCTGTCTGCTCTGTCTCAGCTGCTTGAGCCGGTCACTTCCATGCATAGCTATGTGGACACCTCTCTCTTGCCTTCAGGGTTAGGTCAGCAGCTTAACTCTTTCACTCTCTGGGCATGAGCTCCTGTACAGTGTTAACAGGGCAATTATACCTTTTACAGACAATAGTGGCTTGGACCCAAGTGATGGCCTTCCGTGTTATGGCTACATGGCTGTGATCACAAATGGAGTTATACGCCTGTGCTCTAAACTCACTGAGTCCCTCTGGCCCAGATGTCCACCTTGGCCTATCCTTGACCAAAGCATAGCTATGTACCTTAAACCATCCTGCATGCAGTGGCACAGGAATGACTTCTCTGAAAGGTCAATCTAATTACCTCCCACCCTTTGACAAAAATCTGTCAGTGGCTTCCCCTTACCTGAGGGATATGGTCCCAACTGCTCAACCTGGCATACAAGAGCACAGCCCATCTGCCACCCTTGCCTCTCCCAGTCCTTGTGCCCCTCAGATGGTTACCAGATCCTCCATTACACCATCCCTCCCACCTCTGTCCCCTTGCTCTTATACTTGGATCCTTTAAGACTCAATGCAAGGCTGGATACTGTAGCTCACAGCTGTAATCCCAGCACTTTGGGAGGCCAAGGTGGGAGGATTGCTTTAGCCCAGGAGTTCAAGACCAGCCTGGGCAGCATAGTGAGACCCTGTCTCTATAAATACAAAAACTTAGCCAGGCATGGTAGTGCACACCTGTGGTCCCAGCTACTTGGGAGGCTGAGGTGAGAGGATCACTTGAGCCCTGGACATGGAGGCTGTGGTGAGCTGTAGTCATGCCACTGTATTCCACCTGGGGCAATAGAGCAAGATCGTGTCTCTAGAAAAAAAAAAAAAAAAAGACTCAATGCAGGCGTGACCTCTTCCTAGAAGCCTCCTCTGTACTAGACCAGATGCCCCATGCTGCCTGTATATTCACAAACCCCACCGTGAATAGACTCAACTTTGTGTTTCGCTGCATGGCATTTACCTGTTTATGTATCTGCGACCCTCCCCTTCCCACCTACCTAGGCTCAGATTGCCTTAAGGTCAGGGATGGATTTGTCTTTCTCTTCCCAGCACCTAAAAGAATCTATTTTATCCCATTTCCTCAATAGTTATTGGCAAGAACTTCTTCATCGAAATTAGTGATTAACAAAACCACTTCTTCCCAGAACACACTGGATTCCAAATAATTCCTCTCCTCACGCTAAGGATGCGCAGGCACTCAAGGAATAGCACTGCAGTAGATGCTTTAGTGAATTTCCACAGTGATGGTGTTTGAGGCACTATGAGATCTTAAGTGTCTTCAGAATCATCAAAGAATGGGCGAATCCATCAGATTTGGCATATGGATATAAGATTACACGCCCTGTATTCCCTTTGTTAATACGGTAATCCTATTTCACTTTTTTTTTCCTTTCCATATTACAAGAGCTGAGCTTCTTAAACTGGCTTTAAGTAATAAAATTACAGTACTTAGCCTCAAAACTGTAGTTCCTTTTAACTGCTGGTGAAGAATAAGATGAAGAAAATGTTCCCCTTTTCCCCGCAGCCAAGTGATTCTGGTTTGAGAGTTAATCAGCTCAGAATTTGATCTAACTGGGGGCAAGTGTTTTTTCTTTCTCTGTGATAACTGTGGCTTCCCAGAGTGAGTAATCACACACTGTTGGGGGCCAAGGAGTAAGGGGAAAGGCCCCAGGGAGTGACATCCATGATCTGCAGACATCGCCTTTCCCCGGGCGTTAGGTTATTCTGTCCCATTTCCTCAGTAATTATTAGAAATGACACTATCAAAATTGCTGATGAAAAAAATCATCTCTTCCCTCAACAAGCGGGAATCCAGATAATCCCTCTCTTCACTCAAAGGACAAACAGATGCTCATTAGTTTATTCTTATAGACTTTAGTCTCTTTAGAAAGTTGGTATCTAAATGTAGAATATGATCTTCAATCTATTCAACACCCTGCCTTCCTGACAGGTCTGCAGATAATTTACATATTTTGCCTAAATGCACTGCTTTGGCTCTTAGACTGCCTTTCGGGGCTCTTTGATTGTCTCAGATGAGTAACCTGGTGGCCTCCCAGATAATGAACTATGCTGATGTCAGCTCCCGTGCCAACGCCATCGAGAAATGGGTGGCGGTGGCGGACATCTGCCGATGCCTGCACAACTACAACGGCGTGCTGGAGATCACCTCAGCCTTAAACAGAAGTGCCATCTACAGGCTGAAGAAAACCTGGGCCAAGGTCTCTAAGCAGGTGAGCCTCAGCGTGTGACACAGCCTGCTGCTAAGAGGAGGAGAGGCTGGGAGATGGGAGCCAAGTTAAATATTGCTAATTAGGAAACCATTAACTGAAATGAGCCGCTCAGTTGCCAAAGAAAGGTGCCAACATGGGTAATTACAGTGCTCTTACCACTTAATTATTTCATTCATGTGCATTTCTAAAACATTCATTAAAGCATTTTGGGGGACAGCCACAAACAATGTGGTTGTCAGTCAAGAGTTGTTTCCTGAATTATTTCGGAGGCTACACGGATTTTGAGTAAGCACACTTATGTCCAATGGGTCCATTCTTTCTCTCCCAGAGTGAGGGTGCAAACTCTGTGGGGCCAAAAGCCAGGGACAAAAGGCCTCATTTTTCACCTTTTTCTTGCTCATTCCTGTAGTAGATGTAAAGTTTTGGCATAATGACTTAGATGTGCAGAAATATAATTTTCATTTTCTTTCATTAATTTCAGCTTGCCCATGCCTGTCATTTTCACTCAGATAATTTCAAGATTCAAACTAAATCATGATTCTTCCCCTGCCCTTTCTCCTGGCCTTCTCCCTGGGTGTTGGGTGCCTTGGAGGGCATCTCTGGGATTTTGGGCACCTGTCTGCTCCTCTGGCCTCCTGGGGTCATTATTTGCTGATTATTCATTGGGTACAGGCTGCTGTGAATTGCCTGTACCTGGGGTCACCTGGCCTGCCTGCGCCACCGGGGAACAATGCATGGTGATTGCATCCAGGGAGCCTGGCTGACCCCTCACCTCTGGGGCGAGGGGGAAAGGGCCCCAAAGGGCCTCAGGGGAAGTTTCCAGGCTCCCACGTCCAATTGGTACCAGAGGACAGGAGGGTCTACATCAAGCCCTCTCTGCCTAACCCTCCTCTGCCTTGCTGTGAACACCCAGAGTGGGTGAGGGGAATCTACAGAGTGCCACCTCCGGGGTCCCAGATCGGAAGATCTAGGTATATTCTGCTGACATGGCCTAAAAACTGTCTTCGTTTTATCACCCCGCTCTGAGGATTTAAGCCCCTCTCAGAGACACTCATTATTTCTTTTCCATCTTCATTTTGCCCTCCAAGCCTTTCCCTTTAGCATAGGAGAACAATTTAATTTCTCCATGTGGCAGGAAACCAAGCCTAAGTCTTATGTTTTATCTTGCCTTCCCCCGCTTATTTCTTAGTAAAAATGCAGTGCTCTGAGAATCCCAAATTTGGCCCCTTAGAACTCAAAAGTCCTCTTTTCTGTCAACAATGGACCTGCTAAATAAAAGCCACAGTTTTTAAAAATACTGGTTAAAAAAAAAAAAAAAAAACCAAACTCTTGTTTTGAGATGATTATAGCTTCACATGCAGTTGTAAGAAATCACACGGAGATTCCCTGCACCTTACACCCGGTTTCCCCCAACAGCAGCATCTTACATTACTACAGACGGTATCACAACTAGGAAATGGACATTGGTGCAATCCACCAGTCTTTTCCAGATTTCACCAGATTTCTAGGGATCACCAGCTATCACCAAGGGATCCCTAAATCTTAAGAAGGTTTCCAGGCCCACTGTGTAGTTAAGTGACGTTCTTGTCTTTGATAGGATGCTGGTTTAGGAATAACCGAACTGATCATGAAATAGAGATGATGAGACTAATATTGAAATGATTGTTTCAAAATTTGAATATACCATCTGTAGAGGCTGTAAATAAAATGTTAGCATTTCAGTCGCATTATAGGTCACTCACAGTGGCCTTAGCATGGGCTAGCGGACTGTCCTCCAGAGAGGCTGTCTCTAGAGCCAAGTGCCTTACTCCAGTCATGGTAGGTAGGGCCTGGTTGCAGATATGCCCTGCTTCAGACACCTTTGATGACAACATCCGCTGTGCAGCTGTCCCTTCTCTGCATCTGAGATCAGCCGGGGAGTTGTTCAGCAGGCCTGATAATCTGCACTCTGGAACCCACAGATTGGTCTGTGGCTGTAGGACAGGTTGTACTTTTGAAACTTTTTTGAGCAAGGTTAGCCCTGGACCAAGCAGGCCATCTCCAAGAGCCCTCAGACACCAGAATTGGGAAGACAGCCCTTTGCCTCTCAGGAAGCTGTGCAGCTCCTCTCCATGTGAGACAAAGTAGTTTGAGGACCCTCAACCTGGGCATTCCAAGTTCTTCTCCAGGTGGGACCTGGATCCTCCATGCCCAGCCATGCTGCCTGGATGTGGGTATTCCCAGGAATGGGTTATCCTCCCCAAGGGCCACCCTACCACTCTCCTATGTTCATGGAAGAAACCCCAGACCAATGTCAACAACAATGTTATTTCTCAGTAATTATCAGTTATACTTCTCTAACAAATTGATGAAGAAGATCACAAAAGAAAAGATCTGTAGTAGAGAACATTGCTCAGTCAATACCAAGGCAACCAAACATGTGCTTTAGTCATTTGGAGATTAACACTCTGAAGGGTTCATCGCAAAAGCTGTCTGACATGAGATCTCTCCTTTAAGATTCTATATTCGGCCTGGTGCGGTGGCTTATGCTGTAATCCCAACATTTTGGGAGGCCGAGGCGGGCAGATCACTGGAGGTCAGGAGTTTGAGACCAGCCTGGCCAACATGGTGAAACTCCATCTCTACTAAAAGTACAGAAATTAGCCGGGCATGGTGGCATGCGCCTGTAAATTCCACTTGTCAAAAATAATTGACAAGCACATGTTGAATATAGAATCTTTTTTTTTTTTTTGAGACGGAGTCTTGCTCTCTTGCCCAGGCTGGCATGCAGTGGCGCAATCTCGGCTCACTGCAACCTCTTGAACCCTCCCGGGTTCAAGCGATTCTCCTGCCTCAGCCTCCTGAGTAACTGGGATTACAGGCATATGCCACCATACCCAACTAATTTTTGTACTTTCAGTAGAGATGGGGTTTCACCATGTTAGCCAGGATGGTCTGAAACTCCTGGCCTCACGTCATCAACCCGCCTCAGCCTCCCAAAGTGCTAGGATTACAGGTGTGACCCACTGCACCTGGCCTACTTGTCAGTTCTTTAAGTGCCTAAGTTTTCTATCCGTTGCAATTTTTCTTTCCACACATTTTTGTTCTCTTTTTGGCTAAATGTGTAGATACAGGCACTTCCTCTTCTCCATATGTTGTTAACATTAAATGTAAACATAATGCCCTATCTCTACATCTTGAGAATCCTATCACACAATGACCTTTATTCTGGCAAAGGTATCAGCACCTGCCACCAAAGAAGAGAACTGAACATCTTTTGGCAATTCACTGTCTTTTTAAACCATAGCATTTTCATCACACTAAGTTTTTTCTTTTCTTTTTAGACAAAAGCTCTAATGGACAAACTTCAAAAGACTGTTTCCTCTGAAGGAAGATTTAAAAATCTTAGAGAAACCCTTAAAAAGTATGTCTATCTTAATTATTAAATTATACATAATTCAGAAATATATTTACATAATGTATATAGTATACAAACAGTGACCTACCACCTACTTTGCTTTGAAAAATAAATGGGAAACAACTTGTATCATCTAGGTATTTTTCTGATTTTCCTTATTATTTGGAATACTGTGCATACAGTAATTGTCTTATGGATATACTCATGGCATGCAGATTAAGAATTAAGAAGGTAATACCACCATAGTAAATCGGACTATCTTTTACTGTAAAAATGTTCTTGATTCAGTTATTTCCTAATCTAAGCACAATTATTTCCTGTGAGTTTTATTTAAATATTCCAGCACCTGTTGATTATTATTTTTGGTCTTTGGTTTCTAGATTATTGCCTTTCTACACACACACACACACACACGCAGAGAGAGAGAGAGATTGAGATTCTCCTGCAACTGGTATTCTCATGATCTACCACATGTACTTACTTTGGAAAAACATGAGTCCTATGATGGTATGAGTGAAAGCAAGACTAAGACTAATAATAATAGCAACAACAGCAATAATAGTATAAGAACTAATTACCGAAGTATTTACTAAATAACAGGTTTCATGCTAAGTGCTTGATGTGTCTTATGTAAGCCTCACAAGAAATTCAAGAGATAAGCTTTTCTATCTCCATTTTACAAAAGAGGAAACTGCAGTTCAGACAATGTTCCCAGTATCACTTAGTAATTGGTCAAGCTGGGATTTGAACCCAGCTCCTCCCGCATCAAAAGCCCATGTGCTTAGCCTCCGGCCTCTGAGAAGACCAAGTGTACCCAGCTCTCTCTAAAAACCAAACAAAACAGTGTCTCACCTTAGTCTGAGTTGTGATGTCAAGTCTACACTTTCTAAAACATTTAAGTACCAACTAAAACAGAAAACAAGTTTTTACCAGTGCAAAGCTCTAATTGCATGGATTTTTCCATCTAGTTCATCAAGGCTGAATACTTGATTTAAAGAGGTAAGACCATAGAGGTTTCCCTCCAAGCTTCTACCCCTCAAAGAAGTGTGGGCAATTTACAAGTATTGCAAACAATTACTGCTAGCAAATGCTTTGTATTTGTCTCTAAGATATCCTGTTGTTTGAACATGCCATTACTTTTCAAACACGTAGTAAAGCATGGGCTGTCATTTTGTATTATATTCTACTGTGAAATGTGTTTAAAATTCTGCATATTATGAATATGCTTCTGAAACTGAAATAAAAAGGGTTTGTTCTTCGGTATCAAAGGAGGATACTTTAATCCTCCTTTGTTTAATTTGGGGAGGGAAATAGACATTTATTCAAATGAGTCTCAGAACAGTGCCTCTTGGTCTTGCAGTTGTAACCCTCCTGCAGTTCCTTATCTTGGGATGTACTTGACAGACCTGGCATTTATTGAAGAAGGAACACCAAACTTTACTGAGGAGGGCCTTGTCAATTTCTCCAAAATGAGAATGGTAGGTATAATTTCATAATTAGCCTGTTTCAATGGCTTTAGAGGTTTATAGAGAAGAAGCTAAGTAATAAAAGTCAATGACTGCCTTTTTTTTCTCTTCTTTTTTTTTTTTTTTGAGAAACAGTCTCACTCTATTGCCCAGGCTGGAGTGCAGTGGCACGATCTCTGCTCACTGCAACCTCTGCCTCCGGGTTCAATCAATTCTCTTGCCTCAGCCTCCTGAATAGCTGGGATTACAGTTGCAAGCCACCATGCCCAGCTAGTTTTTTTTTTTTTTTTGAGACGGAGTCTTGCTCTGTGGCCCAGGCTGGAGTGCAGTGGCGCAATCTCTGCTCACTGCAAGCTCTGCCTCCCGGGTTCACGCCATTCTCCTGCCTCAGCCTCCCGAGTAGCCGGGACCACAGGCGCCCGCCACCACGCCCGGCTAATTTTTTGTATTTTTAGTAGAGACAGGGTTTCACCGTGTTAGCCAGGATGGTCTCAATCTCCTGACCTCGTGATCTGCCTGCCTGGGCCTCCCAGAGTGCTAGGATTACAGGAGTGAGCCACCGCACCTGGCAACCAGCTAATTTTTATATCTTTAGTAGAGAGGGGGTTTCACCATGTTGGCCAGGCTGGTCTCAAACTCCTGACCTCAAGTGATCTGCCTGCCTTGGCCTCCCAAAGTGCTGGGATTACAGGCCTGGCCCAGTGTTTGCTTTTTAATCTTGCAGTGGAAGAGGAGGTGGATACTGGGACTAATACCCGATGTGGGCTGATTGAGGAGATTTTTGGTCATGAAATCCTTATTTAAACCAATGTCTAGAAGGGTTTGCCAATGTTATCTTCTAGAATTTTTATAGTTTCAGGTCTTAGATTTAAGTCCTTAATCCATCTTGAGTTGATTTTTGTATAACGTGAGAGATGAGGATCCAGTTTCACTCTCCTACATATGGCTTGCCAATTATCCCAGCACCATTTGTTGAAAAGGGTGTCCTTTCCCCACCTTATGTTTTTGTTTCCTTTGTTGAAGATTAGTTGGCTGTAAGTATTTGGATTTATTTCTGGGTTCTCTATTCTGTTCCATTGGTCTACGTGCCTATTTTTGTACCAGTACCACGCTATTTTGGTGACTGTGGCCTTATAGTACAGTTTGAAATCAGGTAATGTGATGCCTCCAGATTTGTTCTTTTTGCTTAGTCTTGCTTTAGCTATGTGGGCTCCTTTTTTGGTTCCATATGAGTTTTAGAATTATTTTGTCTAATTCTGTGAAGAATGATAGTTGTATTTTGATGGGAATTGCATTGAATTTGTAGATTGCTTTTGGCAGTATGGTCATTTTCACAATATTGATTCTATCCATCCATGAGCGTGGGATGTGTTTACATTTGTTTGTGTTGTCTATGATTTCTTTCAGCAGTGTTTTGTAATTTTCCTTGTAGAGGTCTTTCGATTCCTTGGTTAGGTATATTCCTAAGTATTGATTGAGGAGATTTTTGGCAAAGCCATTTCAGCATCCCCAAGGAGATGGGGAATCCAAGGATGACTTCCTAAGACTGACCAGTGATAGACACTTGCTGAAGGCTTCTTGCTAAACAGCCAGGTTCTTTTTTTTTTTTTTTTTTTTTTTAAGACACAGTTCTGTTGCCCAGGCTGGAGTGCAGTGGCCAGTGGCACGATCTCGGCTCATTGCAACCTCCGCCTTCTGGGTTCAAGCAATTCTCATGCCTCAGCCTTCCAAGTAGCTGAGATTACAAGCCCACGACACCATGCCTGGCTAATTTTTGTATTATTAGTAGAGACAGGGTTTCGCTGTGTTGGGGCCAGGCTGGTCTCAAACTCCTGAACTCAATTGATCCACCCACCTCGGCCTCTCAAAGTGCTGGGATTACAGGCATGAGCCACCATGCCCAGCCTGGACAGCCAGGTTCTAAGCACTAAGCTAGAAGCAAGGAGCCCATGGATGACAGCACCTAGAGCTTGCTTCTCCCAAACATGAGGCCACATAGTGACAGCTGTTCCCCAGTTTTGAATTCAGTATCTTTTTGCTTTTGGCATTTCATGTGCCTCCTTGAGAGTCAAGAAAGCACCAACCATAGGAAATGGTCAGGCAGGCTCCACCCGCCTCACTGGAGGAAGGGACTGACCCTTCTGGGAAGAGGCCTCAGAAGAATGTGCTGCAATGCAGGAAATACCTTTCTTTGCTTTTGTTGTTGTCATTTTGTTTTGTTTTTTCCTCTGTTAGATATCACACATCATCAGAGAGATACGCCAGTTCCAGCAGACTTCCTACCGAATAGATCATCAGCCAAAGGTAATATTATGTGGCTGTGAAGGAATTAATAAAGAAAAAAGGGGAAATTAATGAATTAGAAAACAACAGTAAAAGTTGATCCAAAATACCAAAAGCTAGCTCATAGAAAAGACCAGTAAAATAGAAAATCTTTGGCTAGTCTGATTAAAAAAAAAAGAACAATTCATCCTCAAGTTCTATTGATTTTACTTCTTATATTTCTTGTGAATCGGCCCCTCTTCCATTGGTCTTCACTGCCACAACCCTTTGTCCAAGCTGCCAATATCTGTTGCCTGCTCTACTTGCATTCACTCTAGGATGAAAAATTCATTGTACAAATTACAGCTAGGTAGAGCTCTCTGAAATGCAAAGTGGATTATTTTCTGTCTTACATAAAACATTTTCTGGGCTTCTCATTGGTCTTAGGATTAAAAAAAATTAAGAATCTTTGACATGACCATGAAGTCTCACATTATATGGCCCCTACTTTTTTCTTAAGATTCAGTTCACATCATATACCCCCTTACTAGTCTCCATCCTAGTCACAAATGGTCTTTTACCCTATTTTTTAATAGACTTTAGTTTTTTAGAATAGTTTTAGCTTTACAGAAAAATTGAGAAGGTAGTAGAGAAAATTCCCGAATACCTCACAGCCAATGTCCCTATTATTATCTTACATTAGTATGATGTGTTTGTTAGACTTAATGAGCCCATATTGATACATTATTATTATTATTATTTTGAGATGGAGTCTCGCTCTGTCGCCCAGCCTGGAGTACAGTGGCACGATCTTGGCTCACTGCAAGCTCCACCTCCCGGGTTGACGCCATTCTCCTGCCTCAGCCTCCCGAGTAGCCCACCACCATGCCTGGCTAATTTTTTGTATTTTAGTAGAGATGGGGTTTCACCGTGTTAGCCAGGATGATCTCGAACTCCTGACCTCATGATCCACCCGCCTCTGCCTCCCAAAGTGCTGGGATTACAGGCATGAGCCACTGCACTCAGCCAATATCTTATTATTAACTGAAGACCATCATTTATTCGGATTTCCTTATTTTTTACCTAATATCCTCTTTCTGCTCCAGGATCCCATCCAGGACACCACATGTCATTTAATTGTCAAGATTCTTTAGGCTCCTCTTGGTTGTGGTGGTTTCTTAGACTTTCCTTAACTTGGGTGGCCTTGACTGTTTTCAGGAGTAGGGGTCAGGTATTTTGCAGGATGGCCCACTGTTGAAATTTGTCAGATGTTTACTCAGGGTTAGCCTGGGGTTATGGGTTATTGGAAGGAAGACCCCAGAGGTAAAGTGCCATTTTCATCACATCATATCAGGGGTTATATTATCAACATAATTTCTGACTGTTGATGTTAGCTTGAATCGCCTGGCTAAGGTAGTGTTTGCTGGGTGTCTCCACTGTAAAGTTATTCTTTTTCCTTCCTTCCTCATCTTGTATTCTTGGGAAGGAAGTCACTATGAACACCCCACACCTAAGGAATGGAGAATTATGCCTGCCTCTCCTTGAGAGCGAAATATCTACATAAACTACTCGGAATTCTTCTGCTCAAGAGATTTGTTTCTTCTCCATTTATTAATTTATTCAATCATTTATTTATATCAGTATGGACTAATGGATTTGATACTTAGGGTTGTCATCCAATAATATTTTATTCTGTTGCTGAAACTGTTCCAAGCTTGGCCATTGGGTGCTCTTTCAGTTGACTTCTTTGTCATACCCTGATCCATGTAGGGTTTTCTCTTTTTCTTTTTTGAGGACTTTCTTACTTTCTGATAGTATAAGATGCTCCAGGCCAGGTGTGGTGGCTCACACCTATAATCTTAGCACTTGGGGAGGCCAAGGCAAGAGAATTGCTTGAGCCCAGGAGTTTGAGCCCAGCCTGAGCAACATAGTGAGACCCTGTCTCTACAAAAAGTGGCTGGGCGCCTTAGCTCACACCTGTAATCCCAGCACTTTGGGAGTCAAAGGTGGCTGGATTACCTGAGGTCAGGAGTTCAAGACCAGCCTGGCCAACATGGTGAAACCCCATCTCTACTAAAACTACAAAAATTATCCAGGCATGGTGGTGGGCAGCTGTAATCCCAGCTACTTGGGAGGCTGAGGCAGGAGAATCTCTTGAAACCAGGAGGCAAAGTTTGCAGTGAGCCAAGATCGTGCCATTGCACTCCAGCCTGTGCACTCCAGCCTGGGCAACAGAGCAACACGCTGACTCTGAAGGGAGAGAAAAAAGATGCTCTAGACTCATCTTTTATATTTTGCCCCAGTCCTACACTCAGATATTTCTGCCAAAAGCTCTAGTTCCTTTTTATGGAGAATGGTTTCAGCAACCAAGATATGGGCTTTAGATATGCTTGCGTTATGGAGGTATCAGCTGACACAGCACAGGAATCTATGTGTGTATACTAACTCATATATATATATGCACACACACACACACACACATTTGTAAATATATCTCTATGTAACCATCAGTATTTGTATTAAGCTAAATATACTGATGCCTCTAACTCTATTTTATTACCATGTGAATCATTCCAGCCCTCTCCCCACATTTGCTTATCTGTAAATTCCCTCTCCAACAGTGAGAGACACACTTTCTTTTAATAGCCCCTAGGTTTCCCCCTATTTCTGTTTGCCACAAGGCATTCACCTATGTTCTTCCTTCTGTCTGGAGTGCCCTTTCTTCCTCATTGCACAGTTTACTTGTACACAGCTTAAGTATCACTTAGGAAGACTTTCCTAACTTTCCCAAACCCCACTCCACTCTTTTAAGGTTGTATGGCACCATGTAAGTCTCCTTTCTAGCACTTAACTGCTGGAGTCACCATTTTACATTTATTTATGTGATTATGTGCACATGCATGATATCCATGAAGGTCAGAGGCAGACTATCGTGTTTATTGTCATAGCCCCAGCATCTTGCACAGTGCCTGGACCGTAGTAGATAATAAATGTTTCTTGAATTAGTTAATTCAAGTCAGGAAAAAGACAAGGTTGTGACCATCACTGCTACTATTCAGATTCGAACAGGAAAAAATTCACCATGGCGATGAAGCAATAAAAAGAAGCCAAAGGTATAAAATTGGAAAGGTAAAGATTAAATACTATAATTCACAGATGATTTGATCTAGGAAATCCAAGAGAAATCCAAGAGAAAATCCAAGAGAAAAACTGATAAATTATTAAGGGAGTATAGCAACTTGACATGCAAAAGCCAATTTTCAACACATTGGCAATAACCAATTCAAATGTAATATAAAAAAACTCAATCAAAATAGCAACAAAATCTGTAATGCCTAGGATTAAGTGGAACAGGAAATATGTAAGACCTTTATGTACTGAAGTACGTAAGGAGAAAGTTGTATCATATTCATGGATCAAAACACTTACTACTGTAAAGAGGTCCATTGTCCTCAAATTAATCTATAAATGCATTGAAATCCTGGTCAAAATCCCAACAGGGTTTTCACGGAACTTGACAAACTTATTCTGAAACTCTTACGGAGGCATAGATAGGCAAAAAACAGACAAGAACTTTTTGGTAAATAAGAATAGTAAAGGAGAGTATTCCCTACCAGTTATGGCCACATCCTAAAGTGAGAGTAAATAAGGCAGGACTCGGCCGGGCACAGTGGCTCACGCCTGTAATCCCAGCACTTTGGGAGGCCAAGGCGGGCGGATCATAAGGTCAGGAGATCGAGACCATCCTGGTGAACACGGTGAAACCCCGTCTCTACTAAAAATACAAAAAATTAGCTGGGTGTGGTGGCTGGCGCCCGTAGACCCAGCTACTCGGGAGGCTGAGGCAGGAGGATGGCGTGAACCTGGGAGGCAGAGCTTGCAGTGAGCCGAGATCACACCACTGCAGTCCAGCCTGGGTGACAGAGTGAGACTCCGTCTCAAAAAAAAAAAAAAAAAAAAAAAGCAGGACTCTACTGACACAGCAGTGCACAGTGCAAATCCAGTGGGGCAGAAGAAAGTCCATGTGTGTGTTTAGTCTACCTGAAAATCTAATACGAGATAAAGAAGGCACTCAAAGAAAGTGCCAGAAAGGAACTGACCATTCAATAAATAGAACAGGAATTTTGGCTCTCCATCTTACCATTCACAAAAATAAATTCCAGATGAGTTCATTACCTAAGTTTAAAAAGAAGTATTTATATTATTTGGATAAAATAAAGGATAAAATATTCATGACCTTTGGATTTGAAAGACCTTCTTAAGCACAGAATGCAAAACCTGTGAAAGCCAAGCTTGACAAAGTTAATGAAAATTAAGGACTTCTGTATGACAGAGGACCATTATTTAAAAATCAAAATATAAGCAGTAGACAAGGAGACAACATTTGCAACATATAAAACAAAGAAACAGAATAAAAGTATTTCTATAATCTATAAGAAAAGCATAAACAATTCAACTGGTAAACCTGTGAATAGTTAATTCATAGAAGAAAAAAAATGGCCAATAAATATTTTTTAAATGCTCAACTTCACTAGTAAAAAGAGAAAATGTAAATTATAGTGGGACATCGTTTTCACTTATCGGATTGACAAAAATTTAAAAGATTGATAATATCAAACATTGCTTAGGGTATGGGAAAACAGGTACTATAGGCTCGGAAGCTTTGCAGGTCATTTTCCATCATCACTTAAAATTAAAAATTGGTATATTGAATTACTGGAACTCTTACCATTGTTGGTGAGAATAAAATCAAACAACCACTTTGCAAAACTGTGCCATTTAGAAGTTGCTTAAAATGTTAAATGAGCACCCATCTTAGGAGCTAGCAATTTCTCTCTTAGGTATTTATCCAAAGAGAAAATGAAAGCTTGCTCATTAAAAGCCTTGTATAAAATGTTCATAACATTTCTAAATAATAGCCCCTATTTGGGAAAACTCAAGTGTCCATCAACAGATGACTGGATAAACAAATTATGGCATATCTCTACAATGGAATACTCAGCCATGAGAGGGAGCAGAGTACTGGTACAGGCCACATCAAGGCTGAATCTCAAAGCACTATGCCGAAGGAAGCCACACATGAAGGAGTACACACTGTATGATTCCATCGATATGAGGTTCCAAAGTAGACAGAACTAATATATGGTGATAGAAACCAGGGCAGTGCTTTATTCCAAGAGCAGATTGACTGGGTAGGTGCATGAGGGAACTTTTGGGGATGCTGAAATTGTTCTTTATCATGAAATGTATGTAAGTTACATGGTGTATACATCTGTCAAAACGGATCAAACTATCCATTTCACTTTCATGTGTTATATTTCAATAAAACTAAAGAAATATTTTCATGGAAATCCCCCATGCCCCAACATATTCATTTCTAGTGTCAATTCCTTTCCTTTCACTTCTGATACCTACCCTAGCCTAGCAGAGTATTCATGCATGCACACCAGGAAGCATGCTAACAAGGAATTCACTGAAACTTAGTGTAGCAGTGAAGTATTGACAGCAACTCAACATCCATCAATATGAGATTATTAAATAAGCTCCAATATATTGCACTATTAATACTGTATAGCAGTTAGAGCTCTATCTACTTTCACAGGGAGCGGTCTCCAACCTATCATTAAGAGATGAAAGCAGAATAAAATGTGCACCATGATGCCAATTTTAGGGGGCAAAATGATTTCTGTAAGTACATGTAATCTCTATAAAGACATAGAAAAACAACTGGGAGAATACAAACCAATTAGTAACAGTAGTTCCTCTTGAGGGAGGTACCTGGGATTGGGGGTTGAGAGAGGACTAAAGATGTTTACTTTTTTTTTTTTTTTAACAATGGAAACATATTTATGATTTTTTGGTCAAATAAGATTTTTAGGTGTTTAAGAGAAAATGTTGAATTGTGTTAGATTCCCTCAGAAAATGTATGCACTGGTGTCTGAAAGAGGTAAAAGCTGGGACTTCCCCTTTTTTTTCAGGTCACACAGTACTTGCTTGACAAAGACCTTATCATAGATGAAGATACGCTATATGAGCTGTCACTAAAAATTGAACCTCGACTCGCTGCTTGAAGATCTGGCCTTGCCCCTGAGTCCACGGGATGTTCATGGAAAGCAGGACAGACAGAATTGTGTATGCCTTGCCTATCACGGTACAGCACGAAGCCAGTCTCCTTTCTCCACCAAAGAAGATGGAATCAGACTGGAATTCTGTCTCCAGAGAGAAACCCAGCTGTTTGGGTCAAAGACAGATGCTTCAGACTTGGGTGGGAAGGTGAAAGATGGCTATTTAGAAAGCTGGTGTCACATTTTACGTAAGGGAATGTCAGATGGGAGATGCTAGTTGCCATTTTAACAAAGCAGGTAAATCAGTAAATTTTAAACTCTGTCCGTGTTCTGTTAGAACTCAGGGGCAAGGATCCATGAAAAAGACCTGTGATGTTTCTCTGGCGCTTTACTGGCCTGGGCACACCTACCAATCTTCTAGGATTTGACTGGTTCCATTACATTTCCTTTTGGTATAAGCTTCACAGAAAAGCTGACACTTCCTCTACAGAGATGGACCAACACATAAGCAATTTCAGTCTACAGCATGTGCATGGTTTTCAGTGCATTCTAAATATTTCCATGTGAGGAATGGTACCTTCTGAAACTGCCTTTCCAGTCTTTAGGCAACGGGATAGGAAAGAAAGAATGAAACACAAATGGATTTGTATGTAACATTTCCTTAATTAAATGCAGTAGGCTGTGCCCCAGTGGATTCCAGACAGTGGCTGTCTGAGGTGGGTGGGGAGCTTTTCCTTGGGACCGTTGGTCCTAAGAAGCCAGCCCCCCTGGAGAGGCAGCTGCAAAAAGGTGCACACCCATCTCACCGACAAAACTGTGGAACAGACAGAAGGCCACTAAGTGCTGTGGGGAATCATGGGTTTCAGTGCTGAGTGAAAATCTATACCTAAAAATCATCTCTGCACCTTGCTTTGCTTGTTTTCTTTCCCCACTCATAGTACTGCAGGAATCTATTCTCATTTACACAGACCTTTTTTTAGGCTTACTATGAATATTGGCTGTATTTTTTTAAACAGTTTAGTGAAATTTTCTTTTCAAAACCCACACTTCCATATGCTGTTCGTAGATCTCTTTCTTTAAAAACTGATGTTGAGAGATCTCTGAGAATATTGTAAGTGCATGGGAAATGGGCCCAACCACCGAACAGTTCTTACATTACAAAACCAAATGCAAGGGTTAGTCCTGCTACCCGAGGCTGGGGAAGTGACCTTCCTTTTCCCAAGATTGTCAGTTGTTGAAGAAATAGGGCTATCTCATTGTTTACCTCCCTCTTCTCTTCTCAGGGAGACTGCTGCTTTAAAAGAAGGAAGAGAAAAAATATAGTTCTATTTCCCTGAACCTGTTGCACCTGACATTTTCTCTTAGCGGCATGAAACTTACTGATGCTGACAATGAAAAATTGATCTGTCTGGCTGTTTTCCCTCTTTCCTTGCACTTTAATTATATTGCTAGAGCTAACAGACTAATAAATTCCACCTGCTGGCTCTTAAGACTCAGTGAAAGAGCTAGCATTGGTAATGTACCATAGAGGTAGAGAATGTACATTTTCTGCACGGTAAGTGCCATCTCTGTATGTAACTATATAGTGAAATATCAACTAAGTAAAAGAAAATATTTATAATATTTGAAGACCATTCCCAAAATATTTTCAATAGTTCGTATTAGCCAACATTGTAGCACTCAACCCAAGGAGGGTTCCTTATGGATGCTTTCTTTTTCTTTTTTAAAGTTGCTTGTTTGTTCTCTTTAGTTTCAAATAAGAGGTTGACGCATCTTGATGCATGATGAGAAGCATGGGCTGTTTGGATCCTAACAATGCATAACTTGTGATTGATTTCTCAGTGTTCCAGAAACTGAGGGTTTGAAATAATATGTATCAGTTGCACCAAACACCTCAAGGTCTTGCAGAGGAAAAGTAAAGGTTAGCTTTCATGGCTCAAAAGCATAGTCCTGAAGGGTGAACTAAAACCGGGACAAATCTGTGAAAGGACCACACACATACTAGTTTCAGGCCAAACAACATGTGGAAAGGTGAATGCATTTCTACTCTGCCTTGGAGTTGCCAGTGTCCTTCAGAGGGAAAGGGATGGGTCTGCTGCACTTTTTCCGGAAGTTCGGACTCATTTCTTTGACCCAAATGTTCCAGAGACACTGCAGCCATTCTTATTAACAAAAAATAAGAAAGGAGTTTCCAAATGCTCCTTCCCTTTTGGATCACAGCTTTTCTTCAACTAGTGACAAAGCTTTTGCGCCTATTTCCTGCAGGATGTTGGAACTGCCCCGCAGTGGCCATATTAGGCATTGTCAATTGCTATGCTGACTTTTAGGGGGTTTTTGTTTGTTTGAAAAACAGGGTCTCACTATGTTGCCCAGGCTGGCCTCGAACTCCTGGACTCAAGCAATCTTCCTGCCTCAGCCTCTCAAGCAGCTGGGAATGCAGGGGTGTGCCACTCACTAGCCTTTCGCATTTTTGTTTGAGAATTACACCACTTTCTGGAGTCTGCAGCCTTCTTGGAGCTGCAAGAGAGCAAGAGAGAGAGCTCCACCTCTGAGGGAGTGTCTGTTGATGACCTGCACTATTCGTGTGTCAGCTGGGAGAGGAATGCACATATTAAAATACCTTCAATTTGGTCAAATTAAAAATCCCCAAGAGCAATTTGCAGTGTTTTTTCTGGTCGTTAAAGTACCTGTCCTCTTCTGCCTACACACAAAGCATGCATTCCTAGCTGCATCTGCCTCTAGTCCATTATGGAGACCCATTTCTAAGAGGAGATGGGAGGTCAACCTCTAACAGCCAAGTAGCGAACATGTATACTGTAAAATTAACCTAGAAAATCAGAAGAAAAATCCAATTTCATGCTTTCGAATGAATGCCCACATTTTGTACTGTCAATGGAATTATCTTGGAGCTTTTAGGGGATGCCTTTGGTTATTAACTGAGACATCTAATTTTGCTACAGGGACAAATCTCTTACCTAATCCAATATATTATTTGACAGATTCAGGCATGAAGTAAAACGTTGTCACTTTTCCTTAGTGTTTTTCTGAAGGAATTTAAAGATGGAATTTTAAACGGCCATTGCAATATTTTCAAGTGGCTCTCATACCAAGTCCCATTACTGTTTGTTAAATTTCAGTACGTCTTAAAGTACTACTTATAAACAAATGAAACTCAGAGAATCTGAATCACTTGGAAGAGAAAAATCCATTGTGGTCCCATGTGGAGCGAATAATGATGGATCAGCACCCTTTCTCTCATGTTATTGTATAAGATGAGACTTTTGGGCCAGCATCGATTGGGCACCTTTAAATTCTTAACTAAAAAGAGTAATGCAATACCGGGATTATTCCCAATAAAATTAACTTTTATTTAAAAGCAAGAGATTTTACTTAGCTTTTTTTTTCTTCAAAGTTTGATTTTATCCCCTTGAAAAAAAAGTCTCTTCACTTTAAAGTATAAAGGTTTTTAAAAATCCAATTGCAAAATGTATTATTTTTACAACCATCGAAAAGGCATAAAAGAGAACATACTATTTATGGCTGAAGGGTATAGCCAGGCTAATGTCCACAGCCAGAGGGAATCAATAAATAAGAATCTTTTTCATTTCAGTAAGAAATCAGATTGTAAATTTAATGGCTCGATTATAGATACCACCATGTAATTCCTGGTAAGAAGACTTAAGTCAATGAAATCTAATTAGTGTGTCATTTCTCAGCCACTGGTGACTTAAGATGAGGCAGAGCCAAAATGGAAAACAGTCATTTTGTTGTAGGTATAAACACATGAACGATTCAGAAAATTATTCATCTCAGCTGCCATGCAGCATGACATTAACATTAGGATTGATAGTATAGTCTGATCTGCTCAAGGAAAATAATAGTTCTATTATACTTAATGATGTTGGTTTTTATGCAGCTCATTTCATTTTTCACTAGAAAGCCAGTTATGAAAGAGAGCTGGCCTAGGCATCCCGGCCCTGAGTCTTAGGCCCAGTCTCCAACTGGAAAACCTTAGGCTGGTGTTTACACATCCCTGAGCCTCAGTTTCCTCATCTGCAAAGCGGTGTGAATAGTAATCCCTGTGCTGCTTATCTCACAGGGCTATTGTGAGGACCAAATGGATTAGACTGTAAACTGCAAAGTGCTGTCCGCACGTGAGGTCATCTGCTTACTGTCCTCAGCTCTCTTTTGTAGAGGATTTCAATGTATTTCTTTATCATTTGAGTGTGTGTGCGATGGACGGATATGTGTGTGAGTTTGAGAAGCATATCATTCGTGTCCAGTTACTTTGCAAATTTGTGGACATTTGTGATTGGACAGAGGGGTTTGTGCTGTGGCCTAACACTTGCCAGGTGAGGTGTAGGTTATGCCTATATGCAAATTAAACTTCACCTTTCTTGAATATTCAGAAATCTCACTGGTTTCTTCATTTAACTCTTTCCCCCCCATGTTTCTACATTGTCAACTTAAAACCATGAACTGTATACATTTAGAAAAAATAGAACTTAATTTCTTTTTTTTTTGTCAAACTCTGTTGTTTTTATTTTTTTTTTTTTTTGTTTTTTTATTATTATACTTTAGGTTTTAGGGTACATGTGCACAATGTGCAGGTTTGTTACATATGTATCCATGTGAGAACTTAATTTCTTATAAAGAGTTACAATCTGCAGGCTGGAGCCTCTGGCCAAAGCCAAAAGCAAGCACTTCAGATAAAAATGGGAGAGGCTGAGATTTATGCCCAACAAGATGAGCCATACATATACATTTAGTAGGTTATAGGATAATCTTATGAATATTTATGAGAGGCCCTAATGCATGCATAGTCAGTAATCATATATGTTACATGTTACAACCCATGTTCACTTTGGGATGGAGACTTAACATTAAAATTTTAGGAAAGGAAGTCTTGAGGCAGTTATCGAGGTGGGGGAATGTTGGGTGTGACTGACCTCTTGCCTTGCCAAAGCTGTAGAATCTGGTTTTTGATGTTTTCTGGGGTCTCTTTACCACAATGAGTCTGTTTTGTTTTTCCTGGGGGCCTAGGGGCTTTATTTTTATTTTACATCTTCTACATAGCAGTGAACTCCTTCAGATATTTTACTTCTAAATATTCTAAAGTTCAGGAAGAAAAACAGTTTAGAAGAGGCCCTAAAATTCAAAGAATTTGGGGAAAGCTTTGAAATGATACGAAGGATCAACTAATCACACTTTCTTTCCAGTGCTTAGATTCTTCCTGTGACACCCCCAGCCTATATTTGATTACCTCCAGGCACAGAGAACTCACTACTACCTGGAACAGCTCAGTCCATTGCACAGCAGCTCAACGCTCCTGAATGGGCAGTGGAGAGAGGAGAAGCTGCTGGGGTAGAGTCCTGGCCTAATAGTCACTAGGCTCCACCTAGGAGGGGCTTCTGAAATAAGACTCCTATCTACCCCTAAAATTACTGCAGTGGTTATATGGATTACTATATATGAAAATATTTTAACTTCTATGAAGTTGTGGCAACATTTAGAGCTGATGGAATTAAGTTACAGTTGCTGGACACAAGAATAGACTAAGGAAAGGGGTTCCTCCTGCCCAATTCTGAAATGAGCAATCCAGGCTGGTGGGACACAGGAACCCAGGTTCCTTTCATTCTATTACTCGCTCATCCCACAAGGCATCGTCCTTGCCTTCGAGGTCAAATCTGGGGCCAGCTCTAGCCACACTCTTGCTGGACTCAGGAACAGAAAAGAGAATAAGTCCAGGACATTTTCCTTTAAAGCAAATGATATGGCAGTCGCACACTTCAACTCTGTTCCTGCCCCTATGGCAGAAGCCAGCCACAGGGCAGCCTGGTGTGGCTAGAGCCCCAGAGCTTCAAAGGGAGTTGGTAACGATGAGAAGGGAATGGATGCCATGTGACAGGGATGACATTTGAAAGATTTCCAGAAAGCCAGAATTTCTACTGAGTCCCTTTTAGAGATTTCATCCCCATCACACCACCTTTATAATAAGCTTGAAGAGGACCAGGCCCCCAAAAGAAGAGTGGTACCTTCTTTTCTCAACAATGACCCAATTTTTCTTCTGACCTTACTAACATATACATTTACTCTGTAAAATATAAGGTGTTGAGGTAGGGTGAGTGGAGGGGGCTCTAAATGTTGATTAGGCAATTGGGGAGGAAAAGGAGGTTTTTGCTATAACTTCCATTCTTTAAATCTACAATTCCATGCTCTTTAAAAGCCTTATAATTTTCTGGATCTGGGAGCTGGGCTATTTCAGGGTCACTGGATTTATTTCAGTTGGCACCTGAACTGACTTGAAACAAGTGTGTGTGGAAAAGAGCTATTTTGAGAAGGAATAAACCAAGACTGCCCTGATAGAATATGCAAGCTGGTGGGTCTTGACTCCTTAAAGGATTATGAAATTTATTTGATTGGTCCCAATCTTTATATGACCACCCCAATCAGGAACCTTCCCGTCCCGCCAAAAGGCCCCCTCACGTGCGCTCCCAGTCAGTACCCCATGCAAAGATAAAATAGATGATATTTTTAAACATGGGTCGTGTTCAAAAGAAGCGGAAACTCTGAAGGAGAAACACACTGGGTAGAAGGTTATTCCTGGGGCTCCACCCCCTGCTCCATCAAGTCCTCTGAGCATGAGCTGGGCTCTGAGAAGGAAGAGACAGGAACCAGTTGGTCATGTCCACGTGGCCTCAGAAGCTGAGTACGTGACGGTCACCAGATGCCTAGGCAGGCTCCCTTGAAATGGCAGGGCTGGTGTCCAAAATCCTGCTGGGTCATTGCTATTTACAGGCAGCCTTCCCGGCGTGCGGTGGATATCCCAAGCGGGGCTATTTTTAAGCAGGGCTATGGCCTGCCGTGGGTTAAGCTGGTGTGGACAGAAAGCGAGATGATCTAGCCATCTACTGCAGATGGCCTGATCTTGAACAGAAACGTGACTTATTGTCCCTGGATCCAGGCCCCAGACAAAGACGCTGGAAGGAGGTGCCTCCAGCCCCTGGCTCAGGGCCCGGTCAGCTGCTGGAGCCAGGCAGCTTGAGACATCCTCCTCTCCGACCTTGGCTTGAGGGGTTCATCCTCCAGAGCTCACCAGGACCCCAAGGCTGGTACACCTGAGAGAAGAGAGAAACAAATCCCTCAACAGATGTGCAATTTCACCTGCTGGCCCTTACCATTCTGAGATCCAGAGCCCTGGCAGAGGAGCCTCCAGGACCAGGCCTGGGGAGCAAGACTGGCTCCGCCTTTTATGTTTCAGAGAAAGGGCAGGTGCTATAAAGGGCCCAGCGCCCAGGGGCCTGCCTTCAAGGGTACAGCTGTGGGGGCCGGTGCGCCCGGAGGTCTGCGCTGGGATTGGCGAGGCCCTCTGGCCCCGCCCCGCCGGGGAGGCTTTTCCAGGCCGGCCCGGCCAGCCCGCCCTGCATACGCATCTTGGCTGTGTGCGCTCAGCAGGACGTGGGAGACTCCGGCTTCAAGGTCGGTGAGTCTGTGAAACTCTGCTTTATTCCTCCAAAGAGGGGTCATGGCTAGAGCCAGTGTGAAGGGCCTTGGAGGAGTGGTTGCAGGGCTGTGGGCCGGGACCCCGTTAGGACGCTGACTGGGAGGAGGCAATGGCGACTCGCTAAAGCCAGCAGAGCTCCCGCCCTTGGCCGAAGCGCCCCCTCCTCCCTGCACACAGGTGGGGGCAGCTCAGCACCAGGAGCGGAACAAATCAGCACGCTGCCTGCAGGGCCTCTTTTTGGTAGTGAATCAGGAATTTTTCTTGATGGAAAAAAAAAATCTAAAGGCTGTATTTTGACACTAAGTTTGGGACAACTTCAAACTTCAAATATCTTTCCCTTGTAATTCAGAGTCTAATCCACTCATTTCTGGGAATGTTTTTCCCCAGCAGTCTCAGTCTCAAAAGACGTGTAAATCAGTGACTTGGGATGAACTAACTAGAAAATTAAATTTTTGAGAAGCTATTTACTAATAAGCCCAATAGCCAGGCCCACTTTAAACTGGCAAATAGTATTGCTAGAGATTCAGTTTTGCTGTCACTAATACTAACACATTGATAATGAGACAAGTAACCGTCTCCCCTCCCTGCCATCCTTACCTTTCCCACCGGAGGTTAATTAAAAAAACAACAACAACAAAAACCTGTGGAATTGGCCCCATGTGTTTCACCTGGGCAGAGGCCTGTTCTTCGCTAGCTTGGTTGCTTGGTTGTCCCGGGGTTAAAATCAATCCTGTTCTTGCCCCTGGAGTGGTCTGCCTTCAAATGCTCTCCTCCGAATATGAGGAAGAGTGACATTTGACAAACAGACCAAAACCTTTAGGTCTCCTCAGTGCTGCCCTTTAGACCTTCCAGAAAGTGTTGCCAGGCTCGTGACCCCTCACAGTGTCAGCTGAGTCAAGTGAGGGGCAGTTAGCGGCCCTCAGGACAAGGTTACGCTAGGTACACCAGTGTGCTGTTTCCAGAAGGGCTGCTTTTCCTGTCTACGGCTCTCACATTTTCTCTGTTCTGAACTCGTGTCCTTGGTCTGTTCTCTCTGTGCTCTCATGGAGGCGAGCATGGCCACAGCATGTGGCCAGAGACTTCCTGACAGGCAGGCTCTTCCGGGAGGCTCTTGGCCTTGTTTGGCAGTGTGAGCACTTCACTTCCTCTGCATCGATAGGCACCTTTTCCAAAGACCCCAGACTTTGGAGTTAATCACACCTGTGGGTTAAGGCACTGTCACAGCAAAGCACAGGAGTGCCACATGCACCCCATGGACTCTGCCAGCCTCATGACCAAGTCACATCATTAGGAAATGGGCCATAGGCAGGTCAGTTTTCCTAAGGAAAACTGTGGGTTGGGTCAGGGGGAGTGCCATACAGAATGGGGAGTCCTGGGGTTTCAGACACAGGAGGGGGACTGACTTTGCCCCTAGCTCAGAGGCCCTGGGCCTCCATCTCTGCCATAGCCTACAGCAGGCTCCATGTGTCTTCCCAAAGGAAGCCGCATAGAGCCTGTGTCAAGCATTCTGGGAGCTCCTGCCCACAGAGCCAGGAATCCAGCAGCAACCCATGCTGAAGGTGACTGCTGGAGGTCACACCCTTCCTGGGAAGCCTCAGAGACTCCCTCCCTTGGGCGGGGAAGAAGGCAGCCCACTTCTTCACAGCACTTCAAAGGACTAGATGGCTCCTAGCTTCCTGTTTTCTTGAAAACAATTTACCCTTGAGGGACAAGTCTGGTAACGGTCCCATGCCTTCATCACGGAGGCCTAGGAAAGGCCTCTGTTTTACAGAGTAGGATTCTAAATATCTCCTGCCTAGGACTGTCTATTTGCTGAGTAGAACAGTAATGCCAAGAGTGCCCGTTAAGGTTGGCTGCATACCGAGTGGTTGTGAGGTAACGCAAACCCTTTGCTGTCTTAGAACTGGGAGGAGACAGGCATTTTCTGCTGGCCTAGGAGCCTGGCATCGTGAGAATTTGTTCAGAGTGTTCTGTGGAGCTGGTCCAAGCCCAAGGACGTCCTCTGTTTTGGGGTGGCTCTCTGGATGGAAAGCTGACACGTGGTCCTCCTCCTGCCCTTCCACCTGCCCTCTGGCTGAGGAGTTCAGACACACGGACTCTGTGAATGGCTGGACCAGAAATAAGTCTGAGTCAGCAGAAAGGCAGACATGGTCCATCCGGGATGCCCAGGAAGAGCAGGGGGCTTGGGCTGGAGGCAGTGACAGAACCCAAGGCCTCCCCTTCACATTCTAGGATGTCACAGAACCAGAGAAGACCATTAAGACCAGGATCTGAACTCCCAGTATACTTGCCTGGGACCAAGAAATGTACAGCTTGTGGCCACTTAACAAAAGGGCTTGATGCGGCTTCCTTGTTTTTTTAATGGGGAGGGCAGTGTAGGAACAAACAGAATATTATTGCTTTTGGCTCTGTCTGGCTGTGCTCTTGCACCTCCCCATCGCCCCAAATCTCCCTGGCTTGGAGCCCAGGTATTCTGCCAATTTTAACCTAGATGCTGTAAGCAGTGTTTTTCAATTCGGGAGTCATCGCGGTGTTCCAGGTTAGGGAAACTGAGGCAGAAGGCTTCTATGGGGTGAGAGCTGGAGACCACCTTTCTCCTCACAGTGGCACAACATCCCTAGCAAGGCCTGGCAGGCACATTGAGCACTAGGGTCAGAGTGGGGCGGGCAGAGATATCCCTGGCATCTGGGTTACTTCAGCGGGAGCCTGAGGACAGGGAAAGAGAACAAGTTTATAATCTGCAACTCTAGGAGGAGTCATATGCCCTGAGGTGACAATCCTGTGACTAGGAGCCGCTGTGGTAAATACACTTCTACGGTCTTGGGGGTTTGACCGAGCAGAATGATCTGTGGCACCACAGCTTTTAAGCCCCAAGGGTGGTTTCCCTCCAATTTCTGGTCAGTGAAGGGCTGTATGTGAGGTGCTGTGGTCTGCAAGGAAGCTGAATCCAGCGCTAAAGACAAACCTGGGTTCAAATCCCAGCTCTACTAGTGTGCTGGCACTGAAACCTGGGGCAGGTCGCTTCTCTTGAGCCTCAGTTTCCCCATGCACAAAATAAAGCATACTTGGCAGGATTGTTACATAGACTGATTGTGTTTGTAAGGTCCCTTGCATAATGCATGGCTCATGATAGGCGCTCATAAATGTTAGTTCAAAAAGAAGACAGAAGGTTTGACTCAGTCGGTGTATAGGGTTGGAAAGGATATTCTAGGTAAAAGAAAACACTCAAGCAAAGGCTCAGAGGTGGCAAAGTCAAGGACCTGTTCAGTGATGCCAGGAAGTCATTGGAGACACTGTTGGAGGGGTAGAGTCTGGAAGAACTGGGGAGCCCAATTGGTTAAATCAATTTTGTGAACCCCAATGTTGGTTTTCAGAGGATGATCAGTAGATCTGAAAGTATGTGATAGACACCTTTGAAGTCTTGTCTGCAGAGATAGAAAATACAAATTAAATGAAGCCAGCTGTGGTGGCTCACACCTCTAATCCCAGCAATTTGGGAGGCTGAGGCAGGTGGATCACTTGAGGTCAGGAGTTCGAGACCAGCCTGGCCAACATGGCAAAATCCCATCTCTACTAAAAGTACAATATTAGCCACATGTGGTGGTGGGCGCCTGTAATCCCAGCTACTTGGGAGGCTGAGGCAGGAGAATTGCTTGAACCCGGGAGGTGCTGACTGCAGTGAGCCAAGATCGCACCACTGCACTCCAGCCTGGGCGACAGGGCGAGACTCTGTCTCAAATTAAATGAAACACTCAAATGCTAAAAATGTTAGCTAAAATCAAAAGGCATTCAGAAAAGGGGCAGGCCGAGTGCTGGCTGGAATAATCAGGTGTGGCTTTGGGGAGGGAGTGATGATGATCCGATAGCCTTAGGGTCATCAGAGGAAGGGACTCATTTAATCGGTGCCTGCTGCAGCCTGTCCCATCATCTTCACATCTCCCCATAGGGAGACCTCATCATGCCCATGATGGGGAGGAGCTGCTGAGGCTCAGGTGGGTACCAAGCAGGGTTCCTGCACCTAGTGGGGCTTGGTAACATCCTGTAATCAGGGAGCTTTTTCTCACTATACATGTGAGGGCCCCACTCTTGGAGAGGCTCATTCAAAAGGGTGGAGCCTAGAAATCCAAAATTTTAACACACATCAAATTTTTCTTTTTTAGGTTTTTACTTTTTTATCATAAAGGTAACACATGCTTATTTTTACAAGTGATACAATAGAGTTCCATTAAGAGAAAATTAATCTGCCTTCTCCAAGTCTGTTACTCCGAAGCAACCCTTTTAGCAGTTTGATGAATATCCTTCAATACTTTTATGTTCATACAAATATATAAAAATATATATGTATATACATCATTGTTAAAAAATTGCAACCACTCATATTCAGTCCTAAGCAAGTTTTTCTTTTAACCTAAAAAGGTGTCACAGATGGGCCTCCAGGTAAGTGGAGGCAGTTTTAACTCCTTTAATAGCTGCAGAATATTTCACCACCTGAATGCACTAGCATTTGTTGAGTGGCAGTGCTGGGCTTCTCAAACTATCTGTGGCAAAATCTCTTATTAATTTCTAATCCATAGCAGACTCAAACATTTGTAAAATATGATAAAGTGCAACTATTAGAAAAATAGAATAAGGCTGGGCATGGTGGCTCACACCTGTAATCCCAGCACTTCGGGAGGCCGAGGCGGGCAGATCACGAGGTCAGGAGATGGAGACCATCCTGGCTAACATGGTGAAACCCCGTCTGTACTAAAAATACAGAAAATTAGCCTGGTGAGGTGGCAAGCACCTGTAGTCCCAGCTACTCGGGAGGCTGAGGCAGGAGAATGGCGTGAACCCAGGAGGCGGAGCTTGCAGTGAGCCGAGATCGTGCCACTGCACTCCAGCCTGGGCGACAGAGCGAGACTGTCTCAAAGAAAAGAAAAATAAACAGGCATACGAAATGCCAGCTCAAAATTTAAAAAGTAAAATGACTATCAAAGTGCTGTAGGTGTTCTAAATGCTTACTCTCAATTCCTGTACTTACATGGTCATGAACTGCTAACAGCCCACAGACCACACTTTGGCAGCATTGGTCTGGGGTCAGCCTTCCACGAGTTGAAAAAATCACTCTTCTGTGAAGACCTTGTCACTTTTCACCACCTCCAAATTCAAGTCCCAGGTCTCACAGTTTGTTCCTTTGGCTATGGCTCCAATGCCATCGTGCTTTGGCTCCAGCCTGTCTCTGCAGTCCCTCTCCTGCCTCTGCACATTCTGTCCACTGTATCTGGAAAGTCCTCCCTTTATCCACCAGGTGAGGTGAAGTGATAGCCCCGAAGATTTTTCACCTCTTCTAGAAAGCCCTCTCTGACCCAGCAGGCAAATTTGGGTCTTCTCTCCTCTTTACTATTTTTGCTCTTGTCCTTTGGATTATAGTGGTAGGTTTTAATAGTGATCTGTCTCCCCCACCTGGCTGTACCCTGAACTCTATAAAAGCTCCTTGAGGGCAGCCCCAGTATGACACAAGGATTGGTTCTGTAACATTTGTTGAGCAGATGGAGGGATGGATGAGCAGATGGATGGATGGATGGACAAGTGGATGGATGAAAGAGCTTCCAGGCTTAGCTCTCAGGCTGTAACGTAATCTTTGCTGTACACAGGCTGTGAACTGGGTGGTTGGCCTTGCCCATGTTCAAATCCATCCCTGGTGGAACAGGTGTTCTGTTCTAGACTCTAGAATCTGTCAGGGTTGTCTTGAACCATAGGTTTCCTTGAGGCCCTCTAGGGTAGGTAGCCACCACAAATTCCAGGCAGAATCAGTCCTAGCTTAATTCAACTCTCCAAATTTCAGGGGAATTATCTTCCGTAGAGTCCCTCCAGAGGCAAATTTGTATTAGTGACAGTGGCCCAGGATGCTGTGTCCTCATCTTAGGAATCTGGACTAGGAATAGAACAGGGGACACATTTAGCCCTTTCTTTTTTTTCGGCAGCATTCAAGGGCAGGCTAAGTCTGCTGTGGGCTGAGGGGAATGGCCATTTCCCCAGCTGGAAGATGCCTGGAAAGCAGCTTTGGGGAGGGAGGAATGGGGGCACATGGCATCCATAGTCCTCCACTGATGCACATGGGTGTGCAGGGGTCTATTCATTGTTTCCACTCGAATCCTTTGCAGTGTGTGACCTGGTCCTAGTCCCAGGGCACGTGGAGGCATGCAATACAATACTTTGGTATGGTTAAGACCTGACAAGGCTCCTCAAACAACATCGTTGAATGGTCTGTCCCATAGCCGACCATGCCCTCCCAGGACCCCCCAACATGCTGGCTCCCCAAGTAGAGCACAAATCACATACAATTTCTGGTTGCCAGCAGAGGGCCCTGATGAAGAGTGTGCACTATGACTGCTGGCCAGAATCCCAGCGCTGCCACTCACAAACCATGTGGTCCTGGGCGAGTTACTTTGCCTTTCTCTCCCTGCATCTGCTCACTTGTAAAATGGGAATAACATGAGCACACAGGGTTTTTTCCTCAGACTAAGGACTCTGGAAAAGCTGCCACATAGTAGGTAAATAGTCATCAGATGAATAAGTAGGCAAATACATATCTCTACCCCCCCCTCGTCCCCTCTTTCCCCTCCCTCCAATGCTGCCCACCATGGCTTCCCCCTACCTGAGACATATCAGTGTCATTCACTCACTTGCCCTTGACTCACATGACCCGCTGACCGCCTGGAAGCCTGTAGTGAGTGGTGTTTGGTGTTCCTGCGAAGGAAGGCCCCAAGAGCCATCCCCTGGTTCGGCTTCCCCTCAGTGCTGCCCGGAATGATACCTGTGTGCTGTGGGCATTTTGGCCCCATACTTAGCCTCCCCTCGGCATCCGCCTATTGAAACCCTGCTTGAGGGAAAACACTCAGCATCCCTGAGAGACCAGGGAGGATCTGAGGCAGCTGGGACTCTCTGGCAGCTCCATTCCTTGGGAGACAAAGGGTAGTGACAGTGGCCCAGAGGAATGGGGGCACGCGGCATCCATAGTCCTCCATTGATGCACATGGGTGTGCAGGGGTCTATTTATTGTTTCCACTCAAATCCTTTGCAGTGTGTGACCTGGTCCTAGTCCCAGGGCGTATGGAGGCATGCAATACAATACCTTAGTATGGTTAAGACCCCATCTAGACATGCTGTAATATTTGTATGCTAAACTATTGCAAGTGAAAGGACCTTTATTTAAATGAGTGCCTGATGCAGAACAGACACTCGATACATATGATTTCCCTTTAGCTGTGTGACCTTGGGCTGTTAATGTCTCTGTTTTTGAGTTCCCTCCTCTGTGACATGGGATACCTGCTTTTTGAGCTTGTTTTGAAAAAAGTAACCCGCCCTTGAAAGTACTCTGATTTTGTTTTCTCTCCTTATTCAGATATTAAAAATGTTATCATAATTACAGTTGTCCAACGGTAAAATGGGTTGCTTTGTCAAGTGGTGGGATCCCCAGCACTGCTGGTATTTAAGGAGGGCTGAGGAAAAGGGATGCCTGAATTTCAGCTGAGGTAATTGACCTCTGAAGTCTCTCAGGTTCCTGACATTCATTCACTCACACATCAGACATTTAATGATAACCTATCGTGTGTGGGCCAGTGTGCCTGAGAACCAAGACAAACTGTGGCCCAGTTCTACATTCATTGGGTCTTGTCCCTCTGAAGTGTAGGATGGACCCAGTGATTGTCCCTTGTCCCTTTGATGCGTGGAATTCCCAGTGATTGTCCACCCCTGACTGGAGCCTTGCCAAGCTTCTTACACTGTGCCCAGCACGTGGAGGGAGGAAACCAATTCATGCTCCTCGTGAATTCCAGAATGTTACCCCACAAGCCCATGCAAAAAGGGGAAGAGCTTCCTCCTTTTTCTTAGAGCATTTCCTTTAGAAAACTTGTAAATTATTTTGTTGCCCCTTTGAAATGTATATAAATCTTTTTAAAAGCTAAGTAAGGCTCCAGTTGATTTTACAACCTAGGACTCTTTTCCTGCAAAGGCCTGGAAACCATCTCTTTGAAAATGTAGACATCAAGGATAGCTCCCTACCTCCCACTGTCAGTGGGAGGGCAGTGGATAGTAGTCTCATTTAAGCACCTGGCTCCAAGTTGTAAAACTACCTGCTGTCCTAGAAACTTGACTTTTATTTTTCCTTTTGATAAAGGCAATTAGCGAACACAAATGGTCACCAGGTGAATTTAGGATGAATTATGCTTGACAAATGGTGCTGTCAAGTCCTCTTACTTTAGTTCAAGAACATGTATGTAATGAATGGGTCCTATTTGCTTGCTTACATAAAAGGGTGGGATGTCTGTCTTTGCAATCTCCTTAGCAGAATGCTAAAGATGTGCATCACTCGTTTAATGTTTATTCAATAATAAAATATTTTCTTTCTCCTATATTTTATGGAGAGGATTTTCTGGGGTGGGAGGAAATTTAAATTGTTTCCCCAACACCTAGCACTTGCTCCTCATCTGATTCTTCCTTCCCAATCTGCCTGCTCAGTCAGAACCCTTAAAAAAAAAAAAAAAAAGGAAACAGAAGGACATGCACATTTATGCCTTGTACTCTGCTGGCTTTGGTCTGTTATCTGTGGGGTAGTCTCTGCTGTGTCACACACGGACATCTCTGAGGATGCGCACAATGAGCTCCCATGGTTCAGACAGCCTGTCATGGTCAAAAGGTCAGGAGCCTGCACTGGGCCACCCTAATTTGCAGATACCAGGAAACGGAGCAGGTACATGCTCAATACCAGAACTGTCAGTCTCACTTGGTGGCTTTTATTGATAGGATTTCAAAACCCATGTCTGAAAGAAATGTGTGTCACATCATATAAGTAGATTTCATTCAAAAGTTTGTGGGCTTTTTGTTTGTTTTTTTGTGAGCCGAAGATTTGTTCATTTCTTGCGTTTGAAGTACTCTTTGATGACATCCTTGGGCTGAGACTCCTTGCCATAGTCCTTTACTACACAACTGCAACCAACCACTTTACAGCGTTTCCCCTCTCTGTCAATTTTACAGAGGCCGCCTACTCATTCCCCTAGTTTCTTGTCATCAACCTTAATTAGGTTGATTTGGTGTTTAGCACAAAGGATCTCGACCAACTTGACATATATAGGCTCATCATAATTGGATGCAGGCACACAAAGATGGGGTTGGTTCTGGTTGCCAAGCATGCCAAAAAAGCCAAACATTGACGCTGGGATTTGTAGTGAGAAAAAGGCGTTTATTCCTGGGTGCCAAGCAAGAAGAATGGGTACCTAGCACTTAACACCTGAGCTCCCTGCTAGCTTATAAGCAAGGGTTTTTAAAGCAGCAGTGAGGGGGTATCCAAAATGAGTTAAGAGCTAGGGAATTTCTGGAACTTCCTTATCTATTTTTTGGTTTCAGTCTGTCCGAGTTCTATGACAGTGGTCAGCATTTTCCATCTGCTGTGGGAATTGGTTTCTGAAAAGCAATGCAAGGGCATAGGTCAAGATGCTATCTTTAGTTTCTACAGGGAATCAAACATTTTGTGACTCTGACTTACTTGGGTGGCTTTTAAGTTATTATCTTCTTGTTTAGCAGGTTATTCGTTAACTTCCCTAATTGCTGGTTGTAGGACTAGCTAGGTACCTGGAACTTCCCTTAAAGGGACTGAGAATGTTGCCTTGATTTCTATGCTTGGCACGTGTGGGTAAGGGGAGGAGCCCAGCAGGGCCATAAGAGAGGTCCCTCGGGAAGACAATACAAACAAACAGTACAGTAGGAGTTAACAGGATAGAGATATGTGGCACTGAGTTTACCTGCAGATGCCAAAAAGGCACAGAGCACAAGGGCAGACGAATGAGCAGTCCGTGAGTGCACTGCGAACTGAGAGAGAATGCAGTCATCTTGAGCTAGAAGGGAACAGATTTTGTGGAGATTGAGGCACTAGGCTGTGGTCCAATTAGGCAGAGAAAGATGGACAACAAAGTCCAAACGGTAGGGGGTGATAAGAAGCAAGAAACAGTAATAACTGTTTCTAAAGCAAATTAGATTTGTTGCATTAGCACAAAATAGAAACAGCAAACTAGTATTTTAAAAAGTCATATACAGTATATAATATTAGAATAGAGATACAAATGTAGATATACATGTGTGCTTTTCAAATTGAGATCATGCAAAGCTCTAGTGCAATGGAGCTGAATGTGAGGCTAGCTACCATGTCCTGATGTTCTGGGCCCCCATAACAGGCCTTGAATGATGTGTGCAAGAACTGTGTGAGCTTTCATGAAATTCCTAATAGGATTTTTTCTTTTCTTTTTTTTTTTTTTTTGAGACAAGTCTCTATCACACAGGCTGCTGGAGTGCAGTGGTGTGATCTCACCTCACTGCAACCTCCGCCTCCTGGGTTCAAGCGATTCTTGTGCCTCAGCCTCCCGAGTGGCTGGGATTACAGGCACGTGCTACCACACCTGGCTAATATTTTTTGTATTTTTAGTAGAGATGGGGTTTTGCCATGTTGGCCAGGCTGGTCTCTAACTTCTGACCTCAGGTGATCCACCCACCTTGGCCTCCCAAAGTGCTGGGATTACGGGCATAAGCCACCACGCCCAGTCCCTAATATGATCTTATTTAGTTGACATTTGCCTCTTTCCCCAAAAATAGATCAAAGGAAATGTTTCCCTTTGTCCTGTTTCACACTAAATGGGTTGGGGAGGAACCAGGGGAGATGTCCACCTTCTGCCAGTGGCTGGGAAGTTTTCTGCAGGTCCTCCCCAGCATAGGCCAGCAGGCCACTTTTCACTAACACAAGTCACAAGCCAAGTGAGGTAAAGTTCCTTAGTGTAATGCATCATGGCTCATAGAAATCGCAAGATATGACTGCCTGCTTCATCATTAACATCACCTGCTCCTTCCTGGTGTGGGCCTCTGTGTTCTTGGGATGAGTAACCACTATCTATGTGGGCCTTTCTACCTGTCTGCCTTGACCTGAGCAATTCAACAGTCTGATGATGCTGGAGGTCTTAGCCTGGTTGTAAGACAAACTAAAATCAGACGCAGATGTCATCTGCCTGGGATTTCCAGAAAGAGCTCTCAGATTGCCTCAAAAACACATTGGAGCCTCTACACTACATACACTACAGTTACACGAAATGAGGCAACTCTCTTTTGGGCTCTACCCAAAAAAATTTCAATTTTGAAGACAAAGTTGTGGATAAGAGACTTCCTCTTCCCTGAGTGGATGAGTATACCAAAGCAGGCTCCCAAAGGGCACCACTGTGATGATACATGAGGGTATCAGCGGCTTGTCCTCAAACCTCTCACTGCCCTTCCTCTTCCACCCACTGGCTCCATCAAGGCGCATACCTGAAAGGCTTTCCTTTATCACAGTGCTACGTAGGAGGGGAAACGGACCAAGCCACTGTTCCTCTGTCAGGATTCCTTTGTGTAGGCATGCATCCCCCTATTTTTTTTTTTTTTTTTTTTTGAGACAGTCTTATTCCATAGCCCAGGCTGTAGTGCAGAGGCACAATCTCTGCTCACTGCAGCCTTCGCTTCCTGGGTTCAAGTAATTCTCCTGCCTCAGCCTCCCAAGTAGCTGGGATTACAGGCGCCTATCACCACGCCCAGCTAATTTTTGTTATTTTTAGTAGAGACAGGGTTTCGCCATGTTGGCCAGGAATCCAGGCTTTAGATCAAGGAGTCAAATGCCTGGTACAGCATCTGTGACATCAACACATGATGTAGGTCCAAAGTATGCCTGTGTTGAGGTTTTTTGGCAGCTGCTGCAGGCTTTGACAGCTGGGGCAGGGCAGAACCCCTTGTCAAGATCCAGAAAAGGGGGTGGAAAGAGGGAGTAGCTACCTCCCAGAGGTGTGAGGTGGGACAGCAGAGCTTGCTGGCCATGTGGAAAGAACACGTGAGGTGGAGTCAGACAGGTGTGCATTCAAATTCCATCTCTCACTCACTAGCAGTGTAACACTGAACCAGTCATTTAACTTCATGGAGGAGTATCTGGCTTCATCTGGAAAACAGGGACAATAGCATATAATGTGCCTGGTACAGCAGGTACCCAATGGCTCCCTCTCTCTTTTCCTCCTTGTAATGCAAATATTACTCATTTGGGTGGAGACGTACATTGAAGGCCTGAGAGAGCAGCTACATCTGAGGTCATCTGCGAGTTGAGAATGTGGGGAAGTTCTTAGGGCACGATGTCATCACTGGGTCATAGCAGTCTCTGCTGGGCAGAAATGGGGCCTGATGGCCAGACCTTCACTATAGGTCTTATGAAGCCTTTGAAAGAGTCCCAGGAGCCAGCGGGATGGGAAAGCTGAGACGGGGCAGCAGGTGATCAGGCAGAGGGCGCAGCAGGGCCAGAGCTGTGAAGAGTCCCAGCAGCTGTAGTGCGAGGGGCCCGGGGCCACCACACAGATCATCCACATCTGCCAGCAACACTTTGCTCTCAAACTGCTCCCCCACCAGTGGGCCCCAACACCTAAGGGCCTCACCACCCGCCCAACTGTAGACCAGAAATCTCAGGCATCCCTGGTTTTATCTTTCATTTCCAAACCATTAGCATGACCTGTCAGTACTGCCCCAGAATAGATGCAAATACATTCTCTCTCATCCTCGCTGACACACCTGGGTCTCAGCACATCTCTCACCTGGACAACCTCTCGGGCCTCTGACTGCTCTCTCTGCTTGCATTCTGCACATGTCCCTCTAAACCATTCTCCACTGGCAGCCAGAGCCGCCCCTGTAACTCATAAAATGAGCTCAGCTCGTCTCCTGCTTGCAAGCACATCTGTAAATTTCCTCTGCACTAGGATAAAACCCAGACTCCTTAGGGTGGTCTCGGGGCCTGCACACCTGTCTCCCCTCCACCCCGCCCGTCCATTCTTTCCGAAGGCCATGTGATTTACTCTCTGTGCTTCAGCTCCACTGACCTCCTTTCTGTCCTGGGGCAAGTCCAGATCTGTCCAGCTTTAAGGCTTTGCTGTTCTACTCTCTGCCCCTGCCTAGCCTATTTAAAAGTAGACATCACTTATACTTTCTCTGAATAATATCCTGCTTATTCCCTTCTTTGCACTCATCCCCACCTACAATGATTTTGTTTTCTTGTTTCTTGACTGTCTGCCACAAATGAATTAGAAGCCCCCACAGGAGAGAACTGTTTCTTTTGCTCACTTTCATATCATTATTGCCTAGCGCAGTGCCTAACACTTAGTAGGCTCTCAGTAAAGAGTTCCTTAATGGATGAATTCCATGCTTCCTGCTGGGGCTAGAAGCCAATCCCAGGCTGTAACCGATCTAAGACTTTCTGGGATCCCTGTGAGAAACGGGCACAGTGGCAGATATGAGGCCGGAAAACAGGGCCAATTAGAGTAGAGGGGATGGTGGGAAGAAACACGGGCAGCAGTGAAGTTAAGCCAGATTCCCTCAGCCTTGTGATATCTAGCAGCCAGGGTTCCCTGGAAGAAGGGTCCTTGTGGACCCGTACCTGCCAGTATTGGAAGTGTGGTCCTCTCACTGAACTGCTCACCATATGCTGACTGGGAAGCTGGATCAGCCAGCAAGGACCAACTGCAAAAAGAAACATTTGGGAAAAAGATGTGTGCTTCCTACAAGCTGTGAGATGCTCCTGCTGTTTCCCATCCCCTCTAGCTATAGAAGTGGAGCCCACAGTGAGGGTGTCTGAATGCTTGAGATTTTATCCCAGGGAGAAACATCCTGGCTGCTCTGGTTCCTCATCTCCTCTCCCTAGTGGTCTCTGAACAGAACAGTTCAGCCCGTTATGATAATGCTCAGAACATGGAGGGAATTGAAAAACATTAAAAAAGCTTTGCAATAAGCCTGAGATTTTTTGTTCCAAACTTTTGTCCTAATGGTTTCACAAGATATACTGATTTATAAAACCATGTTTGGAAACGAGGCAAAACCAAATACTATCTGCTTTGGTAGACACAGATTACCCCTTACAAACAAACATCTTCCCAGCTTTACTTATGCCACATGTTATCATGTGTGCAAATAACAAATCAAGCCTCTTCTGAGTAGGGGTTACAGCTGCAGAGAATGCTTATGTAACATTTGGGGCCTGCCAAATAACAGGGAAATGTGTAAGACAAAGCAATGTTCTGACTGCACAGCGTTTTAAAGACTAACTTTTAACATGCAAGAGAGATTTAGTTTAGTCATGAGGAAAAGTGATTTCATTGTAAGCCTTGATTCTGGGTCTTTGGAGAGCATGGAACAGCCATTGCCAGATCACCAGCCTGTTCAGTGAGACCTTTGTTTCAATTTCACAAACAAGGTTACTAATTAAGGCCTTAATAGTGAAATTCAATGCCTCTTTGTGTCCTGGCGAGAGAAAAACAGAGTCAAGGAAGCAGGAATTCTTTGCTTCACCAAAACCTGGAGTCTGTATCAATTCTCTTCAAGGAATCAAAGCAAGGATACTGAGGAATTTCAGTTCCAAGATTGCTTTGCTAGCCACAACCAAAGCTTCCCCAGGATTATCCGCACGAATCATCCTTTGTTGCTCAGACCAAGGGCAGTATTGGAACTTGGAATAAAATAATAATGAATTATAAATTAATTAAAATAAATTAGTTCCTTCCAGGAATTAAAATATGGATATGACACTTCAAACATAAATATTTTGAGCCAGATACCCACTCACACATCACCCTTACAGGGAGGAAGACCATCAGTGGTCACAGGGCTATACATGGAGACCATTCACTCCCCTTCCTCTTGGGTCTGCTTCCTAAGATTTATCGTCTCAAACAGACTCTGACTTGGGTACATATCAGTGCATAGGCAATTTAAGGAACGAAAAATAGGGACCAAGACATTTGGGTCATCCCTGGTCAATCCCAGAAAGGAACATACTTCCTGTTAGCTTAGGAAGACCATGTCTGGCTTATGTTTAGGCCCATACTGCCTGGAAAGAATCTGGGCAAAGCTTCTTTCACTTTAGTGAGTTCTACAGTAAACCTCTAGAGTGACAGCACTGCCTCTCTCTAGTTAGAAAGTGGATTTGAGGCCGGGCGCGGTGGCTCACACTTGTAATCCCAGCACTTTGGGAGGCCGAGGCAGGCGGATCACGAGTTCAGGAGATCGAGACCACGGTGAAACCCCGTCTCTACTAAAAATACAAAAAATTAGCCGGGCGTGGTGGCAGGCGCCTGTAGTCCCAGCTACTCGGAGAGGCTGAGGCAGGAGAATGGCATGAACCCGGGAGGCGGAGCTTGCAGTGAGCCGAAATTTGCGCCACTGCACTCCAGCCTGGGCGACAGAGCGAGACTCCGTCTCAAAAAAAAAAAAAACAAAAAAAAACGAAGTGGATTTGAGGGTGTGATGGCAGATAAGATAGCCAGAAGGATGTATGCTAGTGTTGCCTGCTGCAAGCAAGGACCAGGAAGCACTGGTGCAGCTCATTGAAGAGCCGTTATCTAGTCTTGGAGGGATACTGACATGACGACCTGAAATCTAGTAGGGGAGCAAAGAAGTTTACATGACGAGATTGAATGTTGGTCTTTACAAGTCCCCAGGACAACTTCAAGAAATGACCAATTTATCTTGTCTGCTCTTAGTAACTTACTGGCTTTAGAACTGAAAGAATTGTTTGCAGATATTAGCATGGAAGAAGAACTAATAATCTGATTTCCTGGGCTATCCTGTAACCTATATACTGTCACCGGCTTGATTTGTTATTTGCACACATAAACATTCTCAAGTGTTTTCAAGGTCTTTGATGCTTTTAGTTGGGACATTCAAGTTTAGTAGAGACTTCGAAAGAATTGTTCTACTAGGAGTTGTTGTTTATTCTTCACTGGATGGCCCAGGTTTTCAGCTACAGCCTTACGTATCAGCAAGTTCTTTGAAGCAATCAATCCATCTAAGTTTGGAGCATCTTGCAGCTGAGTCTTGGGAGCCTTCCAAATGTTAGGGAAATCCATGCTCTTTTTTTTTTTTTTTTTTTTTTTTTTTTTTTTTTTTTTTTTTTTTTGAGACAGTTTCGTTCTGTCACCCAGGTTGGATTGCAGTGGTATAATCTTGGCTCACTACAACCTCCACCTCCTGGGTTTAAGTGATTCTCATGCCTTAGCCTCCTGAGTAGCTGAGACTACAGGTGCATGCCACCACACCCAGCTAATTTTTTGTAATTTTAGTAGAGACAGGGTTTTGCTGTCTCTACTAAAAGACAGCTAACAATGTTGGCCAGGCTGGTCTCAAACTCCTGGCCTCAAGTGATCCGCCCACATTTGCCTCCCAGTGCTGGGATTACAGGCATGAGCCACCATCCCGGGCCCATACACTCTTTATTTGGGCATCATGGAGATCAAATAGAGAGTACTGAGAACTACGTACTCTTTTGTTCTCTACTCAAAGAGCCACATTACACAGCTCCCTGCTAGGTGATACTGTGGGGCTAATTGGCCCTTCTAAATCTCTAGGCAGTAGCAGACCCAACAGGGTTTCTGTCTGTGCATGTTTATCCTCTTTTTCATCATTTGTTGGTAGTTCAGCGCTTGTATTACAAATAAATATATAAATACTTATTTAGATTTATATATGTTTTCTCCATTTTCTGCATTTCAGGCTCTCTCCTTATGCTGTCATTTCCTTTCTTTCTGAAGCATATAGCTTAGTAATTCCTTTGTTATTGGTCTGTTTTTTATCAATGTTTTTCACTCTCATTTTTGAAAAAATGGTTAGACTAGTTCCCCAGTTCTAGGTTGACAGTTATTGCTTCTACAAATATTATTTACCTGGGCTCATTATAAAAAAATCAGCTCGTTTGTCATTTCTTTGTAAACTGTCTTTTCTTTCTGACTGCTTTTCATGTCTTTGTCACCGATATTCTGCAGTTTCATTATTTGTCTAGGTGTCAATTTCTTGTTTGTTTGCTTAGATTATGTTATACCTCTTGAATCATGGATTCTTTTATCAGTTTTAAAAATGTCTCAGCCATTCCTCTTCAAATCTGACTTCTCTGTTTATTCTCTCTTTCTGGGACTTCAATTTGATGTGTATTTGAGTTTGACATTCTATCCATCCTATCTCTTAATTTACATCTATTTTCCATTTTCTCATTTCTCTGTGCTACATTCTGAGTAATTTCTTAAGATATATCTTCCAGTTCATTTATTCTATGTTCAGCTGCATCATAATGAGTGGTTCAATTTGGTTCTTTCAAATCAACTTGGTCATTCTTAACAGTCTCTTGTTGCTTGCTCATAACTATGATTCCACACTTCTTTAAACATTCAATATAGGGCTTATTTATATTATTGTCTGACAGTTCCAGTATCTTCAGTCATTAGCAGTCTACATCTGCTATTTCTTCTGTTGACTCTCATTCATTGTACCTCCTCGTGTGTTTGGTGATCTTTGGGAGTTCATTGTTTCATCTTAATCTGTAGTAATCCAGGGCCTAAACTGAATATAATTTCCTCAGAGAGCTTTAGACCTGCTTCAGGCAGGAGCCAGAAGTTGGGGTCTGCTGACTTTGTGCCACTTCAGCCTCTTTCAAAGGTCCTACTTCAATGGGGGAATCCCAGTCTCAGCCCCTATTCCCAATGCTGGCATCCCAACTTCAGTAGAGTGGGAGGGTCATCCTCAGAGATTTCTCCTACCTTTCAGAAGTCCAGAAATCCATCCTGTTCAGGGTCTAGTTGTGATGCGGTGGCAAAGTTCAAAAGAGCACACGGTCTGTCAAATAGCTGGAAGAAGACATCCTCTACTGCTGTTTATTTATTTTTATTTTTTATCATATTAACAGAGAAAAGGCATGGAGTTCAGGAAGTTTAGACGTTGTCTAAAACTACCCAGATTTTCCCAAGCAATATGAAGAAAAAAGCAAAGCAAGAAATAGAACTAACACACACACACACACACACACACACACACACACACACAGAGAGAGAGAGAGAGAGAGAAAGAGAGAGACAGAGACAGAGACACCAGAAAGACAGGCTATGGCTCCTGCAGTTCTCTTGCCCGTTGACCCCTATGTTGTGGCTCAGGGTCATCCTATGAAGCTATCTAATCCAGCTTCTTTGCTTTCCAGACACTCATCCAAGAGCAAAAATGGCCAGTATCTTTTCTAAGTTGCTAACTGGCCGCAATGCTTCTCTGCTGTTTGCTACCATGGGCACCAGTGTCCTGACCACCGGGTACCTGCTGAACCGGCAGAAAGTGTGTGCCGAGGTCCGGGAGCAGCCTAGGCTATTTCCTCCAAGGTAAGGGCTCCTGACTTTAAAATAACCTCAGGCCGGGCACGGTAGCTCATGCATGTAATCCCAGCACTTTGGAAGGCCAGATCATGAGGTCAAGAGATCGAGACCATCCTGGCCAACATGGTGAAACCCCACCTCTACTAAAAATACAAAAAAATTAGCTGGGCATAGTGGCACATGCCTGTAGTCCCAGCTACTCGGGAGGCTGAGGCAGGAGAATTGCTTGAACCCGGGAGGCGGAGGTTGTAGTGAGCCGAGATCGCACCACTGCACTCCAGCCTGGCAATAGAGCAAGACTCCGTCTCAAAACAAAACAAAAACAAAAAAGCTTCAAAGACCAGCAAGAAATATGCTTTCCCCTGCTGGAAACTGTTAGCAAGAGTCCTTCTTTTTGCCTTTGAGGATGACTAAGTAAAACCAAAAATCATTTTGAGACTCATTAAGCCAGTGACCTGTGGTGTATACAAAGAAGTGTAGCATCATCATTCTTGCTTAGAGCTTGCAGTCCAGTTGAATAGTAATAATGGGGATAGTTAACATTTGTGGAGCACTTTTATGTATGACCAGCACTTTACATGGAGTATCTGTTATTCATCTTAGGATCCTTCTGTGATGAAATGAAGGCCTAGAAAAATTAAACAGTGCCCAAGTTCACATAGCTAGTACAGCCAAATGCAAATCCAGGCCCCCTGATTCCAGACCCATGCCTCTCTCACTGCTCTACCACCTTCTGGAAAAAGGGATATCATAGTACTGACTTTAAGTATCAGCTCTAAAGGACACTGCAGATGGAAAGTGGAGGAGTGGCGTGAGAGGGATGAAAATAGACATGTTTTCTCAGCCGTTGGAACCCTGCCATGGATGAGCTACCATGCGCTGAGCAGAGTTTGAGTGGCATACAGAATTCCACATAGGCAGGTATGGATGAGAGAGACGAGGAAAACCACTGAGGTGTCTCTGAGACATTTACTGTCTCTTATGGAAATCAGGATCTCTGAGGGAATCGCCAGCAACCCCCATGTACCTTGGGAATTCCTGAGGTGACATGACTTGTGTTTGAGGCTGTGGTGGTCCTAAATCTCCTATTCCTCAATCAGTACACACCCCAGGGTGAGACAGCACCCAATTTGATTTCTGTTATTCCAACAGATATTTACTGAACACTGGTTTCAATAGCTAGGGACTGTTTTCAAAAGGGCAAAGTCCCCGCTCTCATGGAGCTTGCTTATTTTTTGAAACCTGGTGTATTCATTTATGACTCCTGGGCAGTTCTAGCCAAGTATCCCTGTGCCCACTGGCTGAAGGGAGCCTAGTGGAAGGATGGGCAAACAACAAGTCCTTCCATTGGCCCCTTTCCTCAGGGGCTGCTGGCTGACAGCCTGCCCTCCTCCCCACACAGCGCAGACTACCCAGACCTGCGCAAGCACAACAACTGCATGGCCGAGTGCCTCACCCCCGCCATCTACGCCAAGCTTCGCAACAAGGTGACGCCCAACGGCTACACCCTGGACCAGTGCATCCAGACTGGAGTGGACAACCCTGGCCACCCCTTCATAAAGACTGTGGGCATGGTGGCTGGTGACGAGGAGTCCTATGAGGTAAAACTAAACTATTGGCTGCTGGTTCCAGGGTGGGAGGGATGCTCTAGATATGACTGACTTGCACAGTCCTGGGGTCCTTTTCTTCTCTATGGGCCAACTTTCTGCCTTCTCAGGAAGGACTCTCATAAAGGGAAGCCAACTCCAGCAGAACCATCTGGAATGCTTTCTGAAACAATGAGGTCTATAGCTTCCCAGGGACAAAGTTTCCCTTGCTGCTGTGCTAAGATCCCTCCCTGTGGAGGAATGAATTGCATGACAGAACTCTGAGCTTGTCAAGTGGATGAGTTGGTACAGAAACAATAAAATTGAACAGTGTGTATTCACCAGTAAGACATTAGGAGCTGATGTGTTAGTGGCTGAGCTTTATTGGGTGGGGGTCGGGAGGAGGCTTCAGTGTATTTTTAGGAATATGAGGAATTCTCTTATTCTATTACTATTACTGATTTCTCTCCTATTACTGATTAGACGATCACTGTAGCCCAGACTACTGAATTCACCAAGTCTCTTGGATAAATCCCATGACCTCGGCATCCTCATCCTCAATGCAGAAGCACAGGGTGGTCGGCTGGAACGGTGCTCAGCCACCATGCGTCCCCTCCACAGAGCAGCCTCTGTGCTACGGCAAATGCCTGCAGCCCTCCTCCTTCAGGTCCACCCTTTTGGGTTCTTCTGTTGCAGGGAGCTGAAGGCAGTTCCCTAGAAAGGCAGCCATAGAGAAGAGAGGGAGCCATCTTGAATAAACACGACTGGTGGCTCATTTATGTACTGCAGTGCACAGCCCTGGGTCTAGTTTGGGTCCCAAGCTAGCAGTAGCTCTCTGGACCCAAAGCCCTCCCCACTTCCCACAGCTCCCAAAGTCTGCAGGGTGCTTTGTTACAACTTCTTTTAACAATTTTTTTTTTTTTTTTTAACATAAAGGATATGCCTGAAGTTTTGTTTTTAGAATAGATTTTGCACGAGATCATTTGGGCTGGGGGAAGGTCCGCATAGGGTGAGAGGTCCCTGCTTCGCCCAAACTGCTGCTATGTACTTTTCTTCTGGCGTAGCCAGGTTTTCAACAAATTTCATATGTAGCTTAATGTTTAGAATCTGACTTTCCCTTGAGCATAAAACTGTGTAGCCTCTGATCAGGTAGCTTCTTGTAACCCACAAAGGCAAACACGTCTAGGAAACTCCTTAAGTTCCTAACCACAAGTATCTTCTTGCTCAGTCTGATGGCAGTGATTTTGGCAGAATCACTGAGGGAGAGGTTAAGATGACAGAACTCACCAGCCCCACCCTATCTCAAGGGGCAAGATGCCTTCAAAAGGCTTTCTCTCTTGTTGTTGTTATTATTATTAACCAATCCATTCTCACATCCATTTCCTATATGATAGTCCTGAAAATTTCAGAGAAGCAGGGCATCAGCTTTGGCTTTTAAGATACAAGGGGCAAGTGAATGGAAAGGTCTTTGAATAGTAGGTGAACCAATTAAAGAGGAAACACCCATCTTCCCTCCTGCAGGTGTTTGCTGACCTTTTTGACCCCGTCATCAAACTAAGACACAACGGCTACGACCCCAGGGTGATGAAGCACACAACGGATCTGGACGCATCCAAGGTAAGCTCCAGCCTCCCTCTCCTTCCCCACGAAGCTGGCACTCCAGAGCCCAAGGGGAAGGCCCCTGGAGAGAGGGGTTCCCTGCTCTAAGTCAGATACCCCTGGAAAGCATTGTGACTGCCCTGGCACAGCCTTCCCTCTGGAGGGCCACAGAGAAGGTTAGGAGGGTCCCAAAGTCTGTTTTCTTTAATAAATACAATTAGGGAAGGGTTGGTCATTGGGAACTTTAAACCCTTCCTAAAGCTACTCCCTTTTTCATCCCAAACCACCCCGTAACGGTCAAGGACCCCAGACCACGCTATATAAAACAGCTTTCCCCTTTACTAGTCGAAGGCCCGTGCCCCAAGACTTCCGGAATGTGTCCAACTTACGGATTGTGCAGTCGTGCACAGTGCCTGAGGGTCCCCAGGGAAACTGCAGATTGGCGGATTAGAACCCACTGTGGCTGTGGCAGGACCGTGGGCCGAGGCTGGCCGCAGTGACCCCACAGTCTGCTTGGCAGATCACCCAAGGGCAGTTCGACGAGCATTATGTGCTGTCTTCTCGGGTGCGCACCGGCCGCAGCATCCGTGGGCTGAGCCTGCCGCCTGCCTGCAGCCGGGCCGAGCGGAGAGAGGTAGAGAACGTGGCCATCACTGCCCTGGAGGGCCTCAAGGGGGACCTGGCTGGCCGCTACTACAAGCTGTCCGAGATGACGGAGCAGGACCAGCAGCGGCTCATTGATGTGAGTAGCAGATGGGGCTCCCTAGGGAAGGACTGGACCAAGGGCTCTGACCCGCACAGGAAGGCCTCTCCTGGTGCTCTGCTCAGTCCTTACCCAGGAGACTGTAGCACTCCTCTTGCTGGGCTCCACCCCTGGGCTCAGCCCAAGAGCATCTACTTGCTCAGTGTAAGGAAGAAGGATGAGGCCATACATTGTACTTGTCAAGCCACTGAAACATTCTATGGATAAAATCTGCATAGGAAACTCCAATATGGAGATGGTGCCTGCGGTTACGAGGGTGGAGATGAATGGAGATCTCCTAGCTTGTTGATAAATGGGAACAGTTAGGTGTGGAAATCCTGTCTGTGCCCACAAGATGGTTTCCATTATCACAGCCAAAGAAAATCCTGGAAGCTAGGAAAATCTAGAAAGGAAATTCCAGGTGGGAGGCCTGCCCTGACTCTTGTGGAGCAAGCCTCTGCATTTCCTGGTGGGGTTGATTCCTGCTGCTTCCACCATGGCTACCACGGCTTCCCTCTGGCACCAGGGTGCACAAAACTCAAGTCCCTTACTTATTTTCGTGTTAGCACAGCTAAAACAAGATAGCATTTTCAAAAGTAACTTTAAACTCAAAAAAAAAAAAAAAAAGCAGAAACAAAATTTTGTCATTTCAAAAGATGCAAATGCTAAGAAATATGCCTCATTTCCAAACCAGACAGGCCAACTATATGGCCCTCAGTCTCCTTGTCTCTGTGGCCACCAGGCCAACTATTTTCCTGCCCAGTTACAGAACAAGCCCCCCTCCACCTCAAGTAGCCACCCTGGTTTCCTGCTTAAGGGACATGCTGCTCCTGGGCAGTGGCAGGTCACAATCCTCTCCTGGCTGAAGTCTCTGATCTCTCCCACTTAGAGACTGTAGCACTCCTCTCCCCACATCCACTTGGTTTCTTACCTGTGTAATCATATTTGAATATATTTCACTGTAGAGTACGTGTGTAACTATGCAAGAGTAGTATACACATTGCAAAAAAAAAAAGTTAGTCTTGACTTTGATTTTGATATGTGGAGTAGTCCATTGCAGTGGTTAAAGGCATAGGCTTGGGAGTCACAGAAGTCTAGATTTGAATCTATACTCTGCTACTTCCTACAACCATCCTATTGGACAGGTTGTGATCTCTCTGAATCTGTTTTCTTCATTTATAAAATAGAATAATTACACTTATTTCATAGAGTTGTGAAGACTAAAGGAAATAAAAGCCTGTAATCTAGAGCCTGGCACAGTCAGCATTAATGGTAACTATTTTTATTTATTGATCATTACTGTACATCTCTAATACTTTTTAATGAAATAAATAATAAATGAAGCAATAATGCTAGAAACAGAGAATGATCACTGTGTAGAACAGCCTTTTCAGGATAGTATCCCTCATTCATTGCTCACTCAGCCATTGCATAAGGTTGGCGTTGGTAGTGTATACCCGCTCCACAGTGATTTAATGAGTTCCAAATGGACTAACCCAGTATTTTCCAACATCAGCTGCACACTAGAATCACCTGAAGAGTTTTTAAAAAGTCCTGATGCCTAGATCAGTCTATAACAACTAGGTCAGAATCTCTGGGGGATGGGAAGTAGGCATTGTTTGATGCTCCTAGGTTATTCTAGTGGGCAGCCAAAGCTAAGAACCACTGCCTAAGAGACAGCAGCCATGATAAGTGGGCTGGAACTTGTTCACCTGGCACTTGCAGTCCCGTTTGATCTCATCGGTCTCTCCTCTCTGCTTTATCCCTTTTGGCCTACAGGATCACTTTCTGTTTGATAAGCCAGTGTCCCCTTTATTAACATGTGCTGGGATGGCCCGTGACTGGCCAGATGCCAGGGGAATCTGGTATGGATGCAGCATTTTCACATTTGCAATATCTGTAGAGGATCTCTTTGAGATCACCTGCTTATCCTAACCTGGAGTTGCTGTGTACTGCAGTTGACAGCATGCCCAGACTGAGCTAAACGGAAAAGACTACTTGGAAAGTGTGTGTGTGTGTGTGTGTGTGTGTGTGTGTCTAAGTAGTGTGCTGTTTCTAAGATGTGTAGAAATATGACCTGGTTTGCATGAATTACGTACCTGAAGGAGGAGAAATAAAAATGTTCATGTGCAGCTGCTCTGTAGGGATGGACAGGCAGGATCTATGGAGCAAACGTGTGAAATGTTGCATACCTTCAATATCTTGGGTGGAAGATAACCCCCGCCACCTTTTTAGAGCACAAGATTTTGGTTGAATCTTTTAGGAGACAAAACGTTCTTGTTAGTGGCAAAGCCAAATGTTATATAGTTGAATTACTGTCATCCTAGTCAGAGGACCTAGGGGGAATTATATTCTTGTTTGGTAAAAACATGACATCTTTTAGGGTGAGAGTTGGTCTTAATCTTCCTTCTGTCAAAGTAACATTATTTTGTCATACTTGTTCAGGCACAGTTAGGAGATTAGGGCCATCTAGGAAATGAGGAAGGTGAAATGAAGCAATCAAGCTAAGGAGGTGATGGGAATTTTCATGTGTTGAAAGAAATGCAATTAACACTCAGTACCATATTCCTCTCTTCATTAGGCATAATTATGATAAGACATTTCTCATCTGGATAAATGAGGAGGATCACACCAGGGTAATCTCAATGGAAAAAGGAGGCAATATGAAACGAGTATTTGAGCGATTCTGTCGTGGACTAAAAGAAGTAAGATGTTATCTGAGATTTCTCGATATTTATTAAAATAAAATTACTGTATTGTTTGTTCTTGAAAGAAGACACTATGGTAACTTCCAAGATGGAGCTATTTTTTTTCTAGAAATCAAAGCTTTTTAATTTTTTTGAGATGGAATTTCACTTGTCACCCAGGCTGGAGTGCAATGGCGCGATCTGGGCTCACTGCTACTGCCGCCTCCCAGGTTCAAGTGATTATCCTGCCTCAGCCTCCAGAGTAGCTGGGATTACAGGTGCCACCACCACACCTGGCTAATTTTTGTATTTTTAGTAGAGAGGGGTGTTTCACCATGTTGGCCAGACTAGCCTTGAACTCCTGACCACAGGTGATCTGCTGGCCTCAGCCTCTCAAAGTGCTGGGATTACAGGCATGAACCACTGCGCCCAGCCTCAATGCATTTTTTGGAGTGCAACTTCCAAGGTAGTGCTTCAGAAAATAGGTGACTTTCTCTTGTTATTAGAAAGCTATTATGCTTACCTCCCCATTCCACTGTGGTTTGCGGAAGTCTGTGGATCATTACTTGTTTTTTGATTTATTTAATATCGCTCTGAGCTATTCTAAGCATAGAGATGATAGAGAATGTAGCCTGACCATAGTCTCACCTGCTGATAATTCCTATATTCTCCTACTCTCTTGGCATGAAAAATGCCACCAACTAACATTCATTGAATGCTTAGTATGGGCCAGATACTATGTTGACTGCTTTACATCAGGGGTCCTCAACCCCGGGGCCACGGACCTGGTACGGGTCTGTGGCCTGTTAGGAACTGGGCTGCACAGCAGGAGGTGAGTGGTGGGTAAGCCAGCATTACTACCTGAGCTCTGCCTTCTGTCAGATCAGCAGAGGCATGAGATTCTCATAGAAGCACAAACCCTATTGTGAACTGTGCATGTGAGGGATCTAGGTTGCATGCTCCTTATGAGAAGCTAATGCCTGATAATCTGAGGTGGAACAACAGTTTCATCCCAAAACATTCCCTCCCTACGATCCATGGAAAAATTCTTTCAAGACACCAGTCCCTGATGCCAAAAATGGTTGGGGACCACTGCTTTTTACATGGTTCATTTAACTTAATCGGGCCATTTTAATAGTCTGGTAGGAGAGGTATTATTTTCTCTTAAAGGAGTACTATAAATTTACCTTAATTTCATTCATGCCAGAGGAGGGCACACATCTCTCTCCCTGGTGTTAGGGATGTGCTTGCTGAATGAATGGATGTTGGAAAAATGCTGTCATTTGTTCACTGTGGTTCTACTTGTAGGTAGAACGGTTAATCCAAGAACGAGGCTGGGAGTTCATGTGGAATGAGCGCCTAGGATACATTTTGACCTGTCCTTCGAACCTTGGAACAGGGCTACGAGCTGGTGTCCACGTTAGGATCCCAAAGCTCAGCAAGGTACTGTTATGTGCCCAGTGGCCCTGATGGGCCAGGATCAGCTCAGATGCGACTGCTTTGTGGAGGGAGAAAACATCACTGCCCATTCCTTAACCCTTACTTTCTCTATCTACAATATAAAAATAAGAAAAAAATTAAGTTTGCCTCAAAAGACATTTGTATTATTAGAATAAAAGGTTAAGGGGCTGTAAGAAAAAGATGGTAGCTTCAAGAATAAGGCCTTTACATTTTTCCTCATGTAACAAATCAGGATAGGTAGGCTCTGCTCTCTCTGGTTCTTTCTATCTCCTTTCTCTGTCTCTCCTAGTTCAAGCAGTTCTCAAACTTGAGCGTGCATGAAATCACCTGAAGGACTTGGTAAAACACAAGTTGCTAGGCCCCAGCTGCAGAATTCGCATTTCTAACAAGTTTCCAGTTGATGCCGGGGTTGTTGGTCAAGGGACTACACTTGGAGGAACACTGTCTTACAGCACTCTTCTTAGAGACCTACAAAGAGACTCCCACACAATAATAGTGAGAGACTTTAACACCCCACCGTCAATATTAGATCAACGAGACAGAAAATTATCAGCATCACATCACACTTATTGTAAAATCGACCCCATAATTGGAAGTAAAACACTCCTCAGCAAATGCAAAAGAACGGAAATCATAACAGTATCTCAGACCACAGTGCAATCAAATTAGAACTCAAGATTAAGAAACTCACTCAAAACTGCACAACTACATGGAAATTGAACAACCTGCTCCTGAATGACTACTGGATAAATAATGAAATAAAGGCAGAAATAAATAAGTTCTTTGAAACCAATGAGAACAAAGGACACAATGTACCAGAATCTCTGGGACACAGCTAAAGCAGTGTTTAGAGGGAAATTTATAGCACCAAATGCCCAAAGGAGAAAGCAGGAAAGATCTAAAATCGACACCCTAACATCACAATTAAAAGAGCTAGAGAAGTGAGAGCAAACAAATTCAAAAGCTAGCAGAAGACAAGAAATAGTAACTAAGATCAGAGCAGAACTGAAGGAGATAGATAGAGACACAAAGACACAAAAAACCCTTCAAAAAAAATCAGTGAATCCAGGAGCTGGTTTTTTGAAAAGATTAACAAAATAGACCGCTAGTCAGACTAAAAAGAGAGAAGAATCAAATAGACACAATAAAAAGTGATAAAGGGGCTATCACCACTGATGGTACAGAAATACAAACTACCATCAGAGAATACTATAAACACCTCTGTGCAAATATACTAGAAAATCTGGAAGAAATGGATAAATTCCTGGACACATACACCCTCCCAAGACTAAACCAGAAAGAAGTCAAATCTCTGAATAGACCAAAAACAAGTTCTGAAATTGAGGCAGTAATTAATAGCCTACCAACAAAAAAAGTCCAGGACCAGACGGATTCACAGCTGAATTCTACCAGAGGTACAAAAAGGAGCTGGTACCATTCCTTCTGAAACTATTCCAAACAATAGAAAAAGAGGGACTCCTCCCCAACTCATTGTATGAGGCCAGCATCATCCTGATACCAAAACCTGGCAGAGATACCATAAAAAAAGAAAAATTTCAGGGCAATATCTCTGATGAACACTGATGTGAAAATCCTCAATAAAATACTGGCAAACCGAATTCAGCAGCACATCAAAAAGCTTATCCACCACAATCAACTCAGCTTCATCTCTGAGATGCAAGGCTGGTTCAACATACGCAAATCAATAAACGTAAACCATAACATAAACAGAACCAGTGACAAAAACCACATGATTATCTCAATAGATGCAGAAAAGGCCTTTGACAAAATTCAACAGCCCTTCATGCTAAAAGTTCTCAATAAACTAGGTATTGATGGAACATATCTCAAAATTATAAGAGCTATTTATGACAAACCCACAGCCAATATCATACTGAATGGGGAAAAGCTGGAAGCATCCCCTTTGAAAACTGGCACACAACAGGGATGCCCTCTCTCACCACTCCTATTCAACATAGTGTTGGAAGTTCTGGCCAGGGCAATCAGGCAAGAGAAAGAAATAAAGGGTATTCAAACAGGAAGAGAGGAAATCAAGTTGTCTCTGTTTGCAGATGACATGATTGTATATTTAGAAAACCCCATCATCTCAGCCCAAAATCTCCTTAAGCTGATAAGCAACTTCAGCAAAGTCTCAGGATACAAAATCAATCTGCAAAAATCATAAGCATTCCTATACACCAATAATAGACAAACAGAGCCAAATCATGAATGAACTCCCATTCACAGTTGCTTCAAAGAGAATAAAATACCTAGGAATACAACTTACAAGGGATGTGAAGGACCTCTTCAAGGAGAACTACAAACCACTACTCAGAAATAAGAGACAAACAAATGGAAAAATGTTCCATGCTCATGGATAGGAAGAATCAATTATAGTGAAAATGGCCATACTGCCCAAAGTAATTTATAGATTCAATGCTATCCCCCTCCATCAAGCTACCATTGACTTCACAGAATTAGAAAAAACTACTTTAAATTTCATATGGAACCAAAAAGGAGCCCCGAGAGCCAAGTCAATCCTAAGCAAAAAGAACAAAGCTGGAGGCATCATGCTACCTGACTTCAAACTATACTACAAGGCTACAGTAACTAAAACAGCATGGTACTTGTACCAAAACAGATATATAGACCAATGGAACACAACAGAGGCCTCAGAAATAACACCACACATCTACAACCATGTGATCTTTGAAAAACCTGGCAAAAACCAGAAATGGGGAAAGGATTCCGTTTAATAAATGGTGTTGGGAAAACTGGCTAGCTATATGCAGAAAACTGAAACTGGACCCCTTCCTTACGCTTCATACAAAAAGTAACTCAAGATGGATTAAAGACTTAAACATAAGATCTAAAAACCATAAAAACCCTAGAAGAAAACCTAGGCAATACCATTCAGGACATAGGCATGGGGAAAGACTTCATGACTAAAACACCAAAAGCAATGGCAACAAAAGCCAGAATTGGCAAATGGGATCTAATTAAAGAGCTTCTGCACAGCAAAATAAATTATCAGAGTGAACAGGCAACCTACAGAATGGGAGAAAACTTTTGCAATCTATCCATCTGACAAAGGGCTAATATCCAGAATCTACAAGGAACTTAAACAAATTTACAAGAAAAAAACAACCCCATCAAAAAGTGGGCAAAGGATATGACCAGACACTTCTCAAAAGAAGACATTTATGTGGCCAACAAACAAATAAAAGCTCTTCATCACTGGTCATTAGATAAATGCAAATTAAAACCACACTGAGATACCATCTCACGGCCAGTTAGAATGGTGATCATTAAAAAGTCAGGAAACAGATGCTGGAGAGGATGTGGAGAAATAGGAATGCTTTCACACTGTTGATGGGAGTGTAAATTAGTTCAACCACTGTAGAAGACAGTGTGGCGATTCCTCAGGGATCTAGAACCAGAAACACCATTTGACCCAGCAATCCCATTACTGGGTATATACCCAAAGGATTATGAATCATTCTATAAAGACACATGTACACATGTGTTGTACACATGTGTTTATTGAGTCACTGTTCACAATAGGAGAGACTTGGAACCAACCCAAATGCCCATATGATAGACTGGATAAAGAAAATGTGGCACACATACACCATGGAATACTATGCAGCCATAAAAAAGGATGAGTTCATGTCCTTTGCAGGGACATGGATGAAGCTGGAAACCATCATTCTCAGCAAACTAACACAAGAACAGAAAACCAAACACTGTGTGTTCTCACTCGTAAGTGGGAGTTGAACAATGAGAACACATGGACACAGGGAGGGAAACATCACACACTGGGGCCTGTCAGGGGGTGGGGGTTTGGGGAAGGGATAGCATTGGAGAAATACCTAATGATGGGTTGATGGGTGCAGCAAACCACCATGGCACGTGTATACCTATTTAACAAACCTGCACGTTCTGCACATGTATCCCAGAACTTAAAGTATATGTATGTATATGTATATATATATATGCTTTATTTAATATATATTAAATATATTATATCTATTATAAATATATATAGTTAAACTGTTATCTCTCACTATATGTCATTTGTCAGTAAATGCACCAATGATTATGAATCAATTTTGCCTCTTAGCACATTTAAGTATTATCCCTTTGTCCTAGGACCCACGCTTTTCTAAGATCCTGGAAAACCTAAGACTCCAGAAGCGTGGCACCGGTGGTGTGGACACTGCCGCGGTCGCAGATGTGTACGACATTTCCAACATAGATAGAATTGGTCGATCAGAGGTAACGTCTCTCTCGCTTTCCTAACATGAACTAACAAAATCAGCCTAAGAGAGAATAGAGAAAAGCAAACAGCCTAACCATTTTCACAAAATTCGAGACCTCCTCTTTGCCCATCAAGTCCTGAGTTATGCTAGCGTTTCATTCTGTAACATTATTCTTCCATGGGAAATAACTGCATAAAGGGAAACATAATGTGAGCTGAGAATTTATAGGCAAGTATAGGAATTCACAGTGGGACTGTTGTCACCGACCTGCCATGAGAGCTATTCCAACAACCCTCAGCGAGCAGGAGCTCTGTTATGCTAAAGGACTGCAGTTTTTTTATTACTGTAAAGTCAGAACATCTGTGCTATCCCTCTGAGGGTGGCAAAATAGTGGAATTTTCTCTTGGTTCTGAATTTTCTTTGGTGAAGGCTACAAATGATCATCTTCACTTTGGTGTTCTTAGATACTCGATGGTTTCTAAACTTTTATTTCTTAGGCTAAAGATAGCAAATACGTTATGTGCTAGGTTTAGAAAAGTTTGTGCTCATAAAATCCTTAGGATTCTGTGATGAATATGTAGGATGAAAAGGATTCATAGACTTTGTGTGGCCTGAAACAATGAAAGAGGCAAAAAGATCACATGTAAGGAACATGCAGCTGAATGCTAAGCAAATACTGATCATGGTAAGTTACACCAGCTTATCTGGATGTGGTCCCATTGGACATATTATGCCCATCATTAATTTTAAAGCCTCTTCTCGTAACAAAACCCTTAATAATTCAGTGACTGGTTATTAAATCTGTGGATTATCAAAGTTCTCTCTTCTTCCTTACCAGTTTTTGAATATTTCACTGCCTATTGATATCCCTACCAGTAAGTACACTGAGGAAAAGGAAAGGAAGAAACACTCAAAACAATTAGATCAGCCAGTGTGCTATCAGCTCTGGTAAAGTACTTGAGGGACACGCAACTATAATACCACAACTTCTGAAATTTACTGAATAATGTGTGGTGTAGTGAATAAAGAAAATCTGGGAGTCTATCCCTGTTGATTCTAATATTAACTAGATATTTATTCTGGAAAACAATGTAGTTAATGCTTAAAAAATGTTAAGTCTAACTATATTAGGCAGTCACTATAAAAGTGAGGAAAATGCCAAAAAATAATTTAAAAACACCATTTATTTAACCCAACAACCCTGATAACCATTGTGAACATTATTCTAAATGGCCCTTCATTCTTTTTTAAAACTACTCAAAAAACTTTAAAAAATTGTTATAATACATGTTTAGCATTATAACCAAATACTGGTTATAATTTTTTCCAATGCATTATATCATGAACATTTTCCCACAATATTAAGTATTCTTCAAAAACATGATTTTTAATCACAGTAAAGATAATCCATTATCTATTTAATGTTTTCCTGATTTTATGTTTGATCATCTCTATACATAATTCTAATCACAACTCTGGTTATTTAGTTAGGATATACTTCCAGGAAAGGAACTCATGGGTTAAAACCAGGGTTCCCTATTTATGACCAAGTTTTCTACCAGATTTATACCAAGATAAAGTCCTACTGGCAGTGAGTGAGAGACCTATCTCACCATACTCTCACCAACACTGGAAGGGATCAAATGAAAATATGTGTTTGAGTTAGTAGTGACTAACATTCTGATTCAACCCTCTCTTGGGGCCTAAGTTTCCTTATGCATATAAAGAGATAGGGAGGCAGCTGGAGTATGTGATGCCTAAGAGCTAACATTCAATGGTCCCTTCCATCCTTGCTGCTCATTCTTGAGTTGTATAATGTATGTCTGGAATTAACTAATTTCTCCCTTAATTTGGGTTTCCTTGGGAGCAGTGCAAGTCATTTGCTTAGGAGGTGATCCTAGGGGAAAAAAATTAAGTAGATGTGCTCCGGTTTAAGGAAAACAAATATTTGGAAACCAAAGTTCTATACAGAGTTTTTTAAGAACAGGAATTTTAGAAGGTATATCTTAATTTGCAAAACTTCATTTCATTAATAAGCTTGCCCAGTATAGTACAAACATGATTTAGTTGCCAAACATTTGACATTAATTTTTCAGGAAGACACCCACTGCATTAATGATGATATCTGAACTATATTAGCATATCCAGTGCTCAGATAGATTAGTGGCAGGTCAGAATTCAGATCCAAGCCAAAGAATAACACAAGGGTGTCACTGTAGCCTTACTTCTAGACAAACGCTGATATTTTATAGCAGACACTGGTAGGAAAAAATGTTTGAGATGCAAACTAATGGTTTTCATATAGTAAAAAAGCTTTCACATACAAAGTAGTATCCCCATCTTAACTATGGAAAGATTGAGAGAAACCCTTATATCTCTGCCTTCCATCTCTGAGAAGGAAGGAATTGTGAAGTTCATCTAAGTGGCAAGTTCTCATTTATCACAGTGCTGTTCCTGTTAATCAATGCCCTGCAGATGTCTTCTATTCAAATTAATCATTCATCTTCTTCACTGTCAAAGGTTGAGCTTGTTCAGATAGTCATCGATGGAGTCAATTACCTTGTGGATTGTGAAAAGAAGTTGGAGAGAGGCCAAGATATTAAGGTGCCACCCCCTCTGCCTCAGTTTGGCAAAAAGTGAACTTTCCCTTTTCCAATTTATAAATAATCTGTCTGCTGGTACGACAGACATAAATCTCTACTCTGAGAGTTTTTGTACACTTGGAAAAATATAAAATTGTAGATCCTGCCTATCTTTACAATAAAACTCTCCTTAATATATCTTTGCTTTGTTTCTCTGATTTTTAAAATGATACTAAGAAGGGCAAACACATCCAATTACAAGTAAGAAGCAAAATATTTTAAGACAATAAAACTAATATTTGTAAGTTTTGATTTTGCCACAACTTACACACACCTCTAGATAACCCTTTAGCTATCTAGATGTTAGTCAACCCTTTTGGAAATCTCTTATGGACCCCATTGGAAAGTGAGAAATTAATATAATAAACAATTTTCTGGCAAATGGAGCAAGAGGAGACTTACCTATTGAAAGTGTGGAAATAAAGACTATACAAAGAGAGGCTACTGATTTATTCAGACTTTGCTATCACAAGGGTGTCAGCTATCATCAATTGTATTTGGCAGAGACTCAAAGGCAGACATGAGAAATCTTCATGGTGAAAGAAAGGGGAGGCCAGGTATGCTGTGATTGGGGTTGCAGGCATGGGGAAGTTGGAGACAGGCTACCTAGAAGCGGGGTATGCTATGTGATTATTTTGGGAAGCATATTTGGTTTTATCTGATTGGTCCTGAGTTTGAGGCAGGGGCAAAAATTAGGGAAACCAGCAGTCATTGACCAAGTCCTGACCATCCTTTACTGATTGATTGTTACAGAGGTTAGGGTTTGGCCTCCTAGAATGGTTGCTTTAGAGGTTGTGGGTGAGAGTTCTGTTGTCCTGTGGTCTAGCCATTGTCTCTGTATATTCAGTCTCTCAAAAACAATTCACAATTTGATGTCTGAAATACTGATAATGTTTTTAGCATAATCTGAAAGCAGAATTCTTCCTTCAGCATGCAGATTGTTACCTTGAATCTTGTTATTTTCTGTCTATCCTGTGATGTCTATAGCCTGAAGGAACACGATAGAGTAGGTGGGAGCAATTAATTGTGTAACAAGTTAGGAAACAGCTCCACACACAAAAGATAAATACTTTTTAATAGAAATGAGATCAAGTTATGCACCCTATAGTAAGTGAGCACTGCAGGTGCTACAGTTAAACTGGTGCTTTAGTGTATGCATTTGTATTCCCTCCTGCTATATTGAAAAAAAGTATAAGAAGATTACAATTATGCTGGTGCTAATATGCACTACTCTAACTGGTGTACGGTAGAAATTCAGAAAGAGGAAACCATACCAATACAATTTGGAACATCATGCTCAGTACCCCAAATGGTAGAGGGTGAAGGGCTGTTCCTCCAACCAACACCTGAAGGAAAAAGGGAGGATCATAACCTCAGGCAGTGGTTGATACTCTTGGGTTAGAGAAAGGGTAGAGAAGGCTGGTGTCATGGTAAGCACACTGACTCTATAGCCGCATTGCTGGGGTACAAGTCCCAATTCTCCAATTATATGACATTGAGTTACTTAATCTCTAGGTTCCTCAGTTTCCTCTAGATAAAATGAGAACAATGATTATACCTATTGCATTGGGTTGTTGGGAGGATGAAATTAATTAGTATATGAAAGTTTACTTACCAGTGTTCAATGCACAGTATTATGTAGGCATTTGCTAAATAAATAAATCAGTATTATAATCGTATAATGATCCATCTATGAATATGCCTTAACACTATCTTTTAGGGCAAGGCAACAGGACTCATGGTCCCTCTTCTGAAAGACCTTATGAGCTAAGTGGTAAATGGAAGCAAATTCACATTGCTAAATAAGCATTATGCTCATAAGCATAAGTGGGCTGAAGAGACTAGACAGATGTATATACCAACATTTCATTTAAGAAAAGCTGAAAAGAACAAGTATTGTCATAAAGTATAGGGCTGCTGACATACTAAGTCTTGTAATCTATACCACAACATCTAAAGCAACAGCAACATCAACAAGAATTAACTAAATATGTAAGGGACAGAGAATTCCAGATAACATCTCTCCTTTTTTGTGCTGCATTTTTATCTAATTTATTTCTCACCCCTATCCATTAGTTTTTAATTCATCAATAACCTCAGTGACGTTCACTTTCAATACTGGCTTGCTCACAGACTGCTAGTACTTCATCTTTAAATTATCTACATTTCAAACTCTTCATTTGTTGGGCTGTTTGACCTCTGGTATATTACCAGGAATGTACTTGTGTGACTTTACTCTTTAGAAACAATATTCATAACCAAAGACAGTCATTTAAACCAAGTCTATAATCGATTCCTCAACACTCGATCTGGCACCTCACTTTTCTTCAAAATCCTCCATATTCATCAACTATCTTTTCCTGACAGCTCTTCAACCAATTTTCAGATTATGTAATAGCACTTAAATAGGATACAAGAATATGCTTTCTCCTCAAGCACTGACAAGCATTTGAGTGATCTCATCCTGTTTGCAGAAGTTGTGATAAGTTTTAATTTTGCCACAAGAAACAAGCACGCTGGCAATATTACAGTCAAAATAAGACCTTTTATAAGATGAGTCCTTGGAATAGATAAAGGGACTTTTAATTATTAATTAAAATGCTAATTGAATACCATATCTTCCAGTCAAGGGAGTCATATAGCATACAAATAGTTCCTGTTTACTAAGGTCTAGTTCAATCAGTATTCATCAGTCATATGAACAGAGCATGGTTCTGAGTCACAGGCCTTTTAAAATTTGCTGCATTCCTTACATCAGAGGCAGATGCAATGAGAAAGCTTTGATGGCTGAAAAATCATTCTGGCTCTCTCCTACAGGGGAAAAGAAACAGGGGTGTTCTCCTTGACTTCTAAGCTTCCACAGTAAGTCTGCTTATGGAGACTGAGCTACTCTCCCCTCAGGCCAAACGTCATAAAAGAGCATGTCTGAATGTTCTGAAAGAAGCCAAAATAATTTTTTTTTTTTCCTTGAGACAAAGTCTCACTCTGTCACCGAGGCTGATGAAGTGGCACAATCATGGCTCAAACTCCCAAGCTCCAGCGATCCTCCCACCTCAGCCTCCTGAGTAGCTGTGATGACAGGCGCACATCACCATGCCCAGCTAATTTTTAATTTTTTTGTAGAGACAGGGTCTTACTATGTTGCCCAGGCAGGTCTTGAACTCTTGGACACAAGCAATCCTCCTGCCTTGGCCTCCCAAAGTGCTGGCATAACAGGCATGAGCCACTGTGCCCAGCCCAAAAAGAAGTTGTTTTGAGGTCAAAAAATTTGCATGAAATTCAGGCTCAACCACTAACCAGCTACATGACCAAAGGTAAATTATTTAACTCAATAGAGTCTTGGTTTCATTTGTAAAATGGAGAGAATTTCCGCCTTATAAAGTTTTTATGATGATTAAATAAGGCAGTGATTTACTTTTTTTTTTTCTCCTTTTATTGTAACCTATGGGAAGAAATATATTTTACATTAGAACCCAGTACACAAACAGGCAGGCTGCAGGCTCTGGAAGACAGCCAGAAAACTGTGAGTGCCCAAGGTGTGAAACTGTGAAAGGGGGATCATTTGTCCCCAAACACACATCTTCACTGGGGAACCTGAAGGTCCAGATCACAGGAGAAGAATTTGACCTTGCCTGGGAGCTGAGACAAATTTAGAGAGCTGAGCCAAATACAGGGGTAGGGGAAGCAACAGGAAAAGCCCTGTGGGTAACTTTCCATCCCCAGGGAAGCCATTTCTGACTCTGTCTCAGGTATCCTTGGGGAGGGCTGCCAGTGAAATTGGGGAAAGACCACAAGGAGAATGAAATTTCCAGCTGAACTTTGTAACAATTTCGACCAAACACAAAGTCTCCTGGACAGAACCTGGGGAGGAGACAAACAGAGAGTGCAGATACAAGCACAGAAGCTGTGGCATGAAATCTGAAAGCCCTGCTTGCTTCCTCAGTCAGGAGGCACGGAGCCTGCGGCAAGTTCTCAGCCCCACTCACCCGCTGCCTGGAAATAAACTCAGCGCAGCTGGGGATGGGGCAACTGGGCCTCTCGAGTTGAATGGGAGCTGGTAACGCTGTAACTGCCAGCTTTCCCCCACTTCCCTGGCAACATGCATGACAAAGCAAAGGCAGCCATAATCCTCCTGGAAACATAACTTCATTGGCCTGAGAACCACACCCCCACACCCCACAGCAGCTGCAGCAGCCCCTACCCAAGCAGAGTCTGAGCTCAGACACACCTAACCCTGCCCCTACCTGATGGTCTTTCTCTATCTGCCCTGGTAGCCAAACACAGAAGACATAATATCTTGGGGGCTCTATGGCCCCGCCCACTGCCTGGTTCTCCCTATACTACTGCAGCTGATGCTCTCTTGAAAGTGCCACCTCCTGGCTAGAGGCCAATCAACACAAAATTGGCACACTAAACAAAAATACAACCAAGGACCCTCACAGAGTCCATTTCACCCCCTGCTACCTCCACCAGAGCAGGTGCTGGTATCCACGGCTGAGAGATCTGAAGACAGATCACATCACAGGACTCTTTGCAGACACTCCCCAGTACCAGGCTAGAGCCTATTAGCTCTGCTGGGTGGCTAGATCCAGAACAGAAATAACAATCACTGCAGTTTGCCTCTCAGGAAGCCACATCCCTAAGAGAAGAGGGAGAGCACCACATCAAGGGAGCACCCTATGGGACAAAAGAATCTGAATAAGCAGCCTTCAGCCCCAAATCTTCCTTCTGACATAGTCTACACAAATGAGAAGGAACCAGAAAAACAATCCTGGTAATATGATAAAACAAGGTTCTTCATACTCCCAAAAGATCACACTAGCTCACCAGCAATGAATCCAAACCAAAAAGAAATCTCTGAATTGCCAGAAAAATAATTCAGAAGGTTGATTATTAAGCTACTCAAGGAGACACCAGAGAAAGGTGAGTAACAAAAGAAATGTTTAAAAGTTGTCAAAGCACCAACAGTACATTTTGGGATGTGAAATGTAATTTCTTGGAATCTGTAATTTGTACTTAACATTTCAGGCTTGTATTTAATATAATAAATAGGTGTTTGTTATTGTAAAAAAAAAAATGTTACAGGATATGGATGAGAAAATCTCCAGAGAAATACCATAAATTAAAAAAAATCACAACTTCTGGAAATGAAGGATGCACTTAGAGAAATACAAAATACAACGGAAAGTCTCAGCAATAGAATCAAACAAATAGAAGAAAGAACTTCAGAGCTCAAAGACAAGGCTTTTGAATTAACCCAATCCAACACAGACAAAGAAAAGAGAATTTTAAAAAATGAACAAAGCCTCCAAGAAGTTTGGGATTATGTTAAACAACCAAACCTAAGAATATTGGGTATTCCTGAGGAAGAAATCTAAAAGTTTAGAAAACATATTTGAGGAAATAATCAAGGAAAAACTTCCCCTGCCTTGCTAGAGATCTAGATACCCAAATACAAGAAGCTCAAAGAACACCTGGGAAATTCATTTTAGAAAGATCATTGCCTAGGCACAGAGTCATCAGGTTACCTAAAGTCAAGACGAAGGAAGAAATCTTAAGAGCTGTGAGGCAAAAGCATCAGGTAACCTATAAAGGAAAACCTATCAGAGTAGCAGCAAGGGATTGGGGTCCTATCTTTAGCCTCCTTAAACAAAACAATTATCAGCCAAGAATTTTGTATAAGCTTCCTAAATGAAAGACAGTCTTTTTCAAACAAACAAATGCTGAAATAATTTGCCACTACCAACCCAGCACTATAAGAACTGTTAAAAGGAGCTCTAAATCTTGAAACAAATCCTTGAAATACATCAAAATAGAACCTCCTTAAAGCATAAATTTCACAGGACCTATAAAACAAGATTACAATAAAAAAAAAAAAACCCAGGTATTCAGGCAACAAATACCATGATGAATAGAATAGTACCTCACATCCCAATACTAACTTTGAATGTAAACGGCCTAAATCCTCCACTTAAAAGATACAGAATGGCAGAATTGTTATGAATTCACCAAGTATCCACTGTCTTCAAGAGATTCACCTAACACATAAGAACTCACATAAACTTAAAGGAGTGGGAAAACATATTCCATGCAAACACCAAAAGCAAGCAGGAGACATATTTGTCTTATATCAGACAAAACAAATTTTAAAGCAACAGCAGTTAAAAAAGACAAAGAGGGACATTATATAATGATAAAAGGACCTGTCCAATAGGAAAATATCACAATTCTAAGCACCTAACACTGGAGCTCCCAAATTTATAAAACAATTACTGCTAGACCTAAGAAATGAGATAGACAGCAACATAATAATAGTGGGAGACTTCAATACTCCACAGACAGCACTAGACAGGTCATCAAGATAGAAAGTCAACAAAGAAACAATGTACTTAAGCTATAACCTACAACAAATGGACTTAACAGATATTTACAGAACATTCTACCCAGCAAATATAGAATATACATTCTATTAATCAGCACATGGGATATTCTCCAAGACAGACCATACGATAGGCCACAAAACAAGTCTCAATAAATTTAAGAAAATCGAAATTATATCAAATCCTCTCTCAGATCACAGTGGAATAAAAGTGGAAATCAACTCCAAAAGAAACCCTCAAGACGATGCAAATACATGGAAATTAAATAATCTGCTCCTGGAATGATTCTTGGGTCAACAATGAAATCTGATATCAAGATGAAAATTGAAAAAATCTTTGAACTGAGTAATAGTGACACAATCCATCAAAACCTCTGGGATACAGCAAAGGCAGTGCTAAGAGAAAGTTCATACCGTTAAATGTCTACATCGAAAAGTCTGAAAGAGCACAAATGGACAATCTAAGGTCACACCTCAAGGAACTAGAGAAACAAGAACAAACCAAACCCAAACCCAGCAGAATAAAAGAAATAACAAAGATCGACCAGGCACAGTGGCTCACGCCTGTAGTCCCAGCACTGTGGGAGGCTGAGGCGGGCAGATCATGAGGTCAGGAGTTCGAGACCAGCCTGGCCAACATGGTTAAACTCCAGCTCTACTAAAAATACAAAACAAACAAACAAACAAACAAAAAACAAAACTAGCCTGGCGTGGTGGCAGGCACCTGTAATCCCAGCTACTTGAGAGGCTGAGGCAGGAGAATCGCTTGAACTTGGGAGGCGGAGGTTGCAGTGAGCCAAGATCACACCATTGCACTCCAGCCCAGGCAACAGTGCAAGGCTCCATCTCAAAGAAAAAAAGAAAAAGAAAGAAATAACAAAGATCAGAGCAGAAGTAAATGATACTGAAACAAACAAAAATACATGAAATAAATGAAACAAAAAGCTGTTTCTTTGAAAAGATAAATAAAATTGATAGACCACTAGCAAGACTAACCAAGAAAAGGGGAGAAGATCCAAATAAGCTCCATTAGAAATGAAACAGGAGATATTACAACCAATACCACAGAAATACAAAAGATCATTCAAGGCTGCTAGAACACATTTATGTGCATAAACTAGAAAACCTAGAAGAGATGGATAAGTTCCTGGAAATATACAACCCTCCTAGATTAAACCAGGAAGAAATACAAACTCTGAACAGACCAACAACAAAACCAGGACCAGATGGATTCACAGCTGAATTCTATCAGATGTTCAAAGAAGGATTGGTACCAATCCTATTGACACTATTCCAAAAGATAGAGAAAGAGAGAATCCTCGGTAAATCTTTCTGTGAAGCCAGTATCACCCTAATACCAAATCCAGGAAAGGACGTAACAAAAAAAGAAAACTACAGATCAATTTCCCTGAGGAACAGAGATGCAAATATCCTCAACAAAATACTAGCTAACCAAATCCAGCAGTATATCAAAAAGATAATCCACCATATCAAGTGGGTTTCATACCAAGGATGCAGGGATGGTTTAACATCCACAAGTCAATAACTGTGATACACCACATAAACGGGATTAAAAACAAAAATCACATGATCATCTCAATAGATGCAGAAAAAGCATTTGACAAAATCCAGCATCCTTCTATGATGAAAGCCCTCAGCAAAATTGGCATAGAAGGGACATACCTTAAGGTAATAAAAGCCATCTACTACAAACCCACAACCAGTATTATACTGAACTGGGAAATGTTGAAAGCATTCCCCCTGGAACAAGACAAGAATGTCCACTGTCAACACAGTACTGAAAGGCCTAGCCAGAGCAATCAGACAAGAGAAAAAATAAAGGGAATCCAAATTGGTAAAGAAGTCACACTGTCGCTGTTTGCTGATGATAAGATCATACACCTAGAAAACCCTAAAGAATCCTCCAAAAAGCTCTGGAACTAAAAAATGAATTAAGTTTCAGGATACAAAATTAATGTACACAAATCAGTAGCACTGCTATACCACAACAGTGACCAAACTGACAATCAATCAAGAACTCAACCACTTTTACAATAGCTACACACATACACACACACACACACACACACACACACACCCCAACACAAAAACCACTAAGGAATATACCTAACCAAGGAGGTAAAAGACCTCTACAAGGAAAACTACAAAACACTGCTGAAAAAAAATCATAGATGACACACACAAATGGAAACACATCCCATGCTCATGGATGTACAGAATCAACATTGTGAAAATGACCATACGGCAATTCAACGCAATTCCCATCAAAATACCACCATCATTCTTCACAGAACTAGAAAAAACAAACTTAAAATACATATGGAACCAAAAAGGAGCCCAAATAGCCAAAGCAAGACAAAGCAAAAAGAACAAATCTGCAGACATCACATTACCTGACTTCAAACCATACTATAAGGCCATAGTCACCAAAACAGCATGGTACTTGTATCCTCATCTCTCACCTTATACAAAAATCCACTGAAGGTGGATCAAAGACTTAAATCTAAGACCTGAAACCATAACAATTCTAGAAGATAACACTGGAAAAAACCATCCTAGTCACTGGCTTAGGCAACTACTTCATGACCAAGAACCCAAAAGCAAATGCAATAAAAACAAAGATAAATAGATGGAACTTAAACTAAAAAGCTTCTGCACAGCAAAAGAAACAATCAGCAGAGTAAACAGACAACCCACACAGTGGGAGAAAATCTTCACAATCTATAAATCTGACAAAGGACTAATATCCAGAATCTACAAGGAACTCAAATCATGAAGAAAAAAAAAAAAAAAATCCCATCAAAAAGTGGGCTAAGGACAGGAATGGACAATTCTCAAAAGAAGATATACAAATGACCAACAAACATATGAAAACATGCTCAAAATCACTAATGATCAGTGAACTGCAAATCAAAACCACAATGCAATACCACTTTACTCCTGCAAGAATGGCCATAATCAAAAAATAATAGATGTTGGTGTAGATGTGGTGAAAAGAGAACACTTTTACACTGCTGGTGGGAATGTACACTAGTACAACCACTATGGAAAACAGTGTGGAGATTCCATAAAGAACTACAAGTAGATCTACCGTTTGATCCAGGAATCCCACTACAATCCCCCTACTAGGCATCTACCCAGAGGAAAATAAAACATACAAACAAGATACTTGCACATGCATGTTTATAGCAGCACAATTTGCAACTGCAAAAATATGGAACCAGCTCAAATGCCCATCAATCAACGAGTGGATAAAGATATACCTTGGAATACTACTCAGTCATAAAAAGGAACAAAATAATGGCATTTGCAGCAACCTGGATGGAACTGAAGACTATTATTCTAAGTGAAGTAATTTAGGAATGGAAAACCAAACATTGTCGCTCATAAGTGAGAGCTAAGCTATGAGGACACAAAGGCACAAGAATGATACAGTGGACTTTGGGGACTGGGAGTAAAGGGTGGGAGGGGGGTGAGGGATAAAAGACTATATATTTGGTACAGTGTACACTACTCGCATGATGGGTGCACCAAAATCTCAGTAATCACCACTAAAGAACTTATTCATGTTAACCAAACACCACCTGTTCCCCCAAAAACCTATGGAAATAGTAATTAAGAACGGAAACAAAGCAAATTACAACAAGAAAAAAGAGTAAACAGGCAAACACATGGATCATCCAGACATTCGTAAGTCAATAAGAAGATTTTAAGAACAACTTTATGCCTATACATTTGACAATTTCGATGAAATGAGAAAATTCCTTGAAAAACCATCTGACAAAAACTGAAAGATATGATTTGGATTCGAAGAATTTACCCTATTACTTAAAAAACAAAAAACTTCTCACAAAGAAAACTCTAGTGATCTCTTTCAGTGAAATATTCGAAACATTTAAGAAATAAGTTAGACAAACCCTTCTAGAGAACAGAAAAAAAAAGTCATACTTACCAACGTATGATGTTTTTTCTTTTTTTTTTTTTTTTGAGATGAGTTCTTGCTCTGTCACCCAGGCTGGAGTGCAGTGGCACAATCTTGGCTCACTGCAACCTCCACCTCCCAGGTTCAAGCAATTCTCACACCTCAGCCTTCCAAGTAGCTGGGATTACAGATGTGCACTACCATGCCCAGCTAATTTTTGTATTTTTTACTAGAGACAGGGTTTCGTCATGTTGGCCAGGCTGGTCTTGAACTCCTAGTCTCAGGTGATCTGCCTGCCTCGGCCTCCCAAAGTGCTGAGATTACAGGCATGTGCCACTGCACCTGGCCTTGCCATTTTTTTTTCTTTATTTAGACAGGTTCTCTGTTACCCAGGCTGAAGTGCAGCAGCAGGATCTTAGCTCACTGCAGCCTCAAAACTCCTAGGCTCAAGTGATCCTCCTGTCTTGGCCTCCCAAAGTACTGGGATTACAGGCTTTAGACACTATGCCAGCCCCAATTTATAACTTTGATAAACAAGCCTGACAAGTGTATTACAAGGAATAAAAATGGCAGTACAGACTCCAACATAAATGTAAATGCAACAATTAAAAAAAAAAACCCAGTACACACATATATGAATATCCAAATGAATGTATATAAAATCCAAATAAAGCTTTCATGTAACAAAAGTTACCCTTACAATCTGAGATGCACTCTGATACTTTATTCTATACTGTCTTAAACTCTTCCAGTTTTAAAAAATTCTGATTTTAATACATTAAATGGATTTCACAACACATTAAGGGGATAAAATTCAATTTCAAAAACATAGACTTAATTACCTGGCTCAATAATCATTAAATTCCCCTTTTATTCTTTTTATTCTTCATTCAACTCTAAGTATATTGTTCCATTTTCTTCTCCATGTTTTTTGATGAAAAGTTAATGGTTATGCAAACAGTTGTTTTTCTATATGTAATGTGTCATTTTTCTGACGGCCTGTAAGATTTTCAGCAGTTAATGTGCCTAGGTGATTTTCTTCATATTTATACTTGAGTTTCACTGGGCTTCTTATGTTGATTTATCTCTTTTACAAAGTTTGGAAAGTTTTTGGCTATTATTTCTTCAAATGCTTTTTTCTGCCTCATTCTCTATCTCTTCTTTTTTAGGACTCATAATTAGACATATATTGGACCTACTGCTATTGTTCCACAGTACTCTGAGTGTCCATTTTTAAAATAATTTCCCTCCTTTTCTGTTTATTCAATCATTTCCTTTTCTTCTGAATGAATAATTTCTATTGTTCTATCTTTAAGTTTCTAAATTCTTACCTCTCTATTCTACCTCTGTGCTCTCTATTCTGCTACTGAGCTCAACCAGTGATCTTTTTTCATTACAGATATTGTAACTTTTACTTCTCAAATTTTCATTTTTTTTTACATATTCTATTTCTCTGCTGAGATATTCTATCTTTTCATTCATTGTAAACATCTTTGCCTTTATTCATTGAGCACAGTTAGAATAGCTGGTATAAAGTCCTTGTGTTATATCTTTTGGTCACCTTGTTCATCTCTGGGTAAACCTCTGTTGGCTGTCTTTTTCTTGTCATATTTTCCTAGTTCATTCTCTGTCAAGTAATTTTGGATTGTATCCTGGACATTGAGAATGTTATATTTTGTATAACCTGAGTTCTACTGTATTGCTTTAAAAATGACTGACATATTTGTTTTAGCAGGCAATTACCTTGATTAGACTTAAACTGTGGTCTCACCTGCAATGACTGCAAGTTCAATATACAGTTAAGTTATTTAAGCCTCAGTGGTTGTTTTGAAGCTGCTTCATTCACGTGTAGTTCAGGGGTCAAGTAAAGATTTGAGCAGAGTTCATCCAGAGAACCTGAACCTCCACTTCTCTAGGTCTCTCCTCTAGAATACCCCCTTCTGGTGGCTATGCTTATTCCAGGCTCCATCTCCTGGTTTACTAGGCCAGAAAAGAGCTTGGTTCTCTATTGGAATCTTAGCCACTCTGTGCTGTACAGTATCCATGGCACATGCAGGCTAATACTGCAAAATTTGAAATGTACTTTGTGCAATCTCAACCTCTAAGATTTGAATACTCTCCAAAAGCTACCTGCTTTCTTCCAATCTCCAGAGTTCTTGTATAATTTTAAAAATTTAATCAGAGTTTATAGTTCTTATCTGTAGGAGACTGAGCCTATTGGGAGCATACTGCACTATAGAAGTAGACCTCTTTCTCCTTCCAAGACTTTTAAAGAAAACTGATTCTATTTTAATAGGAAAGGGGAGGGAAAAATTAATCTTCTGACAAAACACTTTAAAGTGATCAATAAATTAATTCCAAATGAAGGAAGAAGAATACAATTCTTTTCATTGGGATAAGTGCAATAAATTACAATATCTGTGGAAAGCCAACTATATCCGCAATTACATCGAATATAAATAGTTGGCTGGGCACAATGGCACATGCTTGTAATCCCAGTACTTTGGGAGACCGAGGTGGGCGGATTGCTTGAGGTCAGGAGTTTGAGACCAGCCTGGTCAACATGGTCAAACCCCATCTGTACCAAAAATACAAAAATTAGCTGGGCATGGTGGTGCATGCCTCTAATTCCAGCTATTCAGGAGGCTGAGGCATGAGAATTCCTTGAACCTGGGAGGCAGAGGTTGCAGGAAGCCAAGATTGTGCCACTGCATTCCAGCCTGGGCAACAGGGCGAGACTCTGTCTCAAAAAAAAAAAAAAAAAGAACAAACTACAGCTATGGGCAAAATCTGACTCATCATAGCCACACATTCATTTACATATTGTCTGTGGCTGCTTTTGTACTACAATGGCAGATCTGAGTAATTGCAACAAAGACCATATCGTCCACAAAACTCAAAATATGTAGTATGTGGCACTTTACAGAAAAAAAAAAAAAATTGTGTCAATCCCTGGTCCAAACACTCCACTTAAAAGGCAGAGACCATTAGGGTGGGGAAAAAATTTAAAAAACCAATGATATCCTGTCTACAGGAAACTCACTTTAAATATAAAGACACAAAAAGTAAAAGGATGAAAAAAGACATACCATGACCAATCAAAAGAAAGAGTGTTCTATTTTATTACTAAAGTATACTCCAGAAAAAAAGCATAAAGGGGGGCATTTCATAATTATGCACATGTCAAATTCATTAAGACTTAAACATTCTAAATATGTGCTCATCTAATAACAAGTTTCAAAATATATGATGCCAAAACTAACAGAACTGCAAGAGGAAATAGACAAATATGCAATATTTCTCTCTCTTAGAATTCCATAGAACAAGTAGACAAAGTATCAAGAAAAATCCAGGGGACTTAAACAAGAATATTAACTGTGTTTGGGGCTGCCAAGAAGCAGGTACCAAGACAGGATTTAACATGAAAGTGATTTTTGTGGGAAAGGATAAGAAGAGGTAGATACTTTCAAATCAGTATGCTAGACTGAGAGGGAAGGCGGCAAGAAGGGGTAGAAAAAGTCCTAGACCAAGAAAGGTTCAACTAGGCCAGTGGATTCAGCCGTCTTCACACCTGCTGTAAGAGTTTTGCATCTCCTAAGGCAAGAATGGACTTTACTCAGTTATGAGCTGAACGTAGACTACAGGAAGCCTGGCCTCAGTGTCAACACAACGGTTCATCCAGAGGGGCAGTAACTGAGGTTATTTGTCAATTATGGTCCCTGCAAGAGGGAATTTCAGTTATATATTTTCATGGCCACCACAGTCCACTGTGCATCATACAAATTTACTTCAGGGAAAAGCTCTTCCACGACTTCCATGGGTCTCACATCCTAAGGAACATCTTAGAAGAGGGAGCTTAGTGGTATGAACTAAAGCCCCATTTTTGCTACTCATCTTCAACCTCCTCCATTATCTATTCTAAATTTCCCTCACTTTCATCTATCACCTTGGTAGACTTTGGTGGCTTACTTCATTGTGTAAACCAAACATTCAGCCCTGAGCCTGCAATTACATGTTGTCAGGCCAGGGTTGTGTAATATCTCTGTCAAGTTACCGCAGGACAAATTAACAGTAAGCACCAGGAGGCAGCCCAGTGTCTTATTCCCCACTGCTCCCTGCTCTATGTTAAAGCAGCTTTTTTTTTTTTTTTTTTTTTTTTTGGTTTTTTGTTTTGTTTTGTTTTGTTTTTGAGACAGGGTCTCACTCTGTTGCCCAGGCTGGAATGTAGTGGCACAATCATAGCTCCCTGCAGCCTCAATCTCCTGGGCTCAAGCAATCCTCCTACCTCAGCCACCTGAGTGGCTGGGACTACAGGTATGTGCCACCATGCTTGGCTAATTTTTAACTTTTTTTTTTTTTTTTTTTTGATAGAGATGAAGTCTCTCATTACATTGCCTAGGCTGGTCTTAAACTCCGACCTTAAGTGATCCTCCCGCCTCAGCCTCCCAAAATGCTAGGTTTATAGGCATAAGCCACCACACCTGGCCAGCTCTACCTTTCTGCTCCCAAAATTGACTCCCCCTTTCACAACAGCAACTCCTCTTCTTACCTGTAGTCCCAAGACAAAAAACATTTCTTTATTCCTTTTGATTGTCAAAAACTATTTCATACCAACTTTTTGAAATTTAAAATTGAATCAAGCATAATTTTTAAGTGCAAATCAAGGATATATAGCTGTTACTCAATTTTAATGGAGAAAAGCTTTGTTATGACAGCATATCTAATGTATTTGATAGTCATTCATTTCTCATCTATGCAGGGAACTATCCAGGAACTTAAAATTTTATTGGGAGACAGAATACATGAGGGGGCCTCAAAACCCTCAAAAAAAAGTTAAGGTCAGTTAATAAGACTTCCATCTAAAAATTAAACTAGAAAAATCTGCACATAGTGGAGATTAGCCATCTGTAAAATGAAACCAAAAAACCACCCAGGAGGCAAGATTGGAATTGGAAGATTCAGAAAAGGATGCTGAACCAACTTCATTTTACCCTTTCTGTAAAAAACACTTTTTTTTTTTTTTTTTTTTTTTTAACAGAGAAGGCAAATGGTTATCATGGAACCTAAAAAAGGGGAATTAAGAGATCATAACTGGGCCAGGAGCGGTGGCTCATGCCTGTAATCCCAGCACTTTGGGAGGCCGAGGCAAGTGGATCACCTGAGGTCAGGAGTTTGAGATCAGCATGGCCAACATGGTGAAACCTCGTCTCTACTAAAAATACAAGAAATTAGCCAGGTGTGGTGGCAGACGCCTGTAATCCCAGCTACTCGGGAGGCTGAGGCATGAGAATCGCTTGAACCCAGGAGGCAGAGGTTGCAGTGAGCCGAGATCACACCACTGCACTCCAGCCTGGACAACAAGAGTGAAACTTCATCTTAAAAAAAAAAAAAAAAGAGCGAGATCGTAACTGGTAAATAAAAACCTTCAGCATCATCAGAGAAAGCTCTATTCACCCTAGGGGTTAGACTGTTTGACCATATTCAACCAATCACTTATCTGAGTGCTGTGAAAACACCCACACCAGAAATGAAGGATTAAAGAGGTGTACCATAAATAATCATGTATTCATTCTGCAAACATAATCTATATCTGAAAATGAGTAAACCTAGTTTGAGGTATGTAATTATGAAACTGTAAAAGCAGGATTTAAGAAGAGTTTTTTAATAGCTTCATGAAACTTAAGAGTTACAGTGGAAATCCAATGAACTGATATTATCATTTACTTTTTACTATATACATCAGATTCCCTATTCTCCAAAAGTGTATTAGACTCATAAGCTGTATCTATTTTCAACCTGAATGCCAAATTTTGGCATCATCATAAAATCTTTGTTTGCTTAAAACTTGTTTTTGGCATAAAAGCAATTATGAAAATAGGAAACTCTTTTAAATAATGTAGATGAGGCCAAAAAGGAAGACACTGGGCTCCTGTATTGTAAAAACTGTGCTGCTGAAGACATGTGCAAACATGCATAAAACAGATGTAACTATAGACACAATTTGTGAACACTGCAGACAGGGCCTGAATTACTTGGAACTCATCAGGACTGATGAGGCACTAACTGCATTCAGGTGCACTTCAATCAGAACTAGATTATACCATTAAAATTAACGAGCCATAAGAAGACTTTAATGAATAAAAGAGGGCTGGTATTAAAATCTTTTACACATTTTACTCATTTGGCAACAATGTGGTTAACAGTGCAGTCACATCTCTTTCTGGTAGACAGGTAAAATTTTAATTATTCAAGTTTTTTTTTTTTTTTTTTTTTTTTTTAAGATGGAGTCTCGCTCTCTCGCCCAGGCTGGAGTGCAGTGGCACGATCTCAGCTCACTGCAACCTCTGCCTCCCATGTTCAAGCAGTTGTCTTGCCTCAGCCTCCCGAGTAGCTGGGATTACAGGTGCCTGCCACCATGCCTGGCTAATTTTTGTATTTTTGGTAGAGACAGGGTTTCACCATGTTGGCCAGGCTGGTCTCAAACTCCTAACCTCAAGTGATCTGTCCACCTCAGCCTCCCAAAGTGCTGGGATTACAGGCGTGAGCCACCGCGCCCAGCCTTAATATGTTTTTTAAGTAACACACTCTCTGGCACATCACTTCGATATTCACTTAAATGGCCTATTGGAGGCCGAGGAGGGGGCATTACGAGGTCAGGAGATCGCGACCATCCTGGCTAACATGATGAAACCCCGTCTCTACAAAAAAAAAAATACAAAAAAATTAGCTGGGCGTGGTGGCGGGCGCCCGTAGTCCCAGCTACTCTGGAGGCTGAGGCAGGAGAATGGCATGAACCCAGGAGGCGGAGCTTGCAGTGAGTGGAGATCGAGCCACTGCTTTCCAGCCTGGGCGACTGAGGGAGACTCTGTCTCAAAAAAAAAAAAAAAAGATCAACTTATCTGTACCTGTCTTTTGCTATCCTGTTATTTTTTAAAATAGAAACAAAACATCCTTCTCTGATCCCAAATTTTCTCATTATACTGCTGAGATGTTGTTTTTTCCCTCTTTTAAGTTGTTAGCACTTTTCTAAGTCAGTAAGTCCCCAATCAAAAAAAAAAAAAAAAAAAAAAAACTATTTTCTAGGAATATATTCCCCATTCCATGACAGGGATGGAAAGTACAACCATCTTCAAATAGGGCTACTATAACATTCTGCAATATATAAAGTTGGCAAGGAAAGATGAATATTTGTCAGGTATCAATGTGTACTTTATTATTAGCCCAGCAAGTAATAGAAATACTAGACAATCTCAGGAAGATAACATGGCCATATCTCTCAGCACATGGAAGGAAACAGACATTTAAAATTCTGGATCCACAAAACCTCACATATCAATATTAATCTTGAATGTAAATGATCTAAATGACCCCACTTAAAAGGCACAGAGTGGCAAGTTGGATTAGAAAAGCATGACCTATCCATCTGCTGTCTTCAAGAGACCAATCTCACACATAAGGACATCCACAGACTCAGTAAAGGGTTGGAAAAAGATCTATCATGCAATGGAAAACAAAAGAGCAGGGGTCGCTATTTTTATATCCGATAAAACAAACTAAACCAATAACAGCAAAAAAAAAAAAAGGACAAAGAAGGGCATTATATAATGATAAAGGGTTCAATTCAACAAGAAGACGTAACTATCCTAAATATATATATGCACACAACACTGGAGCAACAAGATTCATAAAACAAGTACTTCTACATCTACAAAAAGACTTAAGACAGCCACCCAATAATAGTGGAAGACTTCAACACCACATTGACAACATTAGAAAGATCATCAAGGTAGAAAACTAACAAAGAAATTCTAAACTGACATTTGACATTTGACCAACTGGATCTAATAGACATCTATAAAATACTTCCACCTATCAACCACAGAATATACATTCTTATTTTATGTTCTGGGGTACACATGCAGGATGTGCAGGTTTGTTACCCAGGTAAATGTGTGCCATGGTAGTTTGCTGCACCCATCAACCCATCACCTAAGTATTAAGCCCGGCATGCATTAGCTATTTTTCCTGATGCTCTCCCTCCCCTAGCCCCTGACCCTGCTGACAGGCCCCAGTGTGTGCTGTTCCCCTCCCTGTGTCCATGTGTTCTCATTGTTCAGCTCTCACTTATAAGTGAGAATATGCAGTTTTTGGTTTTGTGTTCCTGCTTTAGTTTGCCACAAGACACATTCTTATATGCACATGGGAACATACTCCAAGATCAACCACATCCTGGCCATAAACCAAGTCTTAATAAACTAAAAAAAATCAAAATCATACCAATCATACTCTCAAAGTATAGTGGGATAAAAACAGAAATAAATGCCAAGAAGATCGCTCAAAACCACACAATTACATGGAAATTAAACAACTTAGTCCCAGAGGACTTTTGGGTAAACAAGAAAATTAAGGCAGAAATCAGAAAATTCTTTGAAAGAAATGAAAATAGAGAGACAACATACCAAAATATCTAAGATATAGCAAAAACTGTACTCAAAATGTTAGAAAAATCTCAAATTAATGACCTAACATCAGACAGAGGAACTAGAAAAATAAGAACCCCAAAGCTAGCAGAAGAAAAGAAATTTTAGTTATTTCAGAGCAGAACCAAACAAAATTCAGACCCAAAAGTCCATACAAAGAATCAACAAAACCAAAAATTGGTTTTCTGAAGGATAAAAAAGATCACAGACCACTACCTAGATTAACAAAGAAAAAAGAGAGATGATCCAAATAAGCACAGTTAGATATGACAAAGGTGGCCAGGCATGGTGGCTCATGCTTGTAATCCTAGCACTTTAGGAGGACAAGGTGGGTGGATCATTTGAGCCCAGGAGTTCAAGACCAGCCTGGGTAACATGATGAAACCCTGTCTCTACAAAAGTTAGCTGGGCATGGTGGCATGCACCTGTAGTCCCAGCTACTTGGGAGGCTGAAGTGGGAGGATTACCTGAGCCTAGGGAGGTCAAGACCTCAGTGAGCCATGATCATGGCACTGCACTCCAGCCTAGGCAAAAGGGTAAGACCCTGTCTCTAAATAAATGACAAAGGTGGTATTACCACCAATCCCACAGAAATACAAAAGATACTCAGAGACTATTATGAACACCACTATGCACACAAACTAGAAATCAAGAAGAAATGGACACATTCCTGGAAACACACAATCTCCTAAGATTGGATCAGGGAGAAATTGAAATCCTGAATAGACCAATATCAAGTTCTGAAATTGAAATCAGTGATAAAAAAAAAATCTATAAGCCAATAAAAGCCCCAGACCAGATGGATCCACAGAAGAATTCTAACAGACATACAAAGACATACCAATTCTACTGAAACTATTAAAAAAAAAATCAGGGAAGAACTCCTTCCTAAATTATTCTATGATGCCAGCATCACTCTGACACCAAAACCTGGCAAAGACACAACAACAAAAAAAGAAAACTATATGCCAATATCCCTGATGAACACAGATGCAAAGATCCTGAACAAAAATACTAGCAAACTGAATACAACAGCACATCAAAAAGTTAATTTACTACGATCAAGTAGGCTTCATTCCCAGAAAGCACAGTTACCTCAACATGTGCAAATCAATAAATGTGATTCAGCACATAAACAGAAGTAAAACAAAAACAATATAATCATCTCGACAGACACAAAAAAAGCTTTTGGTAAAATCTAATATCCCTTCATGATAAAAATCCTCAAGAAACTATGCATCAAGGTGTTGTGGCTCCTTCACTCCCATAGTTCGGTGAGTTCCAAGTTCTTGTCCTATGACCAAGAGGAATGAGGTTCACGGACACTAGAGGGTAAGGCATAGATTTTTATTAAGTGACAGGAAAAGCTTTTAGCAGCAACAGGGGACCTGAAAGTGGGTTGATGCCTACGGGCTTGTCCCCAGAAGTTTTTGTCCCCTCTTTCCAGGGGCGTTTTTCTCATTTGCATCTTGCACAACCCTCTATGTCCTGGTTGCTTCCTGGTCCCACTTCTTTCTGCACAGGTGTGCTCTTGTCCAAAGTTACTCCATCTTAGTTATTAACCATAAACATCACAGAAAAGCCCACATGGCAGGGGGGTGAAACTACCATGCAGATGTCATGTTAACGATTTATATATAATGAGCTGGGTCAAGTTAAGGACGTTACGTTTATTTACTGCACCTGTGCCTAAGTTGGGACACTCCCTTCTTGGGCAAACATCCTGGTATAAGAGGAAGCTCTTCAACACATTTCCACCTGCTTGCTACATAACAGGGGCAGTGCAGTTGTGGTCCTATAAGTGTTGTTCTTCTCCAAAGACCTTCCCTAACTGCCTAGCCAGCCCCTAACTGCTCCTCTTTCAAAAGGAACATATTCCAAATAATAAGAGCCATCTATGACAAACCCACAGCTAACATCATACTGAACAAGCAAAAACTGGAGAAGTTCCCTTGAGAATTGGAATAAGACAAGAATGCCTTCTCTTACCACTCATATTCACCATAGTACTAGAAGTGCTAGCCAGAGCAATTGGGCAAGAGAAAGAAATAAAAGGCATCCAAATAAATGTCTTCATGGATGATATGATTCTATACCTAAAAAACCCTAAAGCTGGCTGGGCATGGTGGCTCATGCCTGTAATCCCAGCACTTTGGGAGGCCAAGGCGGGAGGATCATGAGGTCAGGAGTTCAAGACCAGCCTGACCAACATGGTGAAACCCGGTCTCCACTAAAAATACAAAAAAAAAAAATTAGCCAGGAGTGGTGGCGCGTGCCTGTAATCCCAGCTACTCAGGAGGCTGAGGCAGGAGAATCACTTGAACTCGGGAGATGGAGGTTGCACTGAACCAAGATTGCGCCACTACACTCCAGTCTGGGTGACAGAGTGAGACTCCGCCCAAAAAAAACAAAAAACAAAAAAAACAAAGCTGTCATCAAAAAGCTCCCAGAACTGATAAACAACTTCAGTAAAGTTCGAGGACACAAAATCAATCTATAAAAACAGTAGCATTTCTATATTCCAATAACATTCAAGTTGAAAGCCAACTCGAGAATGCAATCCCACGTACAACACACACACACACACACACACACAGAGAGAGAAAAGTACCTAACAACATATCTAACCAAGAAGGTGAAAGGCCGCTACAAGGAGAACTACAAACACAGATGACACAAACCGATGGAAAAACATTCCATGCTCAGATTGGAAGAATCAATATCATTGAAGCAGCCATACTGCCCAAAGCAATCTACAGATTCAATGCTATTCTTACCAAACTACCAATGTCATTTTTCACAGAAGTAGACAAAAGCTATTCTGAAATTTACATGGAACCAAAAAAGAGCAGGAACAGCCAAAACAATCCTAAGGAAAGGGAACAAAGTTGGAGGTATCATATTACCTGACTTGAAACTATCCTAATAGGTTACAGTAATCCAAACAGCATGGAACTGGTACAAAAAGAGACAGAGACCAATGGGAATAGAATAGAAAAACCAGATTTAAAGCTGCACAACCATCTTATATTCAAGAAAATCAACAACAAAAAATCAATGGGGAAAGGACTCCCTATTTAATAGTGTTGGGATAGCTGGCTAGCAACATGTGGAAGAATGAAACTGGATCGTACCTTTCAAAAATTAACAATAGATAGATTAAAGATTTAAATGCAAGACCTCAAACTATAAGAATCCTAGAAGAAAATCTAGGAAACACCATTCTGGACACTGGCCTTAGAAAAGAATGTATGCTAAGTTCTCGAAAACAATTGTAACAAAAACAAAAATTGGTTTAAGTGGGACGATCTAATTAAACTAAAGAGCTTCTGCACAGCAAAAGAAACTATCAACACAGTAAACAGACAACCTACAGAATGGGAGAAAATATTCACAAACTATGCATCCAACAAAGGTCTAATATCCAGAATCTATAAAGAATGTAAACAATTGAACAAGCACAAAACAACCCCATTAAAAAACAGGCAAGACATGAACAGGCACTTCTCAAAAGAAGATATACACGTGGCCAACAAACATATGAAGAAATACTCATCATCACTAATCAGCAGAGAAATGCAAATTAAAACCACAATGAGATATCATCTCCCACCAGTCAGAACAGTGATTAAAAAGTCAAAAAACAACAGGCTGGGTGCGGTGGCTCACGCCTGTAATCCCAGTACTTTGGGAGGCTGAGGTGGGCGGATCAGGAGGTCAAGAGATTGAGACCATCATGGCCAACATGGTGAAACCCCGTCTCTACTAAAAATACAAAAATTAGCCAGGTGTGGTGGCGCGTGCCTATAGTCCCAGCTACTCAGGAGGCCAAGGCAGGAGAATCACTTGAACCCAGGAGGGGGAGGTTGCAGTGAGCCAAGATCGCACCACTGCACTCCAGCCAGGCAACAGAGTGAGACTCCGTCTCAAAAAAAAGACAAAAAAAAAAAAAAAAAAAGTCAGAAAACAACAGATGCTGGTGAGGCTGCAGAGAAAAGGGAATGTTAATACACTGTTGGTGTGAATGTAAATTAGACCAGCCACTGTGGAAAGCAGTTTGGAGATTTCTCAAAGAACTCAGAACTACCACTTGACCCAGCAGTCCTGGGTCTCAAAGGAATGTAAATCGTTCTGTTATAAAGACACATGCACTCATATGTTCACTGCAGCACTATTCACAACAGTAAAGGCATAGAATCAACCTAGGTGCCCATGAATGGTGGACTGGATAAAGTAAATATGTACACATACACCATGGAATACTATGCAGCCATAAAAGAAACAAATCATGTCCTTTGCAGCAACATGGATGAAGCTAAAGGCCATTATGTTAAGTGACTTAACACAGGAACAGAAAACCAAATACCACATGTTCTTGCTTATAAGTAGGAGCTGAACACTGGGTATTCATGGACATAAAGATGGCAACAACAGTCACTGGGGGCTGCTAGAGGGAGGAGAGCAAGGGTTGAAAAACTATTAGGTATTATGTCCAGTATTTGGGTGATGGGATCAATCATACCCCAAGCCTCAGCATCATGCAATATACCCATGTAACAAACATGCACATTCTTAAGAATGCTGTGTTTCACAAATTGCACATTCTAAATTCAAATTGTTAGCAGATTTTGTGATAAGGGAAAGTATACATAGTTAACACCTTGATTCTTAAATTTAAGAGTAACTTAAGTAGTAAATAAAGGAGAAAGATGTAAAACTGAGCTTCAAGAGAATCAAGTAAATACTACTCATAAAATGGTTAAACACAAGTTTTTAAAAATTTTTTTATATTGTGGTAAACACACGTAACAAAATTTACTACTAGTCATTTTAAGTGTACAGTTCTGTGGCATTAAGCATATCCACGATGCTGCATAACCATCACTACCATTCTAAATTTCAGTTTTAAAAACAAACATCCAATACAGGAAAAGTGGCAACACATGTAGGTTGAATACTGTACCTTAGGATTAGGTCTTAGAAGTCCTTCTTAGTGTTTAAAGAATTTTAAAAATTTTATATATATATATTATGTATATATAATAGATATATCTATCATATATCTATTATATATGATAGATATGTCTATTATAGCTATTATCTATTATGTATCTATTATATCTATTATATATAATATTAATATAATATTATATATTATGTATATTAATATTATATATTATGTATATTATATAATATATATATAATTAAGTATATATAATATATTGTATCTATTATAGCTATTATCTATTATGTATCTATTATATCTATTATATATAATAGATATATTATATATAATATATATTATATCTATATATATATTATATATATATCTATTATATATTATATATAATAGATATAATAGATACATAATAGATAATAGCTATAATAGATACAATATATAATATATATACTTAATTTATATATATTATATATAATATACATAATATATAATATATATTATATAATAGTTAATATATATAATAGATTAATATATATCTATATATATATTTTATATATATATCTATTTGGTTTGCTGTACTTCTCCAAGACATACTGTTTAGAGATCTACAAGCCACATACACCCAGTGTAGTTAATCTTCCTATCTGAAAACTTGCTGGTGACTTCCATATAAAGCTTCCCTGGGCAAAACTTTACAAGTGCCCTCCTTCATTTGCTCCTTGAGGAATTTAAAATCTGGGGTTTTTTTTTTTTTTTTTTGAGACAGAGTTTCATTCTTGTCACCCAGGCTAGAGTGCAATGGAGCGATCTCAGCTCACTGCAACCTCTGCCTCCCAGATTCAAGCGATTCTCCTGCCTCAGCCTCCTCAGTAGCTGGGATTACAGGTGCCCGCCTCCACACTTGGCTTTTTTTTTTTTTTTTTTTTTTTTTTTGTATTTTTACTAGAGACGAGGTTTCATCATGTTGTCCAGGCTGATCTCGAACTCCTGACCTCAGGTGATCCACCTGCCTTGTCCTCCCAAAGTGCTGAGATTAAAGGAGTGAGCCACCATGCCTGGCCCTGTTTGTCTTCTTTACTAGATTCCTCTGGGGGTATGAACTGTGTCCAATTCATCTTCATAGAGCTCACCATTAGACTCTCACATCTTCCGGAATATATGTAAATATGACTTTCTACATTTTCTTGGTCCATAAATGTTTCTTAAATATTTGTGAGACCTCTTTTCCTATGATCATTTATTTGCTATGCCATAGTTTTGGGCAGATTATGTTTTTCCTCATATGTGGTCCTCTTAAATTAGTTCATCTGAAATCATTAATTACTGTACTGTTTTTACCCACTTACTGGTAGATTATTTTATATAGTAGTTACTAAATCAGTATGAAATGTTTTTGCCACTTGGTTATCTTCACTTTGACCTTTTATAAAGTACTAGCATACATTTTTATCTCTTTTTGTATATATGTCAGCGTGTGTCAGTCTTATCTGCAAAAGCATTTCAGCTTATTGGAGAGGATTTTAGATTGAGTACATGTATTTATTTTTTACTGACTCCTCCTCCTCACCTCCCTGATCCCTCTCTCCAGTTGTCTGCAACACATTCTACTGTGAAGTTTTTCTAAAACTTCCCAGGAGGAAATATTTTATCTGTAATCTGTATATCACCATAATTCCCTCACTAATTATAACATCAGCTTATTAGTGGTTTAGCAATCTGTCTTACTCTCACAGGCTCTTGGCTGCTTAAGGGCAGGGACCTCTCTGTCATTTGTATATATTTAGCACTTAAGGTACTGGCAAATAGTAGACATCAAAAAGTGCTTTTTCCTCACCTATCCTATTTTACAGAATTCCATTTGTAACTATAAGACCTCTCATTGTTCCTTGGAATGGACAGTCTAAGGCCCATATCTGGTATGATTTCCTCAGACATGAGGAGGAGGAAGTACTCATCTCAGAGAATAAAGGAGAGCTTGCAAATCTTGCCACTTGTTTGTAATTTAGGTTTAAGTATTCATTTGAAGCACTTAACATCCTAACCACCGAAACACATGATTAGGAACTCAAATTTGAGAAATACAACAAGACGGTAAGATGAGTCAGAAGGATACATCATTTTTGTGATTAGTGTTCCAACACTATTCTTTGTCACGTTTAAGCAAAGAAGATGAAAGAGATTCAAGCTTTTTCAGAGGACAACACAAACTTTATATTATTCCTATTCCTTATTGCCTAGGAACCTCAAGCAACTTCCACTAATAGGTTTCTCTTGCTCCACACTTCCAATAGATTTTCTTTCACTTCTGAAATAAAGCAGTATTGCTTGTAATTTTGTTACTGAGAAAATCAACAATACAAATGAAAGCATGTTAGTTAACAAAATTCAGTCACTAGCATTGTGTTCTATGGCAATCACTTAACTTCTCTGAAACTTAATTTATTGATCTGTAAAACAAGAAGATAGGGTTTTAAAAGGTATGTATTTCTATGAGCCTATAATTAGAAATTCTCCTGTGCTGTGTCAAAACTCCCATGGATTAAAAATAACTCTTTAATAATGATTCTAAATGTAATACACACCCATTAAAGAATATCTGTAAAATTATGTATAAAGGAAAAAACCCTCACAATTCTATTACTCATGGGCCTTATTGTCAGGATCCTAAAGCAGCTAAAAATATCAGTGACAGGTTTTTAAGATGTCAGAATGTAACTGGTCTGGATCTTATTTTTATTTCCAACAGCAGGGTCATTAATTTCTTTCCTCTCTCTTCTGCTGTATTTTTCTGCATACTATAAAAAAGTTCAATAACTGCCTAGAGAATGCATTAGGTACAGTTTTCCATCCACAATCCTCTTCTCCAGATCTATTTTATGAGATCTCCTGTATGATCTAAAACACTATCCACAGTTCTTCATTGCTTAAGCTCTAATGGATAAAGTTTGAACACTATAATTTCACATTTAAAAACACTTTAATTTGGCAAAATCTCATCGCAGCCTTCCTTTCCAGATTCACTGTTCTCCGTTCCAAATTGCTCTATAGGTAAACTGGCTGCCTGGAGGCTGTTCACTCTAATGTGTGAGTCAGTTAGAGGGATGGTCCACTCAGGCTGGGCCTTGGACACTTGTAGTCCTCATCGCCTATTGGTCACTTCATCTAGGGTGGCCAAGCGCCTATTATTCAGAGAGAATCTGGGCAAGAATGAAGATTTAAAATTCTAATGGTAGTGGTTCTAATTCCTGGTAATATGGAATAAGCACACTTCACTGTCTCTGCCAGTGAATGAAGCTCTAAAACATAATACATAGATCAGCAATTTGAGGACTGGAAAAGAAACAGCAGCAGGAAAATTGAGAAGAAGACCAGAATTCCTTATTTAACATTTACCTTGCTGATAATATTGTTATAAAAAATACATTTACAGTATTTCAATAAGTAGATGGGAAAATTGAATACAAACATAATCCCTTGAACTGTAAAAGTAAATACTTTCCCAAAAAAAAAAAAAATCGAACTTGGGCAAAAATAACTTAGTAAAGTGTTTTAAAGTAGATCAAGTAGACAAACAATCCTCTGCAGTATTTCAAAGTAGCAGAGCACACAGGTTTGGATTGAGATCTTGGTTCAAACCCTGGCTCTACCTCTTATTAGCTGTGTGACCTTGGATAAGTTACGTCAGCTCTGTGAACTTATTCCCTATTGCAAAATGGAGAAAATAATAGTACCAACTTCACAGGATACTGAGTGGACTAATTAGGTAATGAACGCAAACCATTAAGCATACTGCCGGCACCTATAAAATGTTCAGTAAAGTTAGCTATTAGTAGCAATAGTTTCCTCCGAATTCCAAAGGGCTTATCCTATGCCCTATTTACTCACCTACTAATCTTTATTGGACATACCGATACAAAAAGAAATCGGTATATTCCTTTGCTTCCAAGAATGAACGACCTACAGTTTAAAATGCAATATACCACTAAAAAGAAAAGTTTTAGTTAAATGCGCCCTCTAGTGGTATGTTTTGTGTAAGTACCTTGCATCTACCAAAGATAAAACCTCTTCATGAAATGTCACTACCCTGAAGCCAGGTGGTTGAGATCATTACAGTATGGGCAGCACTACCACACATCTTTTAGGAAATTCCCTATCTTCAAGAGCTGGAAGGTGCTGTTGTTTGTTTGTTGTCTTTTAAAACTTTCTCCACCATATGAACTACGGTATTTGTGATATGTACCATGCCAAATCTCAACATTCCTACAAGCACTGACTTTAAAATCCCTTCTCTTAAAGAAAACTGGGCCACTTTCTAGTTTGCTTTAAACAAACATCGCAAAGTACTTATTCTTCATTTACTTAACAAATACGAGGGCCAGGCGCGGTGGCTCACGCCTGTAATCCCAGCACTTCGGAGGGACGAGGCGGGCGGATCGCCTACATCAGGAGTTTGAGACCAACCTGGCCAACATGGCGATATCCCGTCTCTACTAAAAATACAAAATCTAGCCGGGCGCGGTGGCGGGCGCCTGTAATCTCGGCTACTTGGGCGGCTGAGGCAGAAGAATCGCTTGAACCCAGGAGGCAGAGGTTGCAGTGAGCCGAGATCGCGCCATTGCACTCCAGCCTGGGCGACAAGAGCCAAACTCCTTCTCAAAAAACAAAACAAAACAAAAAAACAAATACGAAGTGAGCACCAAGGATGTACCAGGCAATGAGGATACAATAAATTTACACAATTATTGTGTAATTACAGATGTGAACCGTGTCATAAGAAAGTATAGACTGCCATGAGCACACAGTAGGGGATTGGTCGAGTATGGGGGTAGGGGGCTGGAAGGCTTTCTTGAGAATAAAATACTTAAAGCCTTGAAGGGTGAGTAGAAAGTAACTGCAAGAAGAAAAGGAGTACCATACAAAGAGAATAGCAAACGTAAAGGCCTGGAGATGGCAAGGTACACAAGGCATTTGAGAAATTGAAAAAATGATCCTATGCACGGAGCTCAAAGGAGAGACTGAGCAAGACGAGGCTAGGGAAGTAGGCAGGGACTTCATAAGGAGTTCGAATTTCATCCTAAAAACAGTGGGAAGCGATGGGAGAGTTTAAAGCAGTACAGCAGTACTGCTTTAAATGTAATGATTTACATTTTCAAAAGTTCCGTTCCTACGGCACGGAAAATGGATTTCAGGGAGTTGGGGCAGAATGAATCCCCAGACCAGCTGTAGAACTACAGGTACAATATGGGACAAGGGAGGAGGTGCCAACAGAGATAAAAAGAAGTGGACAAATATTCAAAAGGTTGAATGGATTGAGCAAACTGTTGAGAGTAGTGGTCCTGGTAAATTGCATTTTTTCACTAGGCACACCTGGTGGTGGTATCCATTTGCAAGAAGCTAGAGAAAATGAGCCGTTTGGAAATTCAGGGTTTTCCTCTTAAAAAGAGAACTTGTTTGGCTACAAAGGGTAACATTTTAATTGAATGCTCAACGAGCACTGAAGGGGGGACATGAGGCACTGCCTCTCACCCAAGAGAGCCCCCAAATGTCCTTTTCAGACTTTTATCACAGTGACCCACTCCCACCGCGCCTTTACCTTGCCTCTGCCTGGAATGTCCTTAACTCCCTCCTGCCGCCAATTTCACCAGATTTTTGATTTCTTATCCAGTCTCACGGGAAGCCTTTCCGGCATCTCCCACTCTACCGATCATCCCGTCTGTCTCGCCCACTACACTGTGAGTTCAGACAGCACGGATTGAACTCTTCATCTTTTTGTGTCGGCGTCCTGCACAGCGCCAACCCATCACTAAGCGCGCCACAAACTCAGCCCAGTCTTAACGCCCACGAGTCGCTCCTAAAGACCGTCTGTGACGCGGGAAGTGACGCGCTCTCGGATACTATGTGCTTCCGGTCTCCAGTACCGCAGGAGGGCGGTCTGCCCTGGCTCGCTAACTCGGCTGCTCTGGGGGATTCGTGCGCGGTAAGAAGCTGCGCGGCAGCGCGGTGAGGTGAGGTTCTCAGCCACGAAAGCTGCAGGGTCTCGTCGTTCGTTCCCTCTGGCCTGGCGGAACTTGTGTGGGAAGCTGGGAGGACAGAAGGCCTAGCCGCTGGGTCCCTGAGCTGGCTGGAGCGCGGGCTGTCTAGGGGCGGCGGCCTCAGCAGTTGGGCTCCGGCTGCTGGGGGCTGCGCGTCCAGCCGCCCTGGAATCCGCATGTGGGTCGGCCGCCCGGCTCTCCCACTTCACCCTCTTGATAACCCAGAGCCTCCCCCTTCCCACGTACGTAAGGGAAGGATAATCTTCGTTTTGAACAGCTTCGGTCCCCACTATGACAGTCGCATAAACTTCAGCGAAGAGTGCGCTCGTAAAGTGGCATGGAGCCTCTCACACCAATTCACTGGGTCCACCCTTCAGCTTCTGTGGAAGGGATCTTTCTGTTACTAGGAGCTGAGACTCAGGGGGTTGCGAGGGATGCTGGTCTTAAAGGGTGATAACTTAGGCCGGGCGCGGTGGCCCACGCCTGTAATTCCAGCACTTTGGGAGGTCGAGGCGGGCAGATCTCCTGAGCTCAGGAGTTCGAGACCACACTGGGCAACATGGTGAAACCCCTTCTCTACTAAAATACAAAAAACTAGCTGGGCGTGGTGGCACGCGCCTGTAATCCCAGCTATTTGGGAGGCTGAGACACGAGAATCGCTTGAGCCCCGGCGGCAGAGGTTGCAGTGAGCCGAGATCGCCCACTGCACTCCAGGTTGGGCTACAGAGTGAGACTCCGTCTCAACAACGACCACAACAGCAAAAAAGGTGGTGGCTTAATACAGCCATGCTTCCCTTAAGAACTGGTATACTTCTGAGAAATGGTTGGGCCGTTTCGTGGTTGTGGGAACATCATAGTGTACTTACACAAACCTACACACCTGGGCCGTATGGGATAGCCTGTTGCTCCTAGTCTACAGACCTGTACAGTATGACTACTGAATACTGTAGGCAGTTGTAAAAGGATGGTGTGTATCTAAGCACAGAAAAGATACTGTAAAAATACGGTGTAAAAGAAAGCATGGTACACCTGAATAGGGAGGGCACTTACGCATGGAGCTTGCAGGGCTGTCGGTAGCTATTGAGTGAGTCAGTGAGTGGTATGTGAGTGTGAAGGCCTACGATATTATTTAGGGTACTACTGTACACTACTGTAGACTTTATAAATGCGGTATGCTTAGTCTAAGTTTGTTTAAAAATGTTTAAGGTAATAACCTTAGCTTACTGTGCTTTTTTAACTTTATAAACTTTTAAATTAATTTTAACTTCTTGACCTTTTTCTTTTTTTTTTTTTTTTTTGAGACGGAGTCTATTCTGTCTCTTTCTCTCTTTTTTGAGACAGAGTTTTGCTCTTGTCACCCAGGCTGGAGTGCAGTGGCGCAATCTCAGCTCACTGCAACCTCCGCCTCCCGAGTTCAAGCGATTTTCCTGCCTCAGCCTCCCAGGTGGCGCGCGCCTGTAGCTGGGACTACAAGAGTGCGCCACCACGCCCAGCTAATTTTTGTATTTTTAGTAGAGATGGGGTTTCACCATGTTGGCCAGGATGGTCTCGATATCCTGACCTTGTGATCCGCCCGCCTTGGCCTCCCAAAGTGCTGGGATTACAGGCGTGAGCCACCATACCCGGCCCGCTCTTTTGTAATAACACTTAGCTTAAAACGATAATATGTTGTAGAGCTATACAAAAATATTTTCTTTATTCCCTTACATTATTCTATAGCTTTTTCCTGTTAAAATTTTTTTGTTATAAACTAAGACACACACATTATGCCTACACCGGGTCAGGATCATCAGTATCACTCTTTTCTTCCTCCACATCTTGTCCTACTGGAAGGTTTTCAGGGGCAGTAACATGAATGGAGCTGTCATCTGCTATGATAACTGCCTTTTTCTGGAATACTTATAATTATCTAGTATTATGTACAGTACATCATTGTAAGCGCAATGCTTGTATATGACTGGCATCCCAGGTTGTTTACACCAGCATTACCACAGACATGAGTAATGTGTTACACTACAAGTTATGAGGGCTACAAAGTCAATAGGAATTTTTCAGCTCCATTATAATCATCTGAGACCAGTATCATATGTGCAGTCGCTGTCGACCTAAATGTTATGTAGTATGTGACTAGCTGATGAATCTTTGATTATGGCTGAATGTTCTCATTCATTGCAGGAAAAAAATATCCTCCAAATTACTAGGTAGTATGTAAGTGACCAAAACTTTGTTCCATTTTATGTTGGAGCCAAATAATTAGTGTTAGGATAAATTACTTCTTTAAAGTATGTATGTGCTCTAAAATGAAAAGTATTTCTGAGTATTAAAGCATATGTATTGAGTATAAAAACAAGATACAGATTTTGGTGTGAAATATATCTTGATTCAAGTCATAATTTAAATAGAATTGAAGATGATGTGAAATCACTGGGCTGGAAGTAGCTTATACCTTGATTAGTAAGAGGAAGCCCGGGATCATCCTGTGATGGTAAACACTTTTATATGTTTTACTTATAACTCTGCCAGGAAATTTCAACAAACTTCATATTAAAGGACATGACTTCTGTATACTTAGTAATCTGCTATGCAAATTGTTACATTGAAATGGCAGACGAAGCAAGAAGATTGGGAGAAAGTAGCTGTGGGACTTGGAGATAGGAAAATAAACAGCCAGGAAAACTGCAGAATGTGGAAGGAATAATTGCATTCATTGTATTACTATCGGATTTATATTTTATGAAATAATTTGGTTTCTTAAGATAATTTTTCAATTTTAAGCACACCTTTTTTAACTGGTGTGGAAGCTTTTCTGGTAAGTGGTAGATTTATATTAGAAGCATGTCTGTGCAGCATATTATAGCATTAAATATGTATCTAGATATCTAACTGAAGTAAAAAGTGTTTTAATAATTAAAAGTTTAACATATGGGCATATGTGAGATATAGTGATATAGCATGTCTCTTTAGTTTTGTTGTTTTTGTTGTTGATGGCTAACCACCCATGCTTGTCTTAAAAATTGATAAGGTACCACTGATGAAATTATGACCAGGTGGGCCCGAGTTAGTACCACATATAACAAGAGACCCTTGCCTGCAACATCATGGGAGGACATGAAGAAGGGATCCTTTGAGGGAACAAGCCAAAACCTACCAAAGCGTAAACAACTTGAAGCCAATAGGCTATCCCTCAAAAATGATGCACCCCAAGCAAAACATAAAAAGAACAAAAAGAAAAAAGAGTACTTAAATGAAGATGTGAATGGATTCATGGAATACCTAAGACAGAATTCACAGATGGTTCACAATGGGCAAATTATAGCAACAGACGGTGAGGAAGTAAGGGAAGAAATTGCAGTTGCTTTAAAGAAAGACAGTCGACGGGAAGGAAGAAGATTAAAAAGACAAGCGGCAAAGAAAAATGCAATGGTGAGAGCATCACTTCTACCATGTTATTTACTTTATTTAGCTGGAAACTATTCTTATATTCACACACGTATACCTTAGCCAGCTCTGCTTACCGTTATGTCCCAGATTTATAGAGCATCGTTTTAAGGACTAGTACTTTTTTTAGCACATATATGCTAGGCACATGATGTACTGGTTAATTATTACAACAACACAGCAAAGGTGATGGCATATATTCCCATATTATGGATGGCAAACACTGAAGTGCAGACAGATTAAATAACGTGTGAAAGCCACTTAGCTAGTAGCAGAGGTGACATTCAAACCCAGCCTGACTTCAAAACCTATGTTATAGACCAGATGTGGTGGCCCATGCCCGTGATCCCAGCACTTTAGGAAGCTGAGGCGGGAGGATCACTTGAGCCCAGGAATTAAAGACCAGCCAGGGCCACGTAGGGAGACCCCATGTCTACCAAAAAAAAAAAAAAAAAAAAAAAAAAAAAAAAAAATTAGCCAGATGTGGTGGTACACACCTGTGATCCCAGCTACTACTGCCAGCTGAGGCAGGAGGATTGGGCCTGCGAGGTCGAGGCTACAGTGAACCATGTGATCAACCGCTGCATTTCAGTCTGGGTGACAAAACGAGAGTTTGTCCTCCAAAAAAACCAAAACCTATCCTCACCTTCCAATAGCCCCTTTTTCAAATTAGCATTGAGAAAATGTCAAAATTATGAAGAAGATGAAGTAGAACAGGTTAAATATGTGTGGGTCCCTATTACTTGGAAAGGATGTTCTTTATCTATGAAATACTGAAGCACAGGAAAGAGATACATAGGAGTCATACTAGTTAGAGCAGAGTAATAGCAGAATTAAAAGTCCTTGAGACTCCCTAGTCATTGCTTCCTCCCTCCCCCATATTACATTCAGAAGAATGCTAGGGGCAGCAGGTTTCTTTCTGTAATGCCTAGCCCTAGATTTTAAAGTATGCCAGGTAAAGGGGATGAAATACTTGGTATAATTATTTCCCTTCTCTAAGTGAGTTTCCCAAGCCTCCTAGCACACCACTTCATAAGAATGAGGACTTGTTGCAAGTTATTATACTTTTATTTTTTTATTAGTATTACTGTATGTAGAGCACTATTTGCACCAATGCAGGCTTGAAATGTTAACAGCCTCTATAAATGTGTCTTTTGGCTGTTTGCAAGATTAGTCTATGCATTGTTATATTTAAAGATAGTTATTTAGAGATAATACTGATGAAACATTCCTTATGGATAAATTTGGATAGAAAGGATAACATTTCTATTGATATCAGGATAGAGTTTTGTCTAAGTTAACGATTTTTAAATATTTTAAGTCATTTTAGTTTAGTTGACATAGGCAGTATGGTGAATCGCATACCATTTGAAAACATTTACTGTTATGACCACTTAAGAAAAGCATTATGTTTGTAATTAATTGGGGAAGGATATTGTTTTTTAAAAAGGGGAGTGCTATATAAATAGTATATGGCTTGTTATGACCTGTTGTTAATTTACTTCCTTGGTATTTTTTTAATACCTTATACTAAGCATCAGTCCTTAAATGCTAATAAACTGATTATGCTATAGAAATTTACAATCAGTGCTTCACAATCCCATCTACATTAAACTTAAGGACCATTCAAAAATGTTGTATTAGGTGATGATTAGGTTTTAAAAGGGAAGGCAGTGAACTAAGGCAGTAGTCTCAGCTTAGTAGAGACCACCTTGACTTCACCAAGAAGCCAAGACTTCCTATGGTGGTGATGCAGGTTTTAGCAGTAGCTTTTCCTGCATTTGTATAATAAATGCAGCTTCTTTTTTTTTGGACCAGCTCATTCTCAATGTACAAGTTACTGAAGAATTTAAAGGGACTCATTCTTTTTCAATATTTTATTAAGTAGGAACAAAAGGACAGAGTTGCAAAATTTTTTATTTTGCTGGTTGAATTTGCTTTTAAAAAAAAACTTGTGCTTATTTTGAAAAAACATAATTAAATGACTATTTATTATCCAAGAAATATATATATCTTCTTCCAATTTAAATGAAATAGTTTAAATATCTGCCATCTTTGATTATGGTTGATATTCTCATTTATTGCAGCAAAAAAATTCTTCAAATTTCTGTAAACAACTAATCATTGCTCAGTTTTATGTTGGAGCCAAATCATCTTGGAATAAATTATTCCTTTAAAATGTATTGTGCATATATTCTAAAAATGAAACCTATTTCTGAATATTAAAGAATGTGTATGGCTGGGTGTGGTGGCTCACGCCTGTAATCCCAGCACTTTAGGAGGCTGAGGTGGGTGGATCAGGAGATCAAGACCATCCTGGCCAAAATGATGAAACCCCATCTCTACTAAAAAATATCAAAATTAGCTGGGCGTGGTGGTGTGTGCTTGTAATCCCAGCTACTTGGGAGGCTGAGGCAGGAGAATCATTTGAACCTGGGAGACGGAGGTTGCAGTGAGCCGAGATCACGCCACTGCACTCCAGCCTGGTGACAGCAAGATTCCGTCTCAAAAAAAAAAAAAATTATTTAGGGTACAAAAACAAGGATATACTTTTTGCTATGAAATATATCTTATGGTTTGAATCATAATTTGAATGGAAACATCTGACCCAAATTCATTCAATTTTGTGAACTTTAAAAGAAATATTAATTTTTAAAAATTTTATGAGTATATTATACACATACAAATTTTGAGTGATAAATTTTATAGCCACTGTCCATTTCCTATAGAAAATGCCATTTTTCTACTGCAGACATTCCAGTTAATAAAATGAATAGTCCATATTTGCTCAATTCATTTAAGCAATTGCCTTCTACAAAGCCACATATATAACATTGTTCCTGAGATTGATGGATTTATTGGTTGAGGTTTTCAAAAGCAATGAAACCCTCTGATGGAAAGGACATCTCATTGTTTAGGAACATGTGAAACCTTTTTTCTACAAATATTGAGATTTCAGAAAAATAGTAAATAAGATGAGAAATGTTGTAAATATGTTTTTGATAACAAGAATTAATAAAGTCACTGGTATAGTTTTGCAGCGTGCCAACCCACATTTTGTTTTCCTAGGTGTGTTTCCATTGTAGAAAAGCTGGTCATGGAATTGCAGATTGCCCTGCCGCCCTTGAAAATCAAGACATGGGCACTGGGATATGTTACAGGTGTGGGTCCACAGAGCACGAAATAACCAAGTGTAAGGCTAAAGTAGACCCAGCTCTCGGTATGTGTTTCAGTTTTTTGTTTTGTTCATGGGGAAAGCCAATAAATAGCACCCTGGGTATTTTTTTTTAACACAATTTGTTACCAGTGTGCCACTTAGTATTTGGAAATCATATGAGATTAAATTTTAAGTTATGTAAAAATATTTTTTATTCAGAGTATTTTAAAATAATGTTAATTTCATGACTTGCCATATGTATTGTCAACTGAATAGGAACTGTTGATTTTTACAGGCGAATTTCCTTTTGCAAAATGTTTTGTTTGTGGAGAAATGGGGCACCTGTCTAGATCTTGTCCTGATAATCCCAAAGGACTCTATGCTGATGGTAAGTACTGTTACCCTCATATAGCAGAAATGGTGAGTCATCATGCAGTTGTGATTTAATTTACACTCAATCACAGTTCTTGAATAAATTGCAAAACCTTGAGAATTACATTATTTTTATCAAGTGCTATTATATGTACTGGGCTTTCTGTGCAGTTTGACTTCATATGTTAATAAAACAAATCAGAAAAAACTAAGGTGTGTATTTCCAACTGTGCTTGCTTCATTATTTGTGAGACTATGTCATACATTTCTACTTTTAGACATAACAGAAGCAGAGAAATTATATCTCAAGCTAATATGAGGTTTTTTAAATCGTATTATATATTCAACCTCAGCCAGCATACCATTTTGGTGGAGGGGTGGGTACACATGATTCAATATTGTAGTAATGTTAGCTTCTGAATTTTTTTTCTTAATTATTTATCTGGCATGGGATCATGTAGCTTTTTTCTCTTTAACTCGGGTAATTAAGGTTCACACAGTAAAGTCTATGCGGTCTAAAGCTTTAAGGAGGAGGTTGTTATCTGTTAATGTGATGGCTGGTGCCATCAGGCTCTAGACGTTTCTTGTGTCATGTCTGGGGTTTCCCTCCTGGAGAAGTCCAGTGAAAAAGCGTAGCTTTTGGAGTTGGTCAGACTTGGGTTATAGCGCCAGCACCACCACTCACTAGCTGGGGGGCTTTGGCCAGCTACCAAACTCTGATCTCTGTTTCCTCACCTATAGAGTGGAGATGATAAAACTATATTTTATTGATTCTAAGATGCACAGTTTTTCAATTTTAATCTCTCGGAAATCAGAATGTATCTTACCATTGGTGGGTCCCACATAATTGACAGCTGTTTTTCTTTCTGAGAGGTATGTGCAATAATGATACATCTTATAATCAGTGGTGTCTTAGAGTTGATGAATTATGGTATTTGCCTAAAGAGTTTTTATAAGGATTAAAATGTATTATTCAAGTGCTTCTCTTTCACTATGGCATATAAAGAGGCCAGGGCCTGGAAAATGCTCAGGTGCATTTCAGTTTTGAGCTCATAAAACTGGGTAGATAACATGACTAGTGAGCAAAAATGGCTTTCACTGGTCAACCAAAGTGACTAGATGTAAAAAAAAAAAAAAAAATTAATGCAGCAAGGAGAGTAGATCCCATAGATGTGAAAATTTGGCCAGATTTGCCTGTGTGTGCTTTGATTTTATACCTTGTAATCTTTTGTTTACAATAAGGGGCTTTCTGCGATTTGTTTTAATTTAGAACACTTTAGTAGCAATAGAAACACCAGATACATTTTTGTATGGTACATTTGATGTATATAGAATTAGTACTTTATTTTTAAGAGGTAAAGCATTATGTTAGGGGGAAAAGTAGGGTGGGTTTCCAAATTTGCATTTTTTATATTAAAAATAAAGTCAAGATTTGGGAAAAAAAAAAAAAAGAAAATTCAGCCAGATTTGTATCTGATTAGGTCATTTTTCTAAGTCACTTAACATTTCGAGCATGATCAAGATAATGCTTGACCATTAAGCAATAGTGTTTGATTATTAAGTGAAACACTTATTTTAGAAACCACATGTGTTGTAATTCACAATCCTGGAATGTTGTTTAAAGTAGGCAGGTGGGCATTTTTATAGGGTTAGGGTGCCTGGCCAATGGAAGGCACTGAAACAAAAATTAACTTTATTTCTTTCATAAATGCTTGCCCCCATCTGATCTGTACAGTAGAACAGTAGTTTCTAATCTGTTTTTGGGCCATTGACTGTTTGAGAATCTGACATGCTATTCAAGAAAGTGCATCTGCTTACATCTTTTGTTTACAGGTCCAAGGGCTCACAGACTCTTGACTGTCTAAGCATTGTTAAGATCCAGGCTTCTGTGCAATGGCTCTTGAACAAGTGCCTCCCATCATATCTCATTTCTTTTTCCTACTTCTCAAGGCCAGGTGCAAGAAGCAGTGGGTGGGTACAATTTAGTGCTCTGTGAGGTTAAAAGGAATGGAGAATGAATTAATAGGAATAGTGGCACCTCCCTATGATCCTACCTTTACAACTGACAGGGTTGTGAGGATCCAGTAAGATGTGAAAGTGCTTTGAGATGTTAAAAACCCCTTGCAAGTATGAGATGGTATTCAGTGGCTTTGCTTTTTCAACAGGTGGTGGTTGCAAACTTTGTGGCTCTGTGGAACATTTAAAGAAAGATTGCCCTGAAAGTCAGAATTCAGGTGAGATCTCTGGGCCTCTACTTAGAAGGAGTGAGATTAGTATTCCTCTGCGTTTTATTCTGTACTTGTTATTAATAACTCATTGGGATAATAAGATTTTAAGACAATCTGTTTTCCTACTGTAGCAATGACTTAATCTCTGTCAGCAATAGACACACATAGTATTGAGTAACTGAATAGTTGGGAGAAAAAAGTGACCAGTAAGCCTTAGGGGACCCTGACTTTATAAGACATCTGATTCATAAGCATTTATATTTGCTAACTAATGAATTTAATATAATAGAGCCAATTCTGTTACTTACAGAAAAATATGAATTCACTGAGAAAATAAAAAATATGAACTAACTTTCAATAGCCTTAATATTGAGTGTCCTCATGTACGCTTTGCTTTGTATGTACCTAAAAGATTCAGAGTTGATTGCAGAAACTACCAAAAATATTAAAAATGTGTTATCCACACAGAATCTGGCTATTTTCTTCCTGATGAAATACCAGCCTTATTCATCAAAAACTTCGGAGATGTTCACTATACCTATGGCAGACTTTTAAGGAAGTGGAGATCATTATTACATTAGTTTGCCTGGACTAGAATGCTAATCCTATGTGAAGGAAAGCAAGAGGACAGTAGGATAGCCCAGCAGTGCTTCTTATGGAAAGAGCATGTTTCTTTTTATTTCACGTAGTCACAACACTACATGAATAAGTCTGCTCATTCTTACTTCCTATCCCTAACATTTAAATTTGAAAACCAAGAGTTCTTATTTACAAGCTTGTCTAGAAGATAGTCTTTAGTACATTGTAGGCAGTGAGACTGAAATGATGAAGTGGAATTTGAATTCTCCCTCCTGGGAGGATTGCCACTTCCCAAATGACAAGACTGACAAGCAGATGTTGTATAATTTCACAGGTGGAATCTTGTGCATTTAAAACTGATGCTTCATAAGCCTTGCTGTTTACAGACTCTTGGAATTCATTGACTCTGTAATGATGAACTCTGGGAAAGAATGAAAGAGCTTTCTCATCAGTTCATGCATTGCAAAGTAGTTGCTGCATTTCCCTAATTGGGATGAGAAATTGCCTGTGGTACTCTGAAATCAAGGGTTATAATCAATTACAGAATTGCTCACTTTCCTTTAGTGATGGAGTCTTCCCTCCTTGTGATTATTCATGTCAAAATGAGTTCCTTTCCAAAACCAGTAACAATCTGAGTGGATGCATTTGATTACTGTTTTTCTCACATTCTGATTTTTCTATTCCTTTACAGAGCGAATGGTCACAGTTGGTCGCTGGGCAAAGGGAATGAGTGCAGACTATGAAGAAATTTTGGATGCGCCTAAACCACAAAAACCCAAAACAAAAATACCTAAAGTTGTTAATTTTTGATAACAACTAGCACTATCATTAGTTACCACCTCATTGTTACTTTCTAAACCAGGCCCACTTCACGAGTTAAGAGTTGAGCTCCCCTGTAGCCAGGACTATGCTGTAGATATCAGTATGACCTGGGTGTGGCCAAAAACAATTTCTTTATTCTGTCCATCAAATAGTACTTCTACCACTGTTTGGAGAAAATTGAAGAAAAGAATAAGATGATTAAATGGATTCTCTAAAAGAACATATTTTAAGAGACAGAACTTAGACATAACCAAGTAGTTGTATACCTGATTGTAACAATCATCTTTTATAAAAGCAAAATTATGCATAAATGTAAAACACCCCTAAACAAAGGGAACGAATGAATTTTTGGTTATATTGTTTTCTTGGCTCAAATTATCAATTTATTATTATAATAGAAATTTATAAGTTGCTAGAAAGTCTTTTTAAAATATGGAATAAAAATGTTTTCTATTGCTTGTTTTTCTGAATACTTGATTCTCGATTGAAATATCCATTGTTCGTTAATATCCATGTAACAATCCCTTTGGAAACGAGATTTTTTATGAATCCTAGATGAGAATAAACAGGGATTTGGTTTTTTAGTTTTGACATAAAGGATTACAAGTTACTAAAGTTAAAATTGAAATACCTCAATTTAACAGCAGCTCTTTTTTGCCCTTGATTTTCAAGAGAGAAATTCTAGCCAAAATTCAGTTTTCGTTACTTAACCAGAATGATGGCAGATAACAGATTGTATAATAAACTTAATAGCATTTTGTTCACATGTTTTAGATGAGTCAGAGTAAGATGGAAGTATCACCATAATAGAGTTAGAACACTAATCAGAGACCCATTAGCTTCTTTGTTTGATTTGATGAATTCATGCATACTTAATACATATATTTCACAAGGCTTAACACTACCATTGTACTGTATAATGGAATGACTCTAGTGGTTTTGTGTTTCATTTGAAATTTTACCTGATTGAATCCATTTGTAACTAAAGGAAGCAGCTGTGATTAGTTACTGATGCCTCAAAAGCAAAATATTTACCAAATAAGAAAAGAAACACTTTTCTCTGTTTTCATATCTGCACAACTCGACAGTTCTAGTCTTAATAGGAGCTGTTCTTTTATTTCAGTGTGAGAGGAAAACATGACAAAATACTGCTCAGCATCCCAGAGCTTAAGGAAATGAGTGCTATTTAGAAGGAATTGCACAAGCCAGGCAGTTGGAAAAGGACAGTAATGCTGCCTTAGTCATCTAGTCTGAACACACCCAGATTTATTTCACCTGTCCCATCAGGAGCAGACGGCTTTGTAGAGTCTACAGCCTGTCAGCTGGAAGTTAGGTCTAATGCTTTTTGTAGTCTTCAGTGCAAGAATGTTGGTATCCATTTTGTCTTTCTTGGATTACTCTGTGTGTGTGTGTGTGTGTGTGTAATATTTTTTTTGATATGGAGCTCGCTCTGTCACCCAGGCTAGAGTGCAGTGGTGCAATCTTGGCTTACTGCAACCTCTGCCTCCTGGGTTCAAGCAATTCTCCTGCCTCAGCCTCCTGAGTAGCTGGGATTACAGGCACGCACCACCACGCCCGGCTAATTTTTGCATTTTTACTAGAGATGGGGTTTCACCATGTTGGCCAGGCTGGTCTCGAACTCTTGACCTCGTGATCTGCTCGCCTCGGCCTCCCAAAGTGCTGGGATTACAGGCTTGAGCCACCATGCCTGGGCTACTCTGTTTATATTTTAATGATCTATAAATATTAGGCAGTGAAGTCATTAGAAATAAACTGCAGGTACTGAATGTAATATTAAACACATGTAGAGACACTAAAAGGAATGAACCAGAGGCAGAAATCCTGAGAGATCCTGAGTGTTCCTTAAAAGGAACTATAGATATTGGTTATTTTCTTAGCTAAAAATGCCTAAACAGGAAGACAAACAATTTATTCATGCATCTTATATATTTCCCAAGCACTACTATGTTCCTGTTACTCATGCACTTGAAATTGTGGCAGTCAGCAAAACAGACAAGACCACATGCATTATAATGGGGCTGAATAATGGACAGGAGACAGGAAAAATACCAGCAAGAAATGTTTTATTACATTCCTAAAATATTTTTTTGAATCCCCTGAGACTTTAAAAAAAATTTTAAGGTGGGGTCTTACCCTGTCACCCAGGCTGGAGTGCAGTGATGCAATCATAGCCAACTGAAGCCTCAAACACCTGGGCTCCAGCGATCTCCCACCTCAGCCTCCTGAGTTGCTGGGATTACAATAGGCATGAGCCACTACACCCAGCTGAATCCCCTGAGTCTTTAGTGCTCCTTCAGTGTTTTGTAAATTTCATCTCTTCTTACAAACTTATCTTTCACTTTTCCATAAATGATTCCTAAATCTCCAGCTAGCCCTAAAATCTCAGGTTTCAGTCCCGTCTTTTCACCTGCCTGCTGGATGTTCCTACTGGGATGCTCCACTAATACTTCAAATTCAATATGGCTTTAAACAGACTCACTTTCCCCTGGGGAAAAAAATGAGTTTACCTTTTTGTCTCTTTTTTCACTACAATTATGTTCCAAGCCATGAGGCCTGAATCTCAAGTTGCTCTTTACTTGACATTGCCTCCAGTCCCCATAGCCAACCCCCCACCCCCGCTTATTTCCTTCAGGCAGCTGTTATGACCAGCTTGAGTCTTTCTACTACCATCCTTACAGGAAAGAGCAGCTCCTTGCTTCCTCATCCCAATACCTAACACTATAGCTTTATTTGTTCCCTCTCTACCAGATTATAGGTTACATGAGGGCAGGAATTTTGATTCTTGTTCGTTGCTATATCCCTAGAAATGCTTGGAATGTATGAAGCATTTGCATTTGTTGAATGAGTTAATTCAATGAGTGATATAAAAGGAATCAACAGAGAGATGATGCAAGTGACTGGGTAGCTCTTAGACTGGATAATCAAGGGAAGGCCTCTGTGGAAATTTTTAAGCTGAAATCTGAATGACACAAAGGAACCAGTCTTGAGTTAGCCAAAACCCCTAAAGAGAGAATGAGTTTGCCATATTTGAGGGACAGAAAGGAGTGTAGCTGAAGCCTAGAGAAGGGCCGCATCAGGGCTATTCTGACCACCCTATTTAAAACAGAATCTGCATCTCCATCCTAACACTGGCACTGCTGGTTCCCCTTACTTTGCTTTATGTTTTTCTGTGTCATTTATCACCTTCTACCATATTAACTTATTTATTATATGTGTCGTTTATGTCCCATCTCTCTGCTAGAATATAATCTCCACGGGGGGGTGGATTCTTGTCTGTTCACTGATATACCCCAAATGCCTAAGACAGTGCTTAGCACATAGTAGGCCTATAATATGTATTTATCATTTGATGAAGTCAGAGAGGTGGTGGGGGCAATATCACACTGGAAAATTTAGGAAGCCATGGGAAAGTTTTGGTTTTATTCCCCAACAGCTTTATTGAGATATAATTCACATACGATAAAATTCACACTTTTAAAGTATACAACTAACTGGCTTTTAATCTAGTCAGATTTGTACAACCATCGCCATTAATTCCAGGACACGTTATCACCCCATCGACACCCAGTACCCTTAAGCAGTTGCTCCCTATCCCTTCCTTCCCCCAGCTACTGGCATCTAGTAATTTACTTTCTGTCTCTATAGAGTTGCCTGTTCTGGCCACTTTATGTAAATGGAATCATACAATATGTGGTTTTTTGTGATTGGCTTCCTTCAGCTAACATGATGTTTTCAAGATTCATCCATAATAATCCATTGTATAGATATACCACATTTTATTCATCAGTTGATGGGCATTTGGGTGTTTGCCACTTTTCGGTTATTATTAACAAGGTTACTGTGAACATTTGTGTATTATCTTGTGAGGACATGTTTTCATTTCTCTTGGATATATGCCTGGGAGTATATATCTAGAATATTTTTCTAAGTGACTATACCATTCGATAATCCAATCGGCAATGTATGAGAGTTTCAATTCTCCACATCCTTGGCAACACTTGATTTTGTTTCTCCTTTTTATTTTCGTCATCCCAGTGGGTGTAAAGTGGAATCTCATTGTGGTTTTGATTTGCATCCCCTAATGACTAATGATGTAGAACGCCTTTTCATGTGCTTATTGGCCAGTTGTTATATGATCTCTGCAGAAATGTCCATTCAAATCCTTTTCCTGTATTTTTTAATTGGGTTGTTATTTATTGCAGAGTTGAAACGGCTTTATTTATTCTGTATACAAATTCCTTATCAGGTTTATGATTTGCAAATGTTTTCTCTCATTCTGTGGTTTGTCTTTTCACTTTCTTGATGGTGTCCTTTGAGGCACAAAAATTTTAAATTTTGATGGAGTTCATCTTATCTGATTTTTCTTTTTATTCTTGTGTTTTTGGTGTTGTCTTTGATGTCACATCTAGGAAACCACTGCCTAACCCAAGAGTATTAGTCTGTTCCCACACTGCTATAAAGAACTAACCAAGGCTGGGTAATTTATAAAGAAAAGAGGTTTAGGCCAGGCGCAGTGGCTCACGCCTGTAATCCCAGCACTTTGGGAGGGTGAGGTGGGCGGATCACCTGAGGTCAGGAGTTCAAGACCAGCCTGGCCAACATGGCGAAACCCCGACTCTACTAAAAATACAAAAATTAGCCAAGTGCAGTGGTGGGCACATGTAATCCCAGCTACTCAGGAGGCTGAGGCAGGAGAATCACTGGAACCCGGGAAGTGGAGGCTGCAGTGAGCCGAGATCTGCCATTGCACACCAGCCTGGGCAAGAAAGCGAGACTCCGTCTCAAAAAAAAAAAAAAGAGGTTTAATTGACTCACAGTTCCACAGGCTATACAGGAAGCATGGCTGAGAGGCCTCAGGAAACTTACAATCATGGCAGAAGGTGAATGGGAAGCAGGCACAATCTTTACATGGTAGAGCAGGAGAGACAGAGCGAAGGGGGAGGTGCTACACACTTTCAAACAACCAGATTTTATGAGAACCCTGTCACAAGAACAGCAAGGGGAAGTTTGTCCCAATGATTCAATCACTTCCCGTCAGGCCCCTCCTTCAACACTGGGAATCACAATTTGACATGAGAGAGATGGGGACATGGAGACAAACCATATCACCAAGGTCTGGTTTTCTTCTGAGTTTTATATTTTTAGTTCTTATACTTAGGTTCACAAATTTTTTTTTTTTTTTTTTTTGGAGACAGAGTCTATAGCCCAGGCTGGAGTGCAGTGGCACAATCTCGGCTCACTGCAACCTCCACCTCCCAGGTTCAAGCCATTCTCCCAACTCAGGCTCCCAAGCAGCTGGGACTACAGGCATGCTGCACCACACCTGGCTAATTTTTGTTTTTTTAGTAGAGACAGGGTTTCACCATGTTGGCCAGGCTAGTCTCGAACTCCTGAGCTCAGGTGACCTGCCTGCCTCGGCCTCCCAAAGCTGGGATTACAGGTGTGAGCCACTGTGCCTGGCCCATAATTCAATTTTAATTACTTTTGTGTATATGACTGGAGGTAGGGAATCCAACATCATGTTTTGCATGTGGATATCCAGTTTTCCCAGCACTGTTTGTTGAAAATTTTAGGGTATTCTTTCTCCATTAAATTGTTTTGGTTTCCTTTTTGAAATCATTGACCACAAATATAACAGTATATTTTTGGACTCTCAGTTCTATTCCAATGATCCTTATGTATATCCTTATACCAGTACCACACTTTTGATTACTATAGCTTTGTACTAAGTTTTGAAATCAGAAAGTGTAAGTCCTCGAACTTTTCAAGTTTATTTTCTCATTTATTTTCTCTTCTCTATTTTCCCTTATATTTCCATATGAATCTCACAATGAGTATTAGTTCATCAATTTCTGCAAAAAAGCCAGCTTCAATTTTGATAGGGATTGTGTTGAGTCTGTAGATGAATTTGGGGAATATGGCCATCTTAACAATATTAAGTTTCCTGATCCATGAACATAGGGGTCATGATTCTCCTTATTTTCCTTTTAAGTTTTTACCTAGCTTCCTGTTTGCCTCAACTAGTATCACTGCATCAGGCAGCTATGATGTTAAACAATTGCTTCTGATTGTTTTCCACAACACTCAGGAGATGGGGCTGTTTGCACTAAATAAGTGCTAAATCAAAGACAAGCTTTAGAAAGAGGAAGCCAAGGAAGAGTCTGAGACGAGGATATGGGATTTGGTCTCTTTGACTAATCACCAAAAAGCAACCAACTTAGCCAGCTTTATTTGCAAAACAAGGAAATAAAGGCTTACTGCTTTAAAAAGTCAAAAAAAAAAAAAAAAAAAAAAAAAGCAAGAGGCTTTTCCAGAGAACTGCCAAGCAGGAAAAACAGTGATAGTTTTCTGGGGATGTTTTTTGGGGGAGAGCTCCAATTCCCCACCCCCACCTCCCCAGTGGCTACTAGGCTGCTATTTTTCACAGCAACTGTAATTGTTAGATTGCTGATTTTCAAAACTACGTAGGACCTGCTGGAGAAGAGAATGGGAATAGGGCAAGTTGAAATGCTACAAAACTCATGTTCTTGCAGAGATTCAGCCGCTTTTCTTGAATAGACATTCCTTGTATTGTTGCAAGCCTTTGATTCACTTCCAGAGTTCTGAAAAAGCTTATTTGGATAATTTTTGGTAAAGTTTTTGTTACCATTATGAAACAGGTTCCTAGTTGACTATTCTGGACGTCCTTCTCCATGTTGGAAAGCTGTTGTGGTTTCTCAAATAATAACTGTATTGTGATATAATTCACGTATCATATAATTGACTACTTAAAGTGTATAATTCAATGGTTTTAGTATATTCACAGAGCTATGCAACCATAACCACAATCAATTTTAGAGCATCTTCATCACTTTCAAAAGAAACCAATACCAAGCTGGGTGCAGTGGCTCACGCCTGTAATCCCAGCACTCTGGGAGGCCAAGGCGGGTGGATTATCTGAGGTCGGGAATTCGAGACCAGCCTGACCAACATGGAGAAACCCCATCTCTACTAAAAATACAAAATTAGCCGGGCGTGGTGGTGCATGCCTGTAATCCCAGCTACTCAGGAGGCCGAGGCAGGAGAATCGCTTGAACCCAGGAGGTGGAGTTTGCAGTGAGCTGAGATAGCGCCATTGCACTCCAGCCTGGGCAAAAAGAGCGAAACCGCCTCAAAAAAAAAAAAAAAAAGAAACCCATACCCATTAGCAGTCGTTCATCCTTCCTATCCCCCAATGCTCACAGACACCCTGCCCACCCTACCCTAAGCACCCATGAACCTACTTTCTTTCTCTAAATATTTGCCTACTCTCCTCATTGGGAAGTTTTAAGCTAGGAAGTGACACGCTGTGACAAACCTTTTTAAAAAATATCCTTCTGGCTGCTATATGGAGAATAAATTGTAGGAGTACAAGAGTAAACAAGAGAGAGAAATTAGGAAGCTCTTGCAGTAAGAAATGATAGTGTCTTAGACTAGGGTGGTGAATATGAAGATAGAAATGGACATAAAGTTTGTTTCTGGCAGGAGGGTGAACCTCCAATTTGTCTTACCACCAAAAATACACCCCCAAAATGTGGAATAAATTTATTTTTCTATCTCCTTAAAAGCATAACTGAGTTTACAAGAAAGCATAGAACCTACAGAGGCCAAATATTAAGTGAATGCAGGAGCTTCAGAAAATAAGCTGGTGCTGAAGCTGAGGGTATCTGCTGAACCCTAAAAACTTTGAGCTGCCGGGAGAAAGAAAATAAAGTCAAGGGCCTACTTACTATGGGCGGTATGGTTGAAGACCTTTGCATAAAGCAGAGACCAAAGAGCTATACCCTCAGCGTAAGAGTGAATGAGACATAAGCTTGCCCTAAAGAAGACAGGAAGAAAACTTGCTGCCTGTCTCCACTTTGGCATTGGGTGGCAGGGGAGAAAAATTGTCCACTATCACCTGAGTTTTCAGTCTTAATTCATACTGCTTGTATGGTCAAATTGGCCTCAACTTGAGATCTTCATTAAAAAATCTGCCGGCAACTGGCAGAATCATCACAATCCATTCTGGCAGCCCTCGACTACAATCTAGGCCTCAAAGAATTCACATAAAATTCAAGGGACCAGACTTCATGATAAAATCACAAAAACACACAAGAAAATATGATATTATGAATAAGAGCCAGCAGCAGCAACGAGTAGTAAAATCAATCCTGCAAACATTTCAGGTTTGGGAATTATTAGACAAAATATAAACAAGTATGCTTTGTGTTTTCTTTTGTTTGGGCCACTATAACCAAATACTATAAACTAAACCAGATGGCTTATAAACAGAAATTTTTATTTCTTACAGTTCTGGAGACTAAAAAGTCCAAGATCAAGGTGCCAACAGATTTAGTGTCTGTGAAGGCCGGCTCTCTGGTTCAATAGATAGTGCCTTCTTGGCCTGGCAAGGTGGCTCACGTCTGTAATCCTAGCACTCTGGGAGGCCCAGGGGGGTGGATCACTTGAATCCAGCAGCTCAAGACCGGCCTGGGCAACATGGCAAAACCCCGTCTCTACAAAAAATATAAAATTTAGCAGAACGTGGTGGCTTGCGCCTGTAGTCCCAGCTACTTGGGAAGCTGGGGGGAAAGGATTGCTTGAGCCTAGGAGGTCAAGGCTGCAGTAAGCTAAGATTGCACCACTGTACTCCAGTCTGGATGACAGAGAGAGAGCAAGACCTTGTCTCAAAAAAAGAGAAAAGAAAAAAACCAGATAGTGCCTTCTTGCTGTGTCCTCATATGGTAGAAGGGACAAACAAACTCCTTCGGGCCTCTTTTGTAAGGGCACCAGAGGGCTCAGCCCTCATGACCAAATCACCTCTCAAATGCTCTATTTTAATAGTATCACCTTGGGGGTTAGGATTTCAACATATGAATTTGGGGAGGATATAACATTCAGACCATAGCCATTCATATATTTAAAGAAATTTTAAATATGGGAAACTTGGGCAAGAAATAGGAGATTGTTTAAAACAAACAAACAAAAAACTACCAGACTTAAAAAGTAACCAATAGAAACTTCTAGAATTGAAATACATAATTGAAATTGAAATTTTAATTTTAGGTCAAAAAATGATAAAGTGGGCCAGGTGCAGTGGCTCACACCTGTAATCCTAGCACTTTGGTGGGGCTGAGGTGGGTGGATTGCCTGAGTTCAGGAGTTCAAGACCAGCCTGGGCAACATAGTGAAACCCCGTCGCTACTAAAATACAAAAAATTATCTGGGCATGGTGGTGCATGCCTGTAGTCCCAGCTACCCAGGAGGCTGAGTCACAAGAATTGCTTGAACCTGGGAGGCAAAGGTTGCGGTGAGTGGAGATTGTGCCACTGCACTCCAGCCTGGGCAACAAAGCAAGACTCTGTCTCAAAAAAAAAAGATAAGGTGAACAGAACACTGAACTGGAAGGTGAATCTAAAATTCAAATATACCACAGAGAAATGCTGAGATCGATACATGTGAAAAGGGGTTAACAGACATTGAGGACAGAATGAGAAGGCCTCACAAATTTATAATAGAATGGAAAAGAGGCAATATTTTTTTAAATGGCCAAGAATTTCTCGGAATCATTGAGGCTTTTCTTTTTCCTTTCAGGAAACTCAATATATCCCAAGAAGGTTAAATAAGAAGAAATACACAATTAGGCATTATAGTGTATTGCAAAACCATAAAATAAGGAGATTATTTTAAAGCATTCAGAGAGAAAATACATTACCGGCAAAGAAGAACAATATTCTCTGTCACAGTAACAATGAAAGCCAGGAAATGGTGTATAATATCTTTAATATTATCTAATATTATTCTGGAAGGTGGAAGTTGCATTGAGCCAAGATGGCGCCATTGCACTACAGCCTAGGCAACAAAAGGGAAACTGTTTCAAAAAAAAAAAAAAAAAACCCCACATATATGTTAGATAATAAGAATTTAAAAGAAAAAGGGAAGTTGGCAGGGGTGGGGGTTGATTTCAAATAAGGGGCTTAGGAAAGGCCTCTTTTATAAGACAGGCTTTGAGGATAGACCAAAAGGAGGTGAGGGAGTAAGCCTTGGTGTATAAGTCTGTTCTCAACAGTACTGCTATGAAGAAATACCCGAAACAGTAATTTATAAAGGAAAGAGGTTTAACCGACTCACAGTTCCACATGGCTACGGAGGCCTCAGGAAACTTATAATCATTGTGGAAGGCAAGGAGAAGTAGGCACCTTCCTCCCAGGGCGGCAGGCTGGAATGGGTGCCAGCAGGGGAAATGCCAGACGCTTATAAAACCATCAGATCTCGTGAGACTCACTCATTTTCATGAGAACAGCACAGGAGAATCCGCCCCATGATTCAATTACCTCCTCCACCTGGTCCTCCCCTTGACACGTGGGGATTATAGGGATTACAATTCAAGGTAAATGTGGGTGGGGACACAGCCAAAGCATATCACCTTGGGTGTCCTGAGGTGAGAGAATAGATAAATGCAATTATACTGAGGAATGAGTATGCCTGGTATAGCAAAAAGAAAAAAAAAAAAAAAAACAGCAAAGAGACCAATATGGCTGGAAAAGAATGAAGGAGCAACTAGTAAAAGATCATATAGTTAACAAGGCTCAGATCCTGTAGGCTCTCTCAGTCAGTTTCTGCTAAGTAACAGTCACAAAATCTCAGAAGCTTACAAGAATAACCATTTATTTCGCTCATGCCTGTGGGTCAGAGATCTAGGCTGGGCATACCTAGACAGCCCTGCAAAACCTAGTTGGGCTTGTCCCCATCCATCTGCAGTTCAGTTTGAGTTTGGCTGATCTAAGCCAGACTCAGATGAAGCAGGTCTGTTCCACGTGTCTCTCCTCCCTTTCCTGGGACCATCAGACTACCCTTGGCATGTTTTTCTCATGACAGTGGCAGAGATGCAAGAAGGAAAGTCCATTGCAAAAATACTTTTCAAGCCTTTGATTGCATGATGTCTGCTAACATTCCATTGATGTGTCACATGGTCAAGCCCAGAGACAAGGAGTAGGAAAGTATACTCCATTCATGAATGAAACGTGACAGAATGAATAGTTCTGAATAGTCATCTAATGTACCACACAGACCCTTATAGACCATTATGAGACTGTGGCTCTTACCCTGTATATGCAAAATTGTTAATGGGTTTTGAGGAGAAATGTGACATGATCAGGTACTGGGTTGAAGGTAGAATGAAGAGAGGAGCAAAAAAGAGAAATGGGAAGATAGGTTTTATATATATATATATGTATATATATGTGTATATATATGTATATATGTATATATATATAAAACCTATATATGTATATATATATAAAACCTATATATATGTGTGTGTGTATATATATATATATATAACCTATATATATATATATATATATATACACATATTTTTTTTTTTTTGAGACAGAGTCTCGCTCTGTTGGCCAGGCTGGAGTGCAGTGGCGCAATCTTGGCTCACTGCAACCTCTGTCTCCTGGGCTCAAGCAATTCTTCTGCCTCAGCCTCCCAAGCAGCTGGGATTACAGGCATGTGCCACCACGCCCGGTTAATTTTTGTTTTTTAATAGAGACGGGGTTTCACCATGTCAGCCAGGCTGGTCTCGAACTCTTGACCTCACGTAATCTGCCTGCCTCAGCCTCCCAAAATGCTGCGATTACAGGCGTGAGCCACTGTGCCAGGCAGGGAAGATAGGTTATAATCCAGATGAGAGAAGATAGTGTTTTGGATTAGGGCTTTAGTGGTAAAGTTGATAAGAAGTAGTAAGGTTCTCGTTATATTTTTGACAAAAAGCCAATAGAATTTGCTGAAGGAAAGGGAATTTGTGGGGGGAAAGGTGGCAGAATTGGGTGGTCTGTTTTGGAAATACTGACTTTGAGATGACTACTGTCCTAATGGAAATATCAAATAAGTACTTAAATATACAAGCATGAAGTTCAGGAGAAATTAAGCCTAGAGACATAGATGTGGGAATTCCTGGTAAATAGATGGCTTTTAAAACCCAGATACTGGTTAGACTCACTGAGGGATAGATATAGAGGAGAAGAGGCCAAGGCCAGAGCCCTAGGATAACCTAATATTGAGAGGTCTGATAGAACAGGAAAAACCATAAGAAAAGGCTTTAAAAATGGAATTAGTGATGTAGGAGGGATTCTAAGAGTGTGACATCATGGAAGTCAAGAAGAGAAAATGCTGCAAAAAGAAGCAAGGAGTCAACTTCACTGAAGGCTGCTCAGAGACTAAATAAGTCAAGAACAGGTCCATTCGATTTGGCAATAGAAAAGACATAGTTGATCCTGATAATAGAAGTATTGTGGAGTAGTGGAGGTGGGAGTATAGTTAGGTAAATAAAATAAAGGTGTGAAGACCACCTCTACAGACCACTGGAATAGACATGCGGTGAGATTTAGGAAATGCATCCAGAAAAAATATCGTTTTATTTTAAGAGATACCCGTGGTTATGAAAATTAATCCAATGGAGGTAAAGAAACTCCTGAAGCAGAGAAAAAAGAGAACTGATGGAGGGGAGTCCTGGAGAAGGTGAGAGAAATTGTTCTCTGCTGGGGTAGAGATATTTCATCCATTATAACAGGAGAAAAAGCAAAGAGGTGAAAGGCGCATGGATGGGAATAGGAGAAGACTCCTGCCTGATGGTTTATATTTTCTCAATGAATATTTTCTGAAGTTCATGACCTGAGTCAGGGTAAGAGACATGAGAAGCTTGAGGAAAGAGGATTCAGTGTGAAATAGCAAACATCCAGGGAAATGGAGTAGAATTACCAGCCTCCTAAGCACCCTGTTAGAATTTGTGGTCATGAACTTAAAGTGAGACCAGTACACAACTTTCACCTGCTGTGTGCAGGAATGAAGTATTATGAATAGTTTAATTTAGCCATAGTTGGGGTTTTTGTCAGAGAAGCTGAATGAAAGGACAGAGGTGCAGTGTTTTCCAGGGAGTGATTATAATGATGGACCACGGAATCTAAGCCGGACAAGGAAACGGGGGGGCATGTAAAGCGGGAATGAGTTGTGCCCAATGATAAAAATACTTTTTTTCTAATCTATTTTCAGTATCCCCAAAATATCACTAAATTGGATGTGAAAGATGATATCAGGTATATAATTTTTATAGGGTGCTTCATCCTTGCAGGTGCAAAATGAGAAAGGCATTTTTAATATCAGATATCTCTGACTTTTGAATCTGGAGATGGTTTACTGTCAATAACTGTGAAGGGTTTGAGAGTCTTGCTTTCTCTTTTTAGAGACAGTGTCTCACAGTGTCTCACTCTGTCTCCCAGGCTGGAGTGTAGTGGCATGATCATGGCTCACTGCAGCCATGACTCCAGGGCTCAAGCAATCCTCCCACCTCAGCCTCCCAAGTGGCTAGGACTACAGGCATGCACCACCATGCCTGGTTGATTTTTTCATTTTTCATAGAGATGGAGTCTTGCTATGTTGCCAAGGCTGGTCTCGAACCAGGCTCAAGTAATCTTCGTGCCTCAGCCTTCAAAAGTGCTGGGATTACAGGCATGAGCCACTGCACACCCAGTCCTGAGATTCTTTTTTTTTTTTTGAGACGGAGTCTCACCCTGTTGCCAGGCTGGAGTGCATTGGCATGATCTCAGCTCACTGCAACCTCCGCCTCCTGGGTTCAAGCATTCTCCTGCCTCAGCCTCCTGAGTACCTGGGATTACAGGCGCATGCCACCACATCTGGCTAATTTTGTATTTTTAGTACAGATGGGGTTTCTCCATGTTGGTCAGGCTGGTCTCAAGCTCCCCACCTCAGGTGATCTGCCCACCTCGCCCTCCCAAAGTGCTGGGATTACATGCATGAGCCACCATGCCTGGCCAAGAGTCTTTTTTTTTTTTTTTTTTTTTTTTATACTTTAAGTTTTAGGGTACATGTGCACAATGTGCAGGTTTGTTACATATGTATCCATGTGCCACGTTGGTGTGCTGCACCCATGGCCAAGAGTCTTAATATTAAGTTAGCCTCTTATTGTTTTGTGGATGTTGACAAAAGACACAAGACTTTTGGTTCAGGGATGAAGGACTCTATTACTCATGACACAGCAAGCAGCATAAGTATCAGCATATTTGTGTTGCTTTCCTTTCCTTCCAAGTCCCACAGAGGTGACACCATGGGCCTAGCGAATGCTGCAGACACATTGGGCTTGTGTTACAGCTGAGGAACCAAAGGCCCATAACTTTTTGAGCAAGTAGCAAGCACTGTAGCAGGCAGCAAACAAGCCAGGCCTCCTCTGCCCAGAGAGTGAGCAGTTACACTGAATCATGCTGTGGTCACCTTGACCTACTTAGTTGTCTATGGGACTAGCTACAGAAATTGCTCAGAATTGGGAGAACTGGGAGACAGATTAGCCTTGTAGCCTGGCACACTCAGCAAGAATGTGCAAGACCACCCAGGGCTCATGGTGAGCTGCCTGTCTCCATAGTTTTAATACTTTGAAAAGGGGAAATAAATTATGAGCAAACTTAATAGTTCTTATTTTAATAATTTACTCTAAACCACAAAGACTTATTCCTTTATATGTATTTTTCAACATATATTTTCTTTTTTTAACTTAATCCCAAATATGATAGTATCAACATATATTTTCAAGACTATCCTTATAACTATGCCAGTAAAAATGTCCAAGCTTATTTCTAAAATGTGTAATAAGAAATATAAACAAAACCATGTGATTATATATATGTGTGTGTGTATATATATAATATATATATGTGTATGTGTGTGTGTGTGTGTATATATATATATATATATAATGTCCAAGCTTATTTCTAAAATGTGTAATAAGAAATATAAACAAAACCATGTGATTATATATATGTGTGTGTGTGTGTATATATAATATATATATGTGTATGTGTGTGTGTATATATATATACACACACACACACACATACATATATACTGGTTTCTTTCCATTATTTATTAAAATTGATCATTTCCTAAAGATGTTTGAGTACAGGGTAAACTATGTTCTGATTCATTTTCACATTTCTTTCACTAGATTTTTTTCTAAAACAAACGTAATAGAGAAACTGAATGCAGATTAGTAACTAGATTGCATTGAAACCAGGAAGAATTAATAGGAATGAGCTTCCTTTTTTTTTTTGTTGAGACAGAGTCTCGCTCTGTTGCCCAGGCTGGAGTGCAGTGGCACGATCTCTGCAAACTGCAACCTTCGCCTCCCAGGTTCAAGCAATTCTCCTGCCTCAGCCTCCTGAGTAGCTGGGATTACAGGTGCGCACCACCACATCCAGCTAATTTTTGTATTTTTAGTAGAGACGGGGTTTCACCATGTTGGTCAGGCTGGTCTCGAACTCCTGACCTCAGGTGATCCACCCGCCTTGGCCTTCCAAAGTGCTGGGATTACAGGCGTGAACCACCACGGCCGGCTGAGCTTCCTTTCTTAATTAAAAAGCTTTCGGTCCTGTCAGAAGCACTTGAAAACCCTTACCATCAAAAAACAGCATGAAATTTTGAGTGTCCCTTAAGGATACTTTGACACTCCAAAGAAAAAAAATCAGTGTGACTAATTTTTCTAGGTCTCCTCTGTCCTTAGTCTCCAGGGGGCTGACAGCTGATGAACTAACTTAGCTGCTTACCCTTAGAGCAAATGCGTTTGCTTAAAGCCTGGACATCAAAGAGAGTAGGGGAAGATAGTCTTTAATTCAGCTGTCTTTAATTTTCTCTCACTCTGTTGAAGTCTCACTAGGTTCTTTGCTTTCCTAGAATGTGCCAGAAACACTCCCTGCATAGGGACTTTGCCTTGGCTAGTCCTTTGGTAGGAAGCATGCTGCATCCAGAGATCATCAGCTCACTCCCTCTCTGCCTGCAGGCTTTTGCTCAAATGTCCCTCAAGGAAGCCTACACTGACCACCCTACTTAAAATATCAACCACCACCCCCAACCCTTCCCCAGCACTCTTCATCTTTACCCTGCTAAATTTTTCCTTGTATCTTCTAATATTCTATATTAATTCTATTTATGATGTGAATAGAGTATGCTTCTGTTTCTTTCTGAACCCGCAGTGCCTAAGATGTGTCTAGCACAAAGTTCTCAATAAATATCTGAATGAATGAAAGAGTGAGCATATTCCTAATAAAAAAGAAAATGCAAACTTAAGAGCTGTTGTTAACTTTTGCAACTGGAACGCCTTAGTTAATTTTGGCATTGTTTCAGACAATAGATTTCAAACTTTTGGAAATGCCCTAAGGAGAGCCTAAATGCATTGCTATCTTATCTTCTTGCCATGCTCATTTAGCATCTCTAAAGTCCAGTAGTCCTGAAAATGAGCTCTTCAATTCGGGATATGCCAAATGATCCAAGAAAGCGCCAGGTGGATGAGTACTATGTTTTTGTTCAGAAACATAAAAGGGAAATATATTAAAAAAAAGGGTAGGAGGGATTGTTTGGCACAAAGATAGGTGAAAATGGGAAAACAGGACCTGTCTGCATTATTATGAGACTGAGACAAACTGAATAGAACAGCACTATCTAAAGAATCTTCTGTGATCATGGAAATATTCTATATCTATATAGTCCAATTTGATAGCCACTAACCACAGGTGACCAATGATACTTGAAATGGGGCTAGTATGGTGGGAGAATTGATTTTTGAAATTTATTTAATTTTAATTAAATAGCACATGTGGCTAGTGCTATTTAATGACACATATTGGGGAATGCAGGAATAGACTATGCCTCTGTTGTAAATTAGAGTGGGCAACATCGTTATGTCTCAGAGTGATCCAGCTATCATCACTCTACTCCTTTGACTTCACAATGTTTCCGTTACTATTCAGGAAAACGTTTCAAAAAATGTAAACTCAAAAGACCTAGGCTAGGCAGACGGCATTTGGAAGTGTCTCAATTGTAGGTGAGGTCTGAAATTTTAGTTTAATGTAACCCCTTCATTACTAATTTTGTTGACTTTTTCAAAATGTAAAAATATTCTCAAAACCATTTCTACTTCTGGAATATAATATATAATTATTTTAATCCACATATCCACTCTTCTTATGTATACAAATGTTAATGTATAAAATTGCAGAACAGTCCAAAGTTCATGTAAATGAAAACTTGCTGGCACAGGAAAAAAAAAATAATTATAACCAGGCTTACCTTGTGTGAATAGATGGGTGAGGGTGGGTAGGGGGAACACACGTAGGACTTTAGCAAACTAACAGCAGGATGCATCTAATCTGTTAAGTGCTCCCACCAATAATGGAGACTCCTTCAACTTTTAAAATGTGTCCTTGAGAGGAGGCTAGCTTGCCATATTCTGGCTTGTCTCATGAGTTAAGACAAATCACAGAGGAGAATAATGAATGTTGAAGTCTACAGAATAAAGTGCTAATGTAATGGTTATGAAAGAGATCTCAGTCAATATTCTCTTTCTCTGTAATATTACATTTTGCAGGTACCTTGCGTGTGTATATAGAGCAATAGACACTAAATTGGTCAGCCACCTGGAATATATGTTAAATGACACCAGTAAAGTTGTTCTTATTACTAAAATTGATTGGATTCCATTATGTTTTAATATCTCCCTAATTTAAATCTCTAGACTATGTAATACCTCTTGTCAAATGCTCCTGACATATAGACACCTGCTGCACAAGGAAGAATGCCATACATTAATCAACGAGTCAACTTAGCAAATCATCATTTTAGATTTTATAATTTTTTTTTGGAATTTCACACAGAACTCACGTTTCACCTCTGTAACCTAAAAATGTTTATGATAATTTAAACTAAATTCATTGCCATTTTATAGAACACATAGTATTGCATACAGGCAATTTTCCACTATCTGTGCCCCTGGAAGAGGCAGAGCCACAGATGACTTAAAACACAATTCTAAAGCTCTTTTAAGGCTAATCCAAATCACTGGTATTTGACTTAAGATGCATTTTGTTTTTTAACTTCTTCACTGCATTTTGCTTAGGCTTATATTAAATTATTTTGTGGCCCCAAAGCTTGACAGATATCAGGGCTGAGGGTGCTTGGAATTAAAAGTGGGAAATTAAATTACCGGTAATTGAAAGTTGACCATTTAAAATGTGCTTATAAACCCGTCATCAGGAGGATTCTCTAAGAACTGTATACAAGAGGCTGCTGTTTCTTCAATGGATTTCGACCAGCCACCAAGATTTCCAGCAAAGTAAGGAAGGATGCTAGCAGACATATGGTTAAAGTAAGATACCTGTTTCAAAAAGAAAGCACAATATTTTAATTTCTTATTGACTTGGAGCTTTTTCAAGAAAGGATCTGAGTCTTGCTGGTGTAGGGGAGGCTAAGACCCTAATCTTCTGGGGGACCTTCTGGAATAGATGATCTGAAAGGATGACCTTAGGATTCCCATAGTGTGGACACAAATTACATGATTACAATTAATTAGGACACCTGGATAAATCAAGAGATTTTTCTCTATCTGGCAGAGCCAATTAATCTGCAGATGTTTCAGCAAACTTACAATGCATGAATTGCTGTCAATAGCATGGATGAGAAATCCGGCACATATGATTTCACTTCTGATGTACTGTGGAGACGGGGGGACCGATGGCAAAATGACCGACTTCACTGCCACTGTGTAAGTGTTACTGAAAGAAAACATTTTCTAAGCTCTTGTGAGAAATACAGAATAGTTGTTAGAAAATAAATCCCTATAGTTAACCCAATTTATTTATACAGGTAGAAGTGAAACTATGAAGGCCTAGATCTTCTAGAAGAGTGATCTCATCAGAAAACACTCTACAGGCTACATTCAAGGTAGGAAATAGTGTTTTCTGCCTTAGAATTGCATATACAATGCTTTGTGTAACTCCATGAAACGAGTCAACCACCAAACTGAAGTTTTATTGTGCCCAACAGGGTTGTAATTTCAGCCTCCTTTCCTTTTTAAATTAAGAAACAGGCCAGGTGCAGTGGCTCACGCCAGTAATCCCAACACTTTGAGAGGCTGAGGCAGGCAGATCACCTGAGGTCAGGAGTTCGAGACCAGCCTGACCAACATGGAGAAACTCCGTCTCTACTAAAAATATAAAATCAGCTGAGCATGGTGGTACATGCCTGTAATCCCAGCTACTTGGGAGGCTGAGGCAGGAGAATCGTTTGAACCCGGGAGGCAGAAGTTGCAGTGAGCTGAGATTGTGCCATTGCACTCCAGCCTGGGCAACACACCATCTAAAATAATAATAATAAAAACAATACCCATTATTGTTAAAAGAAAAACTCTCAACAATAGAGAACCCTGTAGGCTACAAAATAAAAATCTTCCTCCAGTCCAATTGCGCTCCCACACTATTCTCTACCCTAGAAGTGACCACTCTTAACATTTTACTGTATAGCCCTCTAGACTTTTTAAAATAAATGTATAAGAATGACATTTACATAAGCAAATGCACACAAAATTTTTTACATAAATATCATTTCACAAATTTCGACTACAATTTGATTTTTCATTTAGCAATGAATCTTTGGAGGTGTTTCTCTATCAGTCCCACTATAGCTCCTTCATCCTTTTTAATGATGGTACAATACTTTGTAGTATGGCTCTACCATAATTTATAAGATGGATTTTCCATTTGTTTCTAATATCTTTTGACATAATAAATGATACAACACTGAACATCTGTTAATACTTATATGTGTGTGGGATTATTTGGGACACTTTCTCTTAGAAGCTAGCTGCCATGCTCTGAGCAGTTCAATGTACATGGAAAAATCATGTCTGGATACTCTGATTGACAGCCCTAGCTGACAGCCAGCCATGGTGGGTGTCTAGCATAGTCAAGCCTTGGTGAATTCTAAACCAATTCCTGATGTCTTATTTGGCTTCCACTGCATTTTTACTAATCATGGTATGTTTCAAAGGTTTACTGAATACCAGCTTTACATCTACATAGGAAAAGGAACTACTTTAGGATTCTTGCATTGTACTTTGCAAACAGCTGGCACTTAGTAGATAACTGTTAATCTTTAAAATAATCGTTAAAGATTCATCTAGGTATAATTCAAATAAACATAATTCAAGAGCAGAAATATCTACACAGACTGCATTATTTTCACATCAACTTTTAATTTCTATCCTATACTATGAAATATTAATAGAACACTTGGACTGTATATACTCACCCATCTTTGAGAGGTTTTCTTCGTGATACGAGTACTACCAAGTCTTTGGGTTTGTCATCATTCAGTATAGGACAGGTGATGTGATACAGCTGATCATCTTCACTCACCCAGTCTATGACTTCACAGGACCTGTGTATATAGAACAGTGAAAAGCAGGTATGCTTTCTACCTGCTAAGGCATTCACTTCCCTTATTTGCTTACATAATCTCATTATTTGTATCCATATTTGCCCCTTCAGCTCACCTAATCATCCCCCTAAAAGCCAGCATTATTGCTCAAGTCTGCCTTTAGAAGAGCTCTTTGAGGCTAGGCACAGTGGCTCATGCCTGTAATCCTAACACCTTGGGAGTTTGAGGTGGGAGGATCACTTGAGGCCAGGAGTTCAGGACTAGCCTGGGCAAAATCTTGCAAAACCCTATCTGTACAAAAAATTTTTTTAAAAATTATTTGGGCGTGGTGGTGCATGCCTGTAGTCCCAGCTACTCGAGAGGTTGAGGTGGGAATATCACTTGAGCCTGAGAGGTTGAGGCTGCAGTGATCCATGATTGTGCCACTGCAGTCCAGCTTAGGTGACACAGTGAGATCTTATCTCAAAAAAAAAAAAAAAGCCACAACAAACAAACAAAAAATGCAAGAGCTCTTTGATCAGAAGGAATAATTCTGCAAGTGATAGAGGATGGTGGCCATCTGACTTCAAGTTCATAATTCTCAATACTTCAGTGAAAGGCATTGAGCTGTTTTACACAAAATTATTTTTCTCCAGGATCAAGTAAAAACATTGTGAGGACTAGTAAATCACATAGTCAGTCCAAGAAGGATTGTTTATATAGATAAAGAAATGTGGTATATTGGAAACTGCACTAGCTTTGGAGTCACACAACTTTCTTTTGACTCCCAGATTGCCACTTACTCGCTACATAAGTTGCGTTAGGCAAGTCATTTGATTTTTTCTTCTATAAAATTCAGATAATGATACGTGGGGTTACTGCAAGGATTCAGTGAAAACACCTGGCATAGTACCTGAATCATAGTACATGTACAAGAAAAGTTAGTTGGATTAGAATTCATTCATTCATTCCCCCATTTGTTCAACTTCAATTTGGCTGGAATGTCAAGTGACATAGAGAATAGTGGGAGAAACATTTTTAAAGCATAACACCAAAGTTTACGCACTGTTATTCCTAAAAGCTTGTACTGGTAGAGTATCTACTAAATTGATGCAAGAAAATTGAGAAGTGTTCCTCTTCTCTCAGAATGATTTATTATGATAGCATTAACCACGATGTATCATTCTGATACGGGAGGTGGGCAGGGAAGTGTTGGCTAGGGAAGGGCAGGGTCCCTGGTGAGGGCTCCACCCTTGGGCCTGTGCCCACGGACCTAAATGAGGACAGGCATTTCTGTTTTCACACCCCAAAAGTTACCTTTTGGCCCACCACACCCCACATCCTGTGCCCATAAAAAACCCGAGACCCTAGCGGGCTGGATGTTGAGAGGAACAGAGGAGCACACCGCCAGACACCAGCAGATGCTGGCAGACCATCGATGGTGAAAAGACGTGGAATTCAGTCAGCGGTGGTCAGAGAAGAGTCTGATGGCTGCGCAGCCTGACTCCAGAAGAAGACCACCTTCCCACTCCATCCTCCTTCTGGCTCCCCATCCATCTTGCTAAAAGCAACTTCCACCACTCAATAAAACCTTGCATCCATCCTCTAAGGCCACGCGTGAGTCGTTTTTTCCTGTACACTAAGGCAAGAATCCAGGATACAGAAAGCCCTCTGTTCTTGCAATAAGGCAGAAAGTCTAATCGAGCTGATTAACACAGGCTGCCTGCAGACAGCAAAACTGAAAGAGTGCATCGTAACACACACCCACTGGGGCTTCAGGAGCCATAAACACTCAACCCTAGATGCTGCCGTGGGGTTGGAGCCCAAAAACACTCCGGAGCCCAAAAACACTCCTCACGACTTAAGCGTCTGCATGATCCCTCTAGGGGTTTGAGCAGCACGGAAGAAACATGCCACACCCCTGTCGCAGGCGCTATGAGGAGGATAAGGGAACTCCTCCCATTTCAACTCTAGCATCTGTGCAAATGTAACACATGACCTCAGAGATGTTTCACTTTAGTGGCATTAAATCATCTATTACATGGTATTTCTAAATCTCCATCACAGTGAGTTTTAGAAAATTTAAAGATGAGCCTCTATCTTGTCAAGATTAGGAAACGCTTAATAGGAAGCCCATCTCATCAACCCTTCCGTGTCAACAAGGTGGGCCATGAAGCCCTGTGGGGTGCTATAGCCAAGGTGGCTGGGCCACAGTGCAGCTGGTCTCTGTCAGTGCAGTTGGCAGGGTGCACAGCTCTGTACTGTGTTCCAGGAAAGGGCCGGGCAGTGGACGAGATTGGATTAGGGATGCAGGAGACAGGGAGTGGCAGGAGTAGGAGATGTATGCTAATAGGAGCAGGGACATCATCAGGACGGGGAGCAGGAAGGTATGCCTTTCACCTCAGGGCTCACACAGCTTGCTCTCTTAGCTTCTCACCAGGGAGGGTTGCTTCACAGAAAAGTAAGGAACTGCCAATGAAATATTGAGGGTAGGCAGGACAATTGGATTATCACTTCCTCAAGAGCAATGAGGTTGCATATTAAAGTAGAAGAGTGGCCGGGCGCGGTGGCTCACGCTTGTAATCCCAGCACTTTGGGAGGCCGAGGCGGGCGGATCACAAGGTCAGGAGATCGAGACCACGGTGAAACCCCGTCTCTACTAAAAATACAAAAAAATTAGCCGGGCGTGGTGGCGGGCGCCTGTAGTCCCAGCTACTCGGAGAGGCTGAGACAGGAGAATGGCGTGAACCCGGGAGGCGGAGCTTGCAGTGAGCCGAGACTGCGCCACTGCACTCCAGCCTTGGTGACAGAGCGAGACTCCGTCTCCAAAAAAAAAAAAAAAAAAAAAGTAGAAGAGTGTAGAATTCAGAGCATGACAGACTTGGGTTCCAATTTGGGTTCCATCACTTTATTGCCTGTGCAATCTTGGCAAGTCTCAGAACCTCTTAAATGGAAATAATATTGACCTTGAAGTTACTGGTAGAATTACAATAGATGTGGGTAAGGCAGGTCAACTCAATATAGATGACAAGTGAGTATAATTTTTGTTTTGTGTCTCTCAATATCACCTGATGCAGTATTCTGTCCAGAGCAAACTTTATTTTTATTCTAATTTTTGACAGGGTCTCCTGTGTCGCCCAGGCTAGAGTGCAGTGGTGTGATCTTGGCTCATTGTAGCCTTGACCTCCCAGACTCATGCAATCCTCCTGCCTGGGTCTCCCGGGTAGCTAGGACTACAAACATGCACCACCATGTCCAGCTAATTTTTGTGTATTTTATAGAGGTGGGCTTTCACCATGCTGCCCAGGCTGGTCTTGAACTCCCGGACTCAACTATCCACCTGCCTCAGCCTCCCAAAGTGCTATGCCGGGTCAAACTTTTAAAAATACTCTTTAAACAATGGGTCACACATTGGACGATGGAGATGGACTGCAATATGGAGATAATCTTTTACATTATGTCAAGGTTGATTGAGAAAAATTTTTAAATTTGTTCTTACACACAATGGGGGTCCCACAACGGTCGCTTTGTAAAGTCAGACAAGAGACGATAAGCCAAATGTGCTGGACTTCCCACGTGCTTTTCAACCCAAACAGATAAAACATCATGCTCTTCCAGAGTATATATTTTTATCTAAAAGACAACAAAAAAATTAAATTACAAAAGAAAACTGATGCTTTTACTTTAGAAACCATATGCATATATATATGTAGTCATAGACCAATTGCACTAACTAAGGCATCTTATTTCCTGGATGAAATTGAAGCCCCATGGCAATTTCTCTACTGGGATGTCTAGAGGTCTGTCCAGGATGCTGTAGTCCCACGTCCTCTAAAGAATATGTGACTTGAGAGCAGGCTATTTAATTATTGCACAACAGTTTTATTTTTTCTCATAAAATGTAAAAACCTAGGCCTTTCTCTCCTTGTCTCTTCGTGATGTTTCCCTGCCTCTACTGAGGAAAAAAAGAAAATATCACCAGACTGCTAGGCAGGTCAGCACCTCATCTCCCTCAAAAGAGCAGAGTCAAGGCTATAGCTTAGGACACTTTCCCAGGATGTCAGGCGTGTCTTCAAGTGGGCCAAGGGGATCCAGGAACTCAGTCAACCACCTCTAGGACCATCTCAGCCTCTCAGAAGGGCCCCTGGAGCGCCATATTTCCTCAGCACGAAGCCCCTTTCGTTTCTGAATCACAGTGGCTGGATCATCCTTCTGAAAGGCCAGTTCCTGGTTTCCTATTGCACATTATTCCTTAGGTAAGAGGAGGCATGTCTGGGGGAGCCATTTGACATATACTTAAGCGTGAATGCATCCCTTGCTACTCTGAGCTTTTCTTCTACTGTGTTTTTGACAATAATCGGAGATGTGTGTTCAGCTAAGAACACACATCCTTCCCGTTTTCTTTATCTCTTTCAGGGTACTTTGAAGTTAGTGTTGAAATTTGCTACCTTATAACCATTCCCATGGCAACAAGCCATGAGAAAACCAACAAATATGGGGTTAGGACTTCACTGCAGGAATCAAGCAGATGGAAAAAATCAGGCTGTAAAGGAGAAGGCTTTATTTAAACATAAATATCATCAATTAGAGAATGAAAAAATGAGAAATTAACTACAAGATGCTCAGAAAGGAAACAAGCGATTATTTGCTTACACCATTTAACCTCTCCAATTGAACTTGGTTCCAAGCCTCCCTTTAAATCCAGCCTGCAAAGGAAGACGTGATTGAGGCTGGGAGCACTTATCAAACACCAAGAAAACTACGGATGGGGCTCCAGGTGGCTGGTGAGACACACCCTACTTAGCATGAGCATGCCTAACTTTGCCCCCAGCACAGGGGGAGTTGAAGGAGGTTCATTGGTGTATATCCAGAGACATCATCAGATTTATCAGTCATCCAGTTGGTGGTTGGTAGGCAAGTGGCTCTAGGATGGCCTGCTGGGGCTCTGCAATCTCAGAGGAGCTGAGGGCAGGTGGCCAGGGTAAATTCCATAGTGCCAGTCCTATTCTGCCCTTGGGACAGCCATGCTCCCTTCTGGTGGAACGAGATCGAGTGGGATGCAATATTGTGCTGAGCACTTATTAAGAGTTGAATTATGTCTCTACCCTTCCACCTCCAAATTCATATGCTGTAGTCCCAACCTCCTGTACCTCAGAATCTGACCTTATATTGGAAATGGGGCTCTTGCAGATGTAATTAGTCAAGATGAGGTTGTACTGTGGTAGGATGGGCCCCTAATCCAATATGACTGGCATCCTTATTAAAAAGGGACATTGGACATAGACATGCTTATAGGGAGAACACATGTGATGACAAGAGTGGAGATCCGGTGATGTTTCTATAAGCCAAGGAATGCCGAAGACTGCCAGAAAATCACCAGAAGCTAGGAGACAAGCATGGAACAGACTGCCCCTCACAGGCTCAGGAAGAAGCAACCTTGCTGACATCTTGGTCTCAGACTACCAGCTTCCAGTATTGTGAGACAATAGATTTCTACTGTGTCCACTACCCAGTTTGTGGTCCTCTGTTATAGCAGCCATAGGAAACTAATACAGCACTTTTCTGGGGGGCTGCTCCCCAGGTTGCAGTCACATGCTTCTTCTTCCTATCCTGGAGCCAAACCAAACATCAAGCTAAGTTGTAACCACTCCTGAATTCTGCCCTTACAGAGCTCACTCGACTTATCCAATGTCAGGCGCAGTGCTGGATGAGCAAATTCGATTTTGATCTTGCCCCTAGAAGGTGAGGGCAGCAGAAAGTCCCTGTTGCCCTGCTGTCTAAATCAATGATATTGATGCAAACAAAGCAGACAATGAAATGCGGTAGTTAGTTTTGGTTCTCTTTAAACCCTGCTAAGAAAGGCCAGCTTTTGCTTAGTGAAAAAATTTTCCAGGAACAATTCTCCAAGAAAACGAATTACCTTTCACATTTGGGAATATAGAGATTCAATTTATTTATTTATTTGTAACCAACTGATATGGTTTGGATTTATGATTTCGACCAAATCTCATGTCGAATTGTAATCCCCAGTGTTGGAGTAGGGACCTGGTGGGACGTGACTGAATCATGGGAGTGGACTTCCGCCTTGCTGTTCTTGTGATAGTGAGTGAGTTCTCATGAGATCTGGTTGTTTGAAAGTGTGTGGCACCTTCCCCTCTCTCTTCCTTCTGCTCTAGCCATGTAGGACGTGCCTGCTTCCTCTTCACCTTCTGCCATGATTGTAAGTTTCCTGAGGCCTTCCCAGCCATGCTTCCTGTGCAGCCTGTGGAACTGTGGGCCAATTAAACCTCTTTTCTTTAACAATCACCCAGTCTCAGGTAGTTCTTTATAGCAATGTGAGGATGAACTAATACACCAACTCAAACGTTTTCTTTATCATTTGATGGTTGGAGAATTTCATTCTATGAAATGAAGCTTAAAGCAAGCAGGCTCAAAATCTGCTGGAGCTTGTTAACATTTTATTAGTGATATCATTGTTTTCATTCTAATAAGATTCTTTTTGAATTTGAATTTAATGTCTTATACAAATAGTATATGAGGGCTTGCAATCCCAACAATTTGGGAGGCTGAGGTGGGCAGATCACCTGAGGTCAGGAGTTTGAGACCAACCTGGCCAACATGGTGAAACTTTGTCTCTACTGAAAACACAAAAATTATCCAGGGGTGGTGGCACATGCCTGTAGTCCCAGCTACTTAGGAGGCTGAGGCACGAGAATCCCTGGAACTCGGGAGGGGGAGTTGCAGTGAACCGAGATCACGCACTGCACTCCAACCTGGACAACAGAGTGAGACTCTGTCTCAAAAAAACAAACAGTACAAGAGGAAACAACTAAAAATTTGAGAATTTTTGTACCATCTATTGACAAATATGTTATGGAGACTACACTGTGGGAAAGAGGGCAAAAGTGGTTTTTACAGAAGCCTAGGGGAGCCTTCATTTTCCTTGGAGGTATCTGGAGATGATCACGGGGGCCAAGCGGGTGGGGGTCGGAAGGGCGGAGCTCTGGGCCCAGCCCCTCCCCCAGCTCCATGAGAATAGCTCCCCTCTGGTCTGTTTCCTATACTAGGGGTCTGTCCTGTGTAAAGGTTTTCAGGTGGTTCATGTCATTGTGGCTTTCACCATAATTTTCCCAGTACATCCCCAGGTCTCCCTTAAATAAAAAGTGAATCCTGTCAGGCCAGTCTCCTACTCAATGCTAATTTCCACCAGGAGAACTTGGCTTAAACTACCCACTGCCTAGAAAGCCCTATTTCTCCTTCAGCAATCCACTCCTGACACTGTCTTCAAGGAGGTAAGAGTGGCCTCCTCTCTGAAGTTCTCCCTATATAACTGTCTTCTCTTGGAATTGCCTGTAAGAGCTGACTTTTATGGTTTAAGCAGTATAATCTCTCACTTGTTAATAAACGACCTTATAATTATTCTTCAGCTGTTTCACATACCTGTGTGCTGTTTCCAAAATACACATTTTGCTCCTTGTATTACTACTACAATTAATTCTATCATTATACATGAAACATGAAATGAATTAAAACCATAAGCCCTATCCAATTTCATCACATATACTACAATCTTAGATTTTTACCATCTAATTTATATTGAAAACCTGGAAAAAACATGATTTTTTTTTTTTAGAGATGAAGTCATTTTATGTTGCCCAGGCTGGCCTCAAACTCCTAGGCTCAAGCAATCCTTCTACCTCAGATTCCCAAGTAGCTGGGACTACAAGTGGATGCTGTCAGACCCGGCTTTGAGGAAAGTATGATTCTTTTTTTTTTTTTTTTTTTTTTTTTTTGATATAGGGTCTCACTCTTGCCCAGGCTGGAGTGCAGCTGCACAATCTCAGCTCACTGCAACCTCCGCCTCCCAGGTTCAAGTGATTCTCGTGCCTAAGCCTCCCAAGCAGCTGAGATTACAGGTGCCCGCCATGATACCCAGCTAATTTTTTATTTTTAGTAGAGATGGGGTTTCACCATGTTGGTCAGGCTGGTCTTGAACTCCTGACCTCAAGTGATCCACCCACTTTGGCTTCCCAAAGTGCTGGGATTACAGGTGTGAGCCACCGCACCTGGCCAGAAAGTATGATTGTTTCTTGTTTTGTTTTTTTTGAGATGGAGTCTCACTCTGTTCCCAGGCTTGAGTGCAGTAGCACGATCTTGGCCCACTCCAACCTCTGCCGCCCAGGTTCAAGCAATTCTCCTGCCTCAGCCTCCCAAATAGCTGGGATTACAGGCGCCTGCCACTGCCCCTGTCTAATTTTTGTAGTTTTAGTAGAGACAGTGTTTCACCATCTTGGCCAGGCTGGTCTTGAACCCCTGACCTTGTGATCCACCTGCCTTGGCCTCCCAAAGTGTTGGGATTACAGGCATCAGCCACTGCACCTGGCCCAAAAGTATGATTCTTAACAGACAACTGTGTTGTAAGAATTATTGCACTAAAAGGTGACAGAAAAAATTAGAGTCATATTTTGAAATTAAAAACATATAAGCTGTAAAACGTGGGAGAGAAGAGGAGGAAAACTCTTCAAAAACATCTTTTATCAGATTTTTAAAATCAGATTTTTATCATAAGTATAATCTTTAAAGGAGAAATTCAAACTCAATGGAAATAACACAAGAATATTTCTTTATACAATATCCTCTAGTAACTATCTATATAAGAATGAAGAATTAATCATTGATAGCTCTCCCACAACACTAGTAAATTTATTTGGGTATGCTTTGGGCCACACCCTCCCAAAGAACTGAAGTTTTAATATATTCTACGACTTCACTAAATATGTTCTTTCAGTTCATTCCAGACATGAATTTGTTCTTCCCACTGCTGCTCATGAATGCTCAGATGCCAGCAATGATGAAAGAAGCAGGTTTTATAATAGTAATAGAAAACAAAGTAGTGAAGCATCTTTTACGAAAGATAAACAAATGCATTAGTTAAACCTGTGTTTCTGCATCACTGAACCAGGCAAAGACAGAAATTTAACTGGATCCACATGGGATAAGGAAGACCTCTAAAGGATTTAATAGTGAGGACAAAGAACTCATAAAAGGAAACAACCAAAAACAAAACATTCAGAAGAGGTCAAAGTCAGAGTTGAAAAGAATCAATGAAGTAGCATCTGAATTTACTTAGATTTTAAGGTAAAGTAACAATATAATTTATCGTCCAAACTGGAACACCAAGACACTGTTAATAATTACGATGAGACAACAGGTGTAAGCCAGAACTGTCCCAGGAAAATCAGGACATATGGTCATCCTATTTCATAGGCTGCTGCTTCACTGATGATGAAAATCAGTGCATACTGAAATATGAACGTAGCCAAAGTGCTGGCGTTAGTGAGCCTCTCTGAAGTGCCAGGCGCTCCTATGGTCTGGGTGTAGTGGTGAGCAGATCGGCCCTCAGGGAGCTTACAGTCTAGTTAGCGTGGGCATGAGCTTCCGAGGGTCTCCTAAAAAATCTCTGAAAATAGATAAAATTAAGATCCAAATGATGTATGTCTCTTTAAACCTGATGGCATGCAAAACACTGTAATAGGTCCTAAGAGAGATACAAAGAAGTCGAGACAAGGCCTCTTTCTTAAGAGGTTTATAATGTACTTAGGGAAAGAAGACCATGTGTAAAAAGTTAAATTTCCATGTGAGGCTTAAATATTAATTTGAGGTAGCTGTGGAAGAAATGTCACCAGATAGTGTATAATTAATTGACCAATTATTTATTTATTTATTTATTTATTTATTATTTTTACAGACAGAGTCTTGCTCTATTGCCCAGGCTGGAATGCAATGATGCGATCATAGCTCACTGGAGGCTGAAATGCCTGGGCTCAAGTGATCCTCCCACCTCAACCTCCTGGGTAGCTAAGACTACAAGTGTCTGCTACCACAGCCGGCTAATTTTTAAATTTTTTGTAGAGATGGGGTCTCGTTGTTTTGCCTGGGCTGGTATCAAACTCCCGGCCTCAAGGGATCCTCCTGCCTTGGCCTCCCAAAGTACTAGGATTACAGACATGAGCCAGCACACTCGGCCAAAAAAATTAATTTTAAAGAAGTCATGACAGTTACTAGAAAAAGTTCTTAAGTGTGGCAGGAGAGGCTTTATGGAGAAGCATCTGTCCTGATCTAGATCAGGTGGGATTTGGGTAGATGGAGAAGAGAAGGAGGGAGAGACAGGATGTGAGAACCTAAGCTCAGAGGTAGGAGAATGTTGGGTATATTTGAAGGACTCCAAATCAACCAGCTTGCAGAGACAGGGATGAAAAGATGGTTGCCTCTTAGAAACAGTTTCCTCAAAAGATTTTGTTACCTTCTTAAAAGCCGCAGTAGAAGCAGTAGAACCGCCACCACCACCACAGCTTTCATTTATGATGGGCAATGGATTATGCAAATACCTGGAAGTGTCCTACCTTTTCCACAGTGCTGGTAACCTCCCAACCCCTTTTGGCTGCCAGTTTTTTGAGGGCCTCCACATTGCTTTCACTCAGGGATGCCTAGAATAGAAATATTTTTAAAGCTATGTGTTCAATACATGGATGTGTGATCATATATTTTCTGCTTAAAAAATGGGCACTGTTGGAGGAGGTAGTGTTGAGTCCTAGTGATAATGTTGAGTTTAGAACTAAACTACAGGTCAGGTGAGGAGGCTCATGCCTGTAGTCCCAGCACTTTGGGAGGCCAAGGCAGGCAGATCACTTGAGGATAGGAGCTCGAGACCAGACTGGCCAACATGGTGAAACCCCATTTCTACTAAAAATACAAAAATTAGCCGGGTGTTGTAGTGCAAACCTGTAATCCCAGCTACTTGGAGGCTGAGGCAGAAGAATCGCTTGAACCCGCCACTGGGAGGTGGAGGTTGCAGTGAGCCAAGATTGCGCCACTGCACTCCAGCCTGGGCAACAGAGTGAGACTCTGTCTCAAAAAAAAAAAAAAAAAAAAAAAAAAAGCAAAAAAAAAAAAACGAACTAAGCTATAGCTAACATATAATTTTTATCTGGAACCCTTAATTTAGAATTCAGACAAAGTAACTGTATACTTAACAACTGGGTATCATTTTAGTATCATTTTAGTTGGTGTCCTGAGCAAAAACAGACTACCTTTCAGTATGACTGATAATCAATGTGTAATAAGTAAACTTGGATTTCTCTTTACATTTAATGGTTAAAAATATTTAAATGACTACTACTTTGTTATTGTTTTTATAAAAATGCAAGCTGGTGGGCACAAGTCACGGTACCAGATGGGACTGTGCCATGCTTCTGGAACATATCTGATGGCAGAGCATCCTGAGTCTGTAGTTTGGGAACTGTAAGAAGTCAAACAAGGCTAAGCTGCCAATCGGTAAGCAGTAACTGATAGCCTGGTTTTGTTTCATTTTGACGTCACTGGCTGATATAATCCACCTTTTCACATGGCCGGCATAAGCACAGTCCAGGCCAGTTAGGCAAGGGGATTTCCATTTTTGTAAAGATGAGACTTTTATATGAAGAGCTCCAAATCATAAAACATCACCTGCTTGCTGATATCCCAGTGTATGCAAAGTGGAACCTCTTCTTTGTGGGAAATAACATATTTCCTGGAAAAAAAATTAAAATATTAAATGACAGTTTTTTTTCTCTGCATTTAGCACACAAAAATAACCATAATACTTTCTTGGACTTCTATCAGCCATGGATATCAGTGGAACAACATGGAAGAACTATTTCCATAAGTCAGTAATCAGCCTTTGCAGCCAGGAAACATCAGACCTTCTCTTTTTCCATTATGTGGGAATAGAGACCCAGAGAGGGGCTCTTATATAATTTCTCAGATTAACAAAGACTCCATAAAATCATTACACCTTATGTTCCTTACCTGCCTAGGCGAATTCTCTTGCGTGCAATAGCTCCCCAATAGCGTCTAAAATCATCCTTCAATGAAAAACAAAGTAAAATCAATAAAATAAAATATCTACTATCTTAGTGCTATAATCCTTAGGTATCCTTCTCCTAAATCAGTCAAAAGGGCTAACTGAGATGTGGTGTCTCTCCATCAACTGACTTCATCAAGTCAGAGCCTCTGTGCTGAATCCACGAAGGGCAGTTGCACTGACAAAGGTGCAATCTTTGCAGTTTTTTTCAAAAGTGGAGATTATTGACATTCCTATTACCAGAATTATACTTAATTATCACTACAGAGTTTTTAGAAAAAATTAACATTGGCAATCAGGTAATTTCGGGATGAGGGAAAGATATGGTTTCCATGAACGTGGCACAGCATCAAGAGCTGGAGTTAAGGAAGTGAGAAAAGAGACCCAGAAACAGGACATAGAAGGTGACATCCTACCCACAGCAGTGTGTGGCCCGCTAGAGGTGAGGTCTTCGGGGCTTCCATCATTGGAACAAATGATCAGAGTGATCCGGGGGAAAAGGAAAAGAAAAAAGCCCACTTCACTTTGTGATGCTGAAAAGAGAGAAAACCAAAGGGAAAGAGCCAAAGAGGTTGTTGCCGGTGGGAGGAGATTCTGGGTAGAGCTCTCTATTCACAGGTCTGGCTATCGAATCTCGTGTGATAATAACTGACCTTTGAAATGGGTTGGACTCTGGGAAACATGATGAGATTTTCCTTTTCATCAGCAGCATTGTAAATGAGAAAAGCACTGTTGATGTGACGCCCTCGGCCCTCGGCCCATTCCTGACAGTCAAAGGCCTCCACGCGAACTCCAACTTCAACACTGTGAAGGGTGATGCAGGGCGGTGGGCAAAGAGACCTCGACTCATTAGGCCCTCCTTGCCCACTGCCGCCACCTCCTCCAATCAACAGGAGGATAAGGGCCTCGGTTTTCTTCTTTCTTATCAGCAAATCTGTGCAACTATTAAAATCCATTTTCAGGTCAATGGGCTGCTTTTTACAAGCCCCTAAGAGCATTTCCATTTTACTTCCCCACATTCAAGTGGGAAAAAGGCCAGGAAGGGCTTTATATGCATTCATGAAAATATTTTCGCAATGTGGGGGAGGGCTTAAATTATGCCAAAGTTAAGTTTTCTTCCCTAAAAACAATAATTCTGTAATTAAAAAATAATCAAACACTGAAATTAGACAGGAAATACAGATATTCTTTTTTACATTTAAAAAGAAAAAAATACTAAATCAAATCTTTTCATTGTGTACCAAGAATAATAAAAATAACTGGGAAGTGGTTTGGATTTCATGGTGGTAATACCAGGTCCATTATGAGTTGACTGACCGTCTAGTCACTGGGACTGAAAGGAAAAGTTAACAATTATGCAGGGATGACAGGTACAAACCAGGTCCAACTTGGGCCAGTTAGGACATACGGCCACCCTTGTAAGATAAAAACCAGTCCTTCACAATTTACTAATTGTGAGAAGGCCCCAAGCAGAACAAAGGGTTAAAAATGTGTTCATGGATTTTGAAAATTGCATGAAAAAAATGGAATTTCGTTAAAGTAGTTCCTATACTCACCTCCAGGCTGAAATTAAAAATTACATTTGTGCAAGTTTAAATTTCTTCATAGCAGCCTAAGGGCTCACTTTACCAGGTCTGAAATGTATTGTTGACAATGGCAGCGAAGACAAGACGATCTCCAACTGTAGATGGTCCCCGGAACTTAAACATATCTACAGACTTCAGAAAGGGATGTGCCCAACACAGGCGGCTGAGGAGACAAAAGGAGGGAGAGAGAAGAAAGCGATCACTCATTCATTCATTGAACAACTGCACAGACACGTCTTCAACCTATTTTCTAAATAAGCATTTCTTTAAACTTGACTGAAATAAATAACTGGATTATGTGTGTTTAGGGTAGGTCTGTAGGCTACCTGCCAATATCTTGGGAAATACCATGTCCCTGAGCAGTGGGGTCTTTATCCAGATGTTGATGCTTCTACTCCTTTGGTAACAGTCCTACTCGTCTCGTTTCCTGTGGAAGTCCCTTGGAACAACAAACCAATGCTTTTTGTTCTAATTTGAATTATAGTCATCCTGATAGCTCATGACTGTAGTCCCAAGAAGTTGTGATCCGGGTTGGAGTGGGGCCCAAGTGAGGGCAGGTGTCCTCACACAATTCCTCAGCTTTACAGTTAATCAAATTCACCCACAGATCAAAAGACAAGCTTTTCCCCCCCACAGAAAAATTACCTGGATTGCTACATAAAGCCTGAAAGCCTAGGAGATACACATTTTATAATTTTTGTATGTATGACATTTTGAAATAATTATATATAATATTTAATTTCAGAAAGTTACTTCCATAATTTTCTACAGTTTAGATTCCCAGTCATCATTCAATTACTCTGTGCCAACACCAAGTGAACAGATGCTGCCATAAGCCTTTACAATAGAACATGTTCAATTGCTTTACTGTCATTAAGAATGACAATCTCATTTTAAAAACAAGCTCGCTTATTTGTGCATAATTTTTAGAAAGGATGACTACAGGTTTCTAACTATAGTCATAACTATAGCTATATTAATAATAAAATTATTTTAATTTGAGGGAAATACAACCTTAAAATTTTTCAATGGTTATGAAAATTGTCAGAAGGGCAGATCCTATTCAAATGCATTTCCAGGGTACAGAGTGTTCCCTAAAGGGGCTCAATTACCTACATCTTTCCATTAAGAATAAAATAACCTTTTTGAAATTGAGGAGTCTTTAAAAGTATTCTAAATATTCTCTTCTTTCTTTTCCTATTTTTCAGATATTTCTTTGGCCATAATTATTTTTAACCAGCACCTTTAAAGGTCAGACCTAACTGTAAATTGTCTTTAAAAAGGTTTGTAACTAACTGACTTTATTTATTTACTTACTTATTTATAGAGAGGCTGGAGTGCAGTGGCGTGATCATAGCTCACTGTAGCTTTGAATCCCTGGGTTCAAGTGATCCTCCCACCTCTGCCTCCCAACTAGCCGGGACTATAGGTGCACACCACCACACCAGCAAAATTTTTTTTGTAGAGTCAGGGTCTTGCTATGTTGCCCAAGCTGGGCTTGAATTCCTGGCATCAAGCAATCTTCCTGTCTCGGCCTCCCAAAGTGCTGGGGTTATAGGTGTGAGCCACCATGCCCAACCTAGACTGATTATTTTTAAGTGTGAAGCCTGTCTTCTATTTCTGTTCTGCATTTACTTTGTCATAAGCTATCAAGACAATGAGTTGCAGTTTCATAAGATCAATATTCATAATTCAGAATAAAGTATTAAAGCTGTCATCTCATTTTTATTTTTGAAGCAAAATATTTAAACATTCACCTTCAAACAAAAGGACAGATTAATCCTAAAGTAAGCAAGTAAATGATTTAGAAATCATTATAAAAGGCAACATTTTCCTCAGTCCTTTCCTTGACTTCTTGACTAGCCCAAGAACTAGATCCCAGTCCCTTTCTATTTTCTCCTCACTGGTCCCAAAATCATATGCCAAAGGTCAAAACCAAGAACCTTGCAGAAATAGTAGCCACTGTCTCCATCCAAGCCATAATCTGGCCACCAAATGTATTTCCGTGATGGTTTGCATGGGGTGGGAGGACCAGTTCAATGCTCTGAACGGAGGTGCCCCTTGTGGAAACCGCTCCTTCCTCTTCATCAAAAATGAGATCTGAAAGGTGGATGTAAACATTAATGATGGTGGAGTTAACCACAGGCCCTGGGGCTCCAGCTTTTCCTTCCCGGCAGTACATTCAATTCAGATTTATGGAAAAATTAAAGTGTTCTCAAAGGCTTAAGACTGAGCAAATTGACAGGTTCTACAGAGTGACTCTTATCTTAATGGTGAATATTTGCAATGAATTGGGTTAAGATAATCAGAAAGGGCCTTTTAGAGATCGTATTCTAGCCTATAAAACAAGTCTATTGGAATTTTGACTAAAAGAATGGTTACCTTGAAACTTGAGTTGTTTGTGGTGGGGTAGGGACAGATCAGGACAGGAAGGGGCAGAAATGTTGGGGGTGATGGATATGTCATTATCTTGATTGTGGTGATGTTTTCAAAGGTGTAAACTTATGTCAAAACTTATCAAATTGTATGCTTTAAATATGGGCCATTCATTGTTTGTCAATTATATCACAATAAAGTTGTTAAAAATAAAGAATCTGAGCTACAAAGGACCAGAGACACCAGGAAGCTTGAAACACTACCTTCAGAATGGAAATGTGGCCTCCTGTGGAAACTGTTTGTAATGATTGCAGTCACAAGCAGGAAAGACACAATCTATTATACTTCTTCATGTCCTGCTCTCTTTTTTTTTTTTTAAGACAGTCTCACTCTGTCATCCAGGCTGGAGTGCAGTGGTGTGATCTCAGCTCACTGCAACCTCAGCCTCCCAGGTTCAAGCAATTCTCCTGCCTCAGCCTCCCGAGTAGCTGGGATTGCAGGTGCATGCCACCACGCCTGGCTAATTTTTGTATTTTCAGTAGAGATGGTTTTCACCATGTTGCCAGGCTGGTCTTGAACTCCTGACCTCAGGTGATCTGCCTGCCTCGGCCTCCCAAAGTGCTGGGAATACAGGTGTGAGCCACCGTGCCTAGCTTTCTGCTTCTTTTGAATCATATCTGCTCCATTTACTAACAAATTGGTTTTTACTCTTAACAATGGAAAAATCATTTACTCTGGCTGCAAAGCAGTAAAATGTATTCAATTATGCTTTTTGCATCACGAAGTGAACCACCAGCTAGGTTTCCATCTCACACGCTATTGTTGGGGAGGAGGGGGAAAGGATTTAGAAACTGGGGCACCATCCTGGCTGTACTGTCAGAGGCAGAGCTGAGCTTGCAGTGTGAGAGGGAAGACATGCCCAGCAACTCTTGGTGCTCTTGGCATAGTCACAGCTGGTGATCCAGAAGGGCAGTCATAGAAACCCTTAACTCCACTTCTTAATGTAATTTTGAGATTTATAATTAACTGATGATCTCTTTCATTTGTTCTTATTTCCAGTGATCGTTTCGGTCCCCAGCTTAAAACAACTCAGTAGCTACCCATTGTTCTCGTATAAAACCCCAAATCCTTCCCATGGCCTGCAAGCCCTGCCTTCCTGGTCTGGCCTCACTCTCCCTCTCCCTTTGCTCCAGCCATGCTGGTCTTTTTTCACTTCTTCTGAGGAAGTATTATCTCCAACAACAGGGCATTTGTCACATCCCTGCTGTCTACGGCAATCCCCCTGGCCACCACCACCTGTGTCTTCAATTTCACTCATACTCTGTGGCCCCTCCTTGGTCATCACTTCCTCAGGGGAGCCTTCTCTGACCTCCACAGCTCAGCCCCACCTTCAGGGTCTCTCTAAGGATCTTTCTTTCATGGCTATAGTTTTATGTTATTTGTGTGCCCTTTTATTATGTGACCCACTAGATCCTAAGCTTTTTGGTGCAGGGACTATGGATTTTTAAAATTCTCATATAATTCCTGAACATAGGTGCTCAATAAATATTTATTAAATGAAATGAATGAATAAACTTGGCTGATTTCCTTAACATTCATAGTCCTTACTGTCAACAGAATATTTTTAGGTAATAAAATAGTTGTACTGACACTTCTGTCTGCTGTTGATGAGAGTCCCCACTGGTCCCCATTTTTGCTTAGAAGTTATCAGACACTCAACTATTTCCAGTTTGTTGGGTGTGGAAGAGTATCTCACGTTGCTTATAATTTGCATTTTCCTGATACTAATGAGTTCCCACATCTTTTTACGTGTATATTAAGTATTCTTGTCACCTCTTCATGAAATGTCTCTTTATATCATTTGCTTCAAATATTGCTTGTCTCATTTCTGGAGAATTTTTTTGCATGTTAGACATTTCTCTCCATTCTCCATGTCTTCTAACCTCCCTTACATATTTCTCATTTCTTTGTCTATCTGGCTGCATTCTAGTTAACTCTTTCAGATCTATCTTCCAGTTCCTTGTCTTATCTGCTGTTTCATTCATTCACTGAGTTTCAAATTTTAATTATTATATATTCTTTTTTATAGAAATTGTCTTGTTTCTTGCATTCTTAAACCTTCTAGGTTACCTTTTCTGTTGTTGTTGTTCTTGCATTATACTCTTGATACTCTTTTATTTCTTAAAACATATTAAGCCTCTTCATCTTACTTGATAAATTCATTATCTGCTGTCTTTGTGGGCCTTGTTCAGACTTTGTGGGGCCTGGTGTCACTTCTAGATCTTGATGCCTTGCTTTATTTCTATCTTTTATGATTTTTCACTAGGATCTCATATTGCTTGGCTCTTTTTCTGTGGAAATTCTTGAGAGCTGGCTTTAAAGTCATTTCTTCACAAAGGAGCTGCATTTGCAGCTGCAGATCACCTGGGGTCCTACAACACAGCACCACTTTACACTAAAGTTTACTTGTTCTGTTTTAGCCCAGACAGGTCATGTGACTTCTGAGGATCCAAATCTGCATGAGGATGCACTTGTGATTGAATTCTCAAAGGGAGAGAATTTTTTTTCCCATTCCACCTAAGGCTAAGGCTCTCTGGAGGGTGAAATTTTTCTAGTTGACTCACTGAGGGAATCACCTTTTGGAGGTTCCAGCACCAAGGAAAGTTCCCTGATCCAACCTTCTCCCTCACATGGGCCCCTGGTTTTGTCTCCTGAGCCCAAGCAGGCCCATTACACACAAGCTGTATGTCCTCAGGCACCTGCTGGGTCCTCCAGAACAAATGCCAGCCCCAGTGCTTCCTTGCACTGCGGCATTTGTGTTTTC